>NW_006206856.1:97127-120889 GCF_000334495.1 Tupaia belangeri chinensis
GTGGGGGGCCGCCCCGCCCCCCCCTCCGGCCATAGCCGCCCTTGGGCCCTGCCACGTGGGCCTGCGGCAGGTGCAGGGCTCGATGGAGGAGGCAGGGACGGGGTGGAGAAGCACTTACCTTGTGGCTCAGAAATAGCTAGTCCACATTTGGGAAAGTGTGCGGTAGCTCAGTTTAAACAAAATCCTTGTGGTACTGTTCAACCATGAATAGTCAGCTCTCTATGTTTCAGATAAGCTCGTAAAATCGTTAGTGAAAAGAGAAAACAAAAACAAGATGGCAATTCACCTGCAGGGCAATGGTGGTGTTCTTCGCGGGGTGCTTTCCCACCAGTCCTTGTTCTTTCCGTTTCTTGAATTTCCTAAAGTAGTCCTGTATCAGGAAAGTGGCATAGAACTTCCCCACGGTTACCTCATCATCTAAACGGAGAGACCAGACAGAGCTCTCCCGAATCAGCACATTTGGATCAAGAGCCTAAACACTCACTTGTGGCTGGGGCAGGGGTGAGGTGGGACGGTGCAGATGGCACCAGGCTCTCAGCCTATGACACTCGATCTAGCAAAAAGCAAGGTTTGGCAAAGCAGGTAAGGCTCAAAGTTAGAGTCAGTTGAATGCACTGATAACTCAGGAGTTGCAGAAAATAATAATATTCGTCATGAGTTTAATAGAGCAGCATATTAGTAACACCATGAAATGCCATCTTGGTTATTCACTTAAAATAAAAATTACAAAACAAAAAAAGGCTTCACGGGCCCTGTTTTCACCCCTGTGCAGAGGGATTTGCATGTGTAATTACCGTCAACCTCCAGGGCAATTAACCATCCAAATCCCCTGTCTCACATGGAGACTTGGAAGGTGACATTCAAGCTCAGAAGGAGAGGAAAGTTCAGAAAAGTGACTGCAAATCCAGGTTTTTCTCGTGCTCCCCCCGTTCTCTGGGCCTTGAGTTCCGTGCACCGTTTTTTGGTTTGTAATTCAGAACTGCTCATTTTCTGCATTGCAGCAACAGCGCCAACTAAACTCGAAGTTGAGCTGGGCTTATGTCTGCTGCTTTGGAAACAACCTCCAACACGTCTCGCTGGGGAATCAGAACTCTGCTGATGCCTTTAAAGGTGATGCATGAGGCAGAATAGAGGCTCGGCTGTCTCGTGGTAAACCGGCTGGGATGTGTAAACGTGTCCCGCAGGTCTCCCAAGAGTGTGGGCCAACAGATCCACAGTGTGCTGAGGCCTGCTGGGTGGAGGGATTAAGGGCACCTTAGCAGCCTCCCCACGTGGGGCCACGCTGGGGGCCAGGGGCTTGCAGAGGCTGGAGAAGGAACTGCTGCTGGCCCCCAGGCTTTCGGCTACCCTTTGGCAGGCTACATGCTGAGCTGGGCAAAGGCCTCAAGGCCTCTGAGCATGTGTTCTCATATGCAAGACAGAGAAAGGCTCCTGGAAGAACTGTGAGGACTGCGTGAAGTGGCAGGGGTGCATAAAGAACTCAGCCCCGGCTTGGGGAATCACTGCTCCTTTAAGACCTGCTGATGGAGACAGCCCCTGGGATGGATCCCAAAGTGTGATGGGTTGGGGCAGGGTGGGGTGGGGGACACTGGGCCTTCACTCATGCACTCTGGGCAGGCTCCATCTAGTGCCCACATGGGAGATGCTGCCCACTGTGTGTCGTCGCTATCTGGAGACTGCTGGGCTGCTTTGGGCCACCTCTCTCCAACTGTCCTTGTCCCAAGCTACTTGGTGTTATCACTGAGGAGGCTGCCTCAGGTGGCCTGGCCTAGGGAAGTGTTACTTTCCCTCTAAACACCAGCCAAGAGAGTCCTGGAGGGGTGCAGGGCCACCCATGCAAGCCCGAGTCTCTGCAAAGCTCGCACAAATGTGGTCCCTCATAGCCCCAGGTTGTCTCAGCAGTCTGATGACCCCAGGCGAGAAGGCCGAGGTGAGCAGAGACCACTCAGGTCTTGCCTGGCTCTCCAGCCCCTCCTCCCTCTGGCCTGGGGTGTGTTGAGAATACCAGTCCTTAATGGCTCCCACCACTGGGCACCCACAGCTGCCAAACCTCCTGGGCCAGAAAGCAATGTGGGGCTCTCGGACACAGTGGCTCTGCTCACTGACCAACAGCTGGAGGGGGGTCAATGCCCTGGCCAGGCCCAGTCACGCTGGGATATGAGCCTGGCCGGGTGCCTCCTGAACCGGGGTCTCTTCCACCTCCACCACCATCTGCCTAGAGAGGGCCAGCTCTGGCCACAGCTGCCCCTTCCACAGCACAAGTCTAGTCCTTTTGCAGGCCACACAGAGGAAGTGGGCTGCCCGATGCCTGGCTAACACACCAGGGGGCCCCTACAGATTCTCCTCCTGCCACGCCACACTGTCCTCTGCAGTTTGGGGTTCTGAGTCTTTTCTGTGAACCCCTAGACAAAGCATGGGCCGTGTCTGCAGAAAGCCCTCCTCATTCCACCCTGAACGCTTCTGGCACAGGCCTAGCCCTGATCCCTCTACCCCAGCTTTGCGAGTAGAGGCAGGCCCACCCAGCGTTCCTGGGCAGGATTCAAGGCCACTGTGTCTTCTCTGGGAGATGCTGAGCTAAGTGGGAGACCAAGCCCAAGAAAGAGCTCCTAGCAATAAGAAAAGCCAAAGCTACATGGGGCAGAAAAGGAGGGATGAGAAGGAACGGGTGTCAGGAGGCCGTCTGGACTTAGGCAAGGAGGAGCTGGGTCAGCTCGATGTGCTCTTGAAGGCAAAGGGACAAGACATTGGCCAAGGAACAAAGGCCGAAAGGCAGGACGAGTCTAGGGGGTGGAGAGAGTGTGTCTGAAGAGACGGAGGAGGAGCCATGAAATGATGGGGAAGACTGATGTGTGGAACTGAGAGCCCCAGCAGAGATTTGAGGTGAGACAGGTCAGCACTGATGATGGGGAGTGGTCAAGTTGCCCCATGGTCAGAGACTTTGCCCCTCAGGGGAGAGAAGGAGACACACGCCCATAGTTCATTTCCAAGTACCACCTCCCCACCAAGCTAGCCTGGAATACTGGCCACATATCCTAAGACAAGCATCCTACTCTGCTCTGTCACCAGGGTCAGGAGGGGCCTCCCTGGCACGCTTATCAGTCCAGGTACCTGGAGGCAGGCAGGCCCTGCTTGGTCTATTGCTGTCTGCCCAGGTTGCAGCATGGGGGACACTGAGGTCCTCCGCCTGTGACCCACCCACCTGTGGGCACGGCAGGGTAGATGAATGTTATAAATTTTTTAAAGAGAGATTTTTGCAACAGGGTGTGTGCATTTGCCGGAGAGTCAGAGAGAGACAGTGAGAAACCACTCCCAGGGGGGATGGTCACACCACAATCCTTTCTCTTCCATTCACCTCTCAGGATTTTGGGCATGCACACCCACGTATCTGGTGTGAGTTTAAGCTACCAGGTCTGGGTCTCGAACTGCAGTGGACTACGTGGGAGTCCAGCAATGCAACCATTACACCATCTGCTGGTCCCAGAGTATTATCATTTTCTAAGTGAGCCATGATGCAGGAATGGTTGGGACCCACTGGTCTACAAGAAGATGAAAAAGGAAAAAGGAAATGATGCCAAATACTGCAGTAAGACCCCACAGCCTGGACACCACCTGAACCTTGGGACAGACTTTGGTGGCAACGGTTTTCATAAGAGTCAAGTACTCTGCTAGGCACATAAATAATGATGTGGAACTTCTGGAACACTCCTGTTCTAAGGCCCTGTTTCCCTCTTCTCAGGTGTCACAGTGCCCGTGGCTGCCATTGTGGAACAGGTCAGCACCTGCCTTCCACGACCAGTCCATTCTAAGAACCACAGAGAAAGTCAGGTACAGTTATTGGACCCAGACAGGACAAGAATATTTCGTCTGTTCTAGAACTCTAGTAGAGCCCAAAGCTGATCAGCTTTTCAGAGGAAGGGGACTTGGATGGTTTATCAAATTCTGGACTTTCTCCCCCCTGGTAAAATGAAAGAAATGAAGTGTCACAGTAATGTGAGTGACACTCCAGGTGTGCCTCGGTGGATGGGTATGAATGTGGGAGGGAGACCGGCTGTGACTAAGGAGGCATTCCAAGAGAGATGTGAGTGTGGGGCTGGGGTTGGGGGAGTGCCCACGCATGAGGAAGGTTTCCATAGACAGGCGCGGCCTGCTATTCTGAAGCATGCATCTGTATTTCAAGAAACATCGTAGGGGAATACAGTCGGCAAGAGATAACTCTGATTCCATGCCACCACCCTAAAACAGAATTGCTTCAGAATATTCTGAAAGATCGAGAGTTGAAAGGAATGGAGGCTGCAGAAAAAGCTCAAGCACATTGTTACGACAACTTCAAAAAGCAGTTCACCTAAGCCATGCGAGCACTCGGATGTGCAGCTGAAAGGAAAAGAACGAAAACCAGAGTCGTTTTAACTGTGCAGTATCGGTTCTCCTCAGGGGAGCCGGGGCTCTCTAGGTGGGAGTGTGTCTGTTTTGTCTTTCTTTCCTTTTCTCATGTCTTTCAGGCCATCATCCCCAGCTTTGAGCCGGTGGCCCTGCCAGCTGTGGGTGGCGCCTCGTCAACAACAGAAGCTCACACTGCTTCTCACTTCATGCTGCGGAGCAGAGCTGGCCAACATGCTGTTCTGTGCCCCCCCAAGAGTCAGAGGTTGTCACCTTCTCCGAGGGAGAGGCCTCAGGCACCATCCGTGGCCCAGGTTCCAGAGTCAACTTCCAGACCTGAGCCAGACCAGTCCCGAAAGTTGCAGGGGCGGGGACACTATAAAAAGTTCTGCTGGTTATGAAACACACCCAATGCTTAGCACGCGCCCAGGGCTAGGGATGGCGAACATGCTGGGGGGTCGGGGAGGAGGGGCAGCTGCCCTGGGGGAACAGATCCTGCACCTTTAAAACTTGAAAATAAAACAGTCAAAACAACCACCTCGACTTCTAAGTTCACACGTATTATAACAAAAATGGAAAAACAGTGTGTGTGTATGTGTATGTAAATATATATATATAATATAGATAGCTGTTTATATATATATATATATAAACTTAAAAAGTTTAGTCAGTTATTTTGTGATACATAACAAAAGTAAATTAGCATGCCTGTTAGTTTTGTTTCTACCCTAAATTCTAACTAGATGGGTCTTTTTGGTCATTATGGTAATAAATTCAGTCTTGATAAGAACATTTCAAAAATACCACTTCCTAAGCTACCTTTTTTTTTTTTTGAGACATTTTCAACAATATGTTCAGGATAACTGAAAACTAATTTAGACTATTTCATTTTGGATATATATATATATATATATATATATATATATATATATATATATATTTACTTTCTCTGTGATTTCGCATTTCAAAAATACCACTTCCTAAGCTACCTTTTTTTTTTTTTGAGACATTTTCAACAATATGTTCAGGATAACTGAAAACTAATTTAGACTATTTCATTTTGGATATATATATATATATATATATATATATATATATATATATATATATATATATATATATATATATATATATATATATATATATATATATATATATATATATATATATATATATATATATATATATATATATATATATATATATATATATATATATATATATATATATATATATATATATATATATATATATATATATATATATGCTTTTCATTTTGAGATAGCAATCTTAGTCTCTAACATTAATTCCTTAATTCCTTTATCAACAACAACAAAAAAACCCCTGCTCCAGCCATGTGGGGATTGGTTTCTTATTCACTGAAGCCTCTTCCTTTACCTGGAATGGTCTTCACATTCCCCTAAATTATTGTAACCCATGGCCAAAAAGCTGTAATAAGCTGCTGGCCTTAATGCTGCAATACGCAAAGCACCCTGCAAACACCCTCTGGAGACACTGTCGTTAAAAACCAGTGTGTTGGCCCCGAACTACTTAGCAAATAGGTGACACTGACCACCGGCTGGAGGGACAACTTGGTCAAGGAGTTTCATGCTGGTTTTCTTCCAGATTTTCTTGATCACAGCTCGGAGTTCTTCATTAGCTTGTTCCAGGTTCCCTGAATTCAAGAAGTAATGAGGAAAAACAAGACTTGTTGCTGTCACCCAGCTCTCCCTCTCGGTTCTTACCATGATCACTCCCTGCCAGCCTGACCTGAGTTCACACACTGCCCCCAAGTGGGGCTCCCCCTCAGTCGGGCTCTCCCCATTTGGGGTCCTACACACTTCCTATATTCAGCAATAGCAATCAGAGCCTCTCAATAGGGAGTCCCTCCATTGTGGGAGCAGCGGCGTTTTACCCTGGAATTCAAGGCTTATCACAGTCTGGTCATTTCCGACCCTTCCACAGCCAAGGCAGGGTACCCAAGATGGACTCCTTTCCCACCGCACCCAGGCCGGAAAGCTTTCTCCTTCCTGGCTGTTCCAAGTCCTGCCTCCATCCTTGAAGATCCAGCCTCAATGTCACCCAAGTAAGACTTCTCTCAGCTTCCACGCATGTTCTCATTTATATCACCCAAACTTGGTCTTCGGTTGTGTGGGCTGAGGTTTGTCTTCTCAACCCACCATCAGCACGGAAGAGCATCCTGATTTCTGGAAGCCAGAGTAATGCTGGCCCAGGGCCGGGTACAGACCAGCACCACAAGAAGCCTGTGGCCAGCTACAAGAGCTGGCTTTGCTGGAAGATTCCCTCTGCACTCTGGTGTTGGGATAATACCTGTCCACTGGCTTGACATCGCCCCCTGCAGCCCCCTCTTCCCTGTCCTCCACCGAGTGTCTCAGAGTCAGCTCCCCTTGTGGTCTCTGCTGCCTCATGCCCTGGCTCCCCTAACCTGCTGCGATCCGCTTACCACCCCACCGCTGAGGTTGCCGCTGAGCCTACCCTGGTGGCCACTCTGCAGCACCTGCCTCACTGGGTCCTGACCAGGGCTCAGTAGGGCCATGAAGACCACTCTGGTTTGGTCTCTCAGCTGGGGACACTGATTCTACTGGTCTTCCCCAACCAAGTGCTACCTAAGGGCCAGCACAGCAGAAGGGTCCTGCAGACATCACTTCATTTCACCTCAGGGCCTTCCCCTACAAGGGTTAATTCCTTCCTTACTCCCTCCCTCCCTCCCTTCCTTCCTTAGTTTTGCTATAGGGCACATGAGCTTACAGGAGAGAGACAGACAGAGACAGAGAGAGAGGGAAAAGGAGAAATCACCCTCCAGGAGGGATGACTGTGCCACAATCCCCTCTCGGGACTTGGGGCAGGCACACATGCACACACCCAGTGTGATTTTCAAGCTGGGTTCAGGACTCGAATTGAATTGCAGAGCTGGCTATGTGGGATCCAGCTGCCTTAACCTCCACTCCACCTGCTAGCCCAGGGTTAATTAGTTCCTTTCTATGGAGCAGGAAACCACAGTGAAGCCCTCAGATGGGGCACACAGCTGGCAGGGACAGCTAGCATGCATGCATCTGTGATGGCTCCAACTCAGTCCGATTCCCTGCCTACTTCTCTGGCTGCATCGCAGCAGTTGAGGGGACCAATTCACAACATTCTGGGACAAGGCGAGTCATAAAGGAAGGAAAGGAAAATCAAGGGCCATCAGGGACAGCCCACTGGCCAGCACAGACATTCTCAGGATACTCCCCACCCTCTCCCCAGGGCTCCTCATTCATCAAGAAAAGGCCCAGAGGAGGAAACGTGCTGTCCTGCTGCCAGGGAACAACTCACCCTCGGTCTTGATCTTAAGGGCTGTTCGGACCAGAGCAAACAGGGTTGCGTTAAACATGACTGTCCCATCACTGTTGAGAGGCATGTTCATGGCAACCAATCTCTGTGGACAGAAAGCCACATTTCTTAGCAGAACGTGAGTGACGGGTGAGAGCCCCAACCCTCTGTGCAGTAACTTACTTCCTGAGAGAGACAAGCACCCCGAGGAAGACAATCACTCCGTGACCCTCCCCGAGCCCTGCAGCTGGCCAGGACCGGAGGCAGGCCCCGCATACTCAGGCAGACCTGGGATATAGACCGGAGCTATCCCATATGCCCCAGCACAGCGTGGCAGTGCCTGGACAGCTTGGGCACACACTCCCTGCTGAGGTTTATTTTCTGTTTATCGCTCGTTTCCTTTCTAATTGACCTGTAATTTGATTCAAAAGTCACTTGGGAAGCACCTACACAGTGGTTCACTGTGTATCAACTTGCCTGGGCCATGAGATGCCCAGACATCTGGTTTCACATCACTTCTAAGAGTGTCTGTGAGGTGTTTCTGGGTAAGACAGCATTTGAACTGGTGATTAGTAAAACAGATGGCCCACCCCAACATGCCTGGACATCCTCCCATCACTGGGCCCAGAGAACTCGGCCTGCCTTCTTGATCCAGAACGTTGGTCATCCCCACCCCTGACAAGACTTACATGGCTGGCTGCCCTGGTTATCGGGCCGACAGGCTCAGACTGAACCACACCCGCTGCTCTCCTGGGTTTCCAGGAGAGCAGGAGGCAGATCACAGGACTCACCGTCCACCACTATGATACCCAGTTTCATGCTGGTTTTCTTCCAGATTTTCTTGATCACAGCTCGGAGTTCTTCATTAGCTTGTTCCAGGTTCCCTGAATTCAAGAAGTAATGAGGAAAAACAAGACTTGTTGCTGTCACCCAGCTCTCCCTCTCGGTTCTTACCATGATCACTCCCTGCCAGCCTGACCTGAGTTCACACACTGCCCCCAAGTGGGGCTCCCCCTCAGTCGGGCTCTCCCCATTTGGGGTCCTACACACTTCCTATATTCAGCAATAGCAATCAGAGCCTCTCAATAGGGAGTCCCTCCATTGTGGGAGCAGCGGCGTTTTACCCTGGAATTCAAGGCTTATCACAGTCTGGTCATTTCCGACCCTTCCACAGCCAAGGCAGGGTACCCAAGATGGACTCCTTTCCCACCGCACCCAGGCCGGAAAGCTTTCTCCTTCCTGGCTGTTCCAAGTCCTGCCTCCATCCTTGAAGATCCAGCCTCAATGTCACCCAAGTAAGACTTCTCTCAGCTTCCACGCATGTTCTCATTTATATCACCCAAACTTGGTCTTCGGTTGTGTGGGCTGAGGTTTGTCTTCTCAACCCACCATCAGCACGGAAGAGCATCCTGATTTCTGGAAGCCAGAGTAATGCTGGCCCAGGGCCGGGTACAGACCAGCACCACAAGAAGCCTGTGGCCAGCTACAAGAGCTGGCTTTGCTGGAAGATTCCCTCTGCACTCTGGTGTTGGGATAATACCTGTCCACTGGCTTGACATCGCCCCCTGCAGCCCCCTCTTCCCCGTCCTCCCCCGACGGTCTCAGAGTCAGCGTCAGCTCCCCTTGTGGTCTCTGCTGCCTCATGCCCTGGCTCCCCTAACCTGCTGCGATCCGCTTACCACCCCACCGCTGAGGTTGCCGCTGAGCCTACCCTGGTGGCCACTCTGCAGCACCTGCCTCACTGGGTCCTGACCAGGGCTCAGTAGGGCCATGAAGACCACTCTGGTTTGGTCTCTCAGCTGGGGACACTGATTCTACTGGTCTTCCCCAACCAAGTGCTACCTAAGGGCCAGCACAGCAGAAGGGTCCTGCAGACATCACTTCATTTCACCTCAGGGCCTTCCCCTACAAGGGTTAATTCCTTCCTTACTCCCTCCCTCCCTCCCTTCCTTCCTTAGTTTTGCTATAGGGCACATGAGCTTACAGGAGAGAGACAGACAGAGACAGAGAGAGAGGGAAAAGGAGAAATCACCCTCCAGGAGGGATGACTGTGCCACAATCCCCTCTCGGGACTTGGGGCAGGCACACATGCACACACCCAGTGTGATTTTCAAGCTGGGTTCAGGACTCGAATTGAATTGCAGAGCTGGCTATGTGGGATCCAGCTGCCTTAACCTCCACTCCACCTGCTAGCCCAGGGTTAATTAGTTCCTTTCTATGGAGCAGGAAACCACAGTGAAGCCCTCAGATGGGGCACACAGCTGGCAGGGACAGCTAGCATGCATGCATCTGTGATGGCTCCAACTCAGTCCGATTCCCTGCCTACTTCTCTGGCTGCATCGCAGCAGTTGAGGGGACCAATTCACAACATTCTGGGACAAGGCGAGTCATAAAGGAAGGAAAGGAAAATCAAGGGCCATCAGGGACAGCCCACTGGCCAGCACAGACATTCTCAGGATACTCCCCACCCTCTCCCCAGGGCTCCTCATTCATCAAGAAAAGGCCCAGAGGAGGAAACGTGCTGTCCTGCTGCCAGGGAACAACTCACCCTCGGTCTTGATCTTAAGGGCTGTTCGGACCAGAGCAAACAGGGTTGCGTTAAACATGACTGTCCCATCACTGTTGAGAGGCATGTTCATGGCAACCAATCTCTGTGGACAGAAAGCCACATTTCTTAGCAGAACGTGAGTGACGGGTGAGAGCCCCAACCCTCTGTGCAGTAACTTACTTCCTGAGAGAGACAAGCACCCCGAGGAAGACAATCACTCCGTGACCCTCCCCGAGCCCTGCAGCTGGCCAGGACCGGAGGCAGGCCCCGCATACTCAGGCAGACCTGGGATATAGACCGGAGCTATCCCATATGCCCCAGCACAGCGTGGCAGTGCCTGGACAGCTTGGGCACACACTCCCTGCTGAGGTTTATTTTCTGTTTATCGCTCGTTTCCTTTCTAATTGACCTGTAATTTGATTCAAAAGTCACTTGGGAAGCACCTACACAGTGGTTCACTGTGTATCAACTTGCCTGGGCCATGAGATGCCCAGACATCTGGTTTCACATCACTTCTAAGAGTGTCTGTGAGGTGTTTCTGGGTAAGACAGCATTTGAACTGGTGATTAGTAAAACAGATGGCCCACCCCAACATGCCTGGACATCCTCCCATCACTGGGCCCAGAGAACTCGGCCTGCCTTCTTGATCCAGAACGTTGGTCATCCCCACCCCTGACAAGACTTACATGGCTGGCTGCCCTGGTTATCGGGCCGACAGGCTCAGACTGAACCACACCCGCTGCTCTCCTGGGTTTCCAGGAGAGCAGGAGGCAGATCACAGGACTCACCGTCCACCATTATGATACCCACACTCCTCTGTCAGGGCCCTCCCTGCCTCAGGCAACTCCCACGTCTCCTCTGGACCTGACACAAATATCCCTTCCATGCCACTAGTAACTGACACAGTGCTCTTCCCCTTGTCGCTGGGCTGTCCTGAGTTACGGATCTGATAGCTCTGCAAAGGCACAGAACACACATTGTTCATCTCCGCACCCGGAACCTGACAGAGGCCTGGCCCAGTATCACCCAGGAAGTGTTTGCTGAATGAAGCAGTGAGTCTCCGCGAGAGGCTGTCAGACACACAGACAGGCACTCACCTTACACGCTACTCTGTGTGGACATAATTTTCCAAACCCCAGGGGAGGCTGGATGCGTCGTAGCAGGGTGACCACATCGAGATGTTTTATCCTTCCCCTGGAAACAAAGGACACAGTGAGGTCTGGGGGCAATGGTGGCAGACTTGAGTTCTTATCCCATCCCGCCTTCCACACACATCACGGCTGACATGCCACACACAGCCCATAAAAGCCAGATGGAACCTTTCTCAACCTACTTTGCCTCGGGGTCGTATTCAGACCATATTCTTTTGAATTCATCTAAATGGTGAGGTCCCAGAATAGACCAGTCCCGCGTCAGATAGTCAAAGTTGTCCATGATGACAGCCACAAACAGATTGATGATCTGAAACAGTCAATCAGAAGGTGGGAATGTCAGCCCTAGCGGGATGGGTGGGGTCAGACCCTAGCATCTGCTTCCTAAGAACATGAAATATTTGCACCTTTGTCTCCAAGAAATGCAAACACTTTCCATCTGGAGAAAGTTTGAGAAAAGGGCAGGGTTCTAGGTTTCTAAAGTGGCTTTGATAAAGTTCTGGGGGGGACAGAAGCTGGTCTTCTGAGGAGGGCAGAAGTTGGTCTTCTGAAGAACACTGAAATTTTATAATTTCACACCTTTTGGTGACTTTCTGTTTTGTTTTTGTTTTTGTTTTGTTTTGTTTTTGCTAGCAGGTGTGCACACTCACCTGAGAGAGATGGAAAGAGAAGGAAACTGAGAAAGCACCCCGCATGGAGGATGGTTACAACACAATCCCTTCTCCATTTCTGCTTTTGGGATTTTGGGCCCACTTACATATGTACTTGGTGTGCTCCTCAAGCCGCCAGGTTCGGGACTTGAGCCATTCAGCCAGCTATGTGAAATTCAGTCACCTTAACCAGCATACCACCAGCTGGCTCTACAATGTCACATCTTAACTCACTTCCATGAATAAGTGGCTTTGAAATTTTTAGAAAGAAACCAGCAGCCTACAGAAGCTGCGTGGTTGGTCAGCTCCCCAAGCCTACCCATTAGCACCATATCCATGCTTGCCGTGTAGGTGGTGTTTACGCATGCCCAGTAAAAAACAAACAAGCAAAAAACCCAATTGCCAAATAGAACCTGGAGCACTCATCAGCACCAACCACGCTGGGGTGGTCTGACAAGGCAACATCATTGGTTGATGGCAGGCCCAGAATGCTACACGGGCATCTGAAAATGGAGACGGGGAGCTGCATCTCTCACTCACCAGAAATGCACAGAGCATGTAAAAGCTGATAAAGTAGACGATGGCGAAGTTGCTCCCACATGTGTACTCCTCCCCAGGGCTGTAATCAGACTCGGGGTCACAGAGCTTCCCAGGGAGGCAGGCCAGCATGATCTCCTGCCAGGCCTCACCTGTCGCACACCTTGTTTAGGTTAAGAAAAGGTTACAGTGTTATCACAATTGCTAAGGAATGGAACCAACAACTGACTGAAAAAATGTGGCAGATATGCTATGGAACATTGCTTGGCCAGAGGGAACAGCGAGACTCTGTCATTTTATGTAGATGAATGTGGACGATTTAAAGCTAAGTGAAATAAATCAGACTATGAAAAACATTGTATATCCCCACTCAATATATACAGAATATATGTACTCTGTGGCAGAAACGGAAAGATTTGAAGCGTTTGGGTAAAAAGCATTTCATTTAACAGACACAAGAATTTAAGTAAGGTTCTTTGTTGAAAACAATGCACATGGTAATATCCTTGATTTGATTATCACACACTACATGCATGCTTTGAAAAACCGTATTGTATGTTATGAGCATTATATGTAAATAAGAAATTATAAAATATAATAAAATTGGTGAAAAAAATCCACTTATAAAGAAAAGAAAAAGGGCCATCATGGAAAGGAAGGGATTTAAGGCTTAGACCTCTGGGTAAAACATTTTTAGAACCAAATCTAAGGAACATGGTGAAAAGCCAACCTGAATTAATGAGAATTTGAAATTCCTATCCATTTTCACATGCAATTTATCTAAGTAACTACAGGTTTTGCTAAAACCCCCTTTGGTTTCCAATAATCATCTGATGCAAGCACACCAATTCTTTTTGTATAAATAAATGAATGTTTTTTTTATAGCTTCTCTACTTTGCTTATAATTTTTAATTGTTATTTTTAATGATTAAATATCTGACAATTCCAATAGATTTTTTTCAGTTTTATCGAAAGCAAAGAGTTAGAAACTACCTCATTTGCAAATGATTTGTTTCTCAGTTACCAGAGTCATCAGAAATTTCTTGTTTTCTAGAAAGTTGTCTCACCATGAGGCAGCTTATTCACAAGGTTAACTAACTGGGGTTAAAAACAATCCCATACATTTGAAATTATAGACCGTAGGATGTTCTTCATCGGCTACTAAGAAGTCCTCTGTGTCTCTGCTAAATTTCCATTCTCTTGGCTGTGTGTACATGTGATCCAGGCATAAATACTTTTGCTACAATTGTCCTGGATAGCCTAAGTGACCTTACTAATTCTCAGATAAACCTTAAGCCAGTCACAATCTGAATGCAAAACAAAAATAAAAGCCATCACGGTAACTGGGAAAGGATGCTGTTTTAATATGGCACATCCTCTGGGACCCAGAGCGAGTCTCTCACCCCTGCCCGGGGAACCCCTGCTGGATTTAGTCACCTGAACAGCAGCAGCACCGCCTGGGGAAACGTCTGGAAGTTGTTGTTCCTATTGATCTGGTTGTTGTCTCTCATGGCAACTTTCCCAAACATCTAGGTGGAGAAGTTATTAGGAGGGAAAAATAAGTACATTTTGTTATACAGAAAAACCCTTACATGAATTTAGAACTAATTCCAATCTGGGCAACACCAGTTTGGGCTTTCTCATGGTACTAGATGCTTCATTCATTCAGTGAGGCTCCGCCGAGCACAACCAGGTTCTGGGTACGAGGTTCGAGGCTGGATGCTCCAGATAGGTGTGTTGCCACCTTCAAGGAGTCCCTACCCTGGGACAGATGTGAAAGTAACCAGGGAAGATGTCGCTGCATGAGAGTGCTGGGATGGTCCAGCACAGGGAAGCTCTGGTCAGGCTCAACTACCAGGGAAGTACGTTTAAGCTCACGACTAAAGGATAAGTACAAGTCGGTCAGGTGACCAGGAGGGTGAAGAGTGTTCCGGGCAGAGGGAATACCACCTGCAAAGGAGCAGAGGTGACCCAGCAGAGGTGCAGGCAGAGGGAATACCACCTGCAAAGAAGCAGAGGTGACCCAGCAGAGGTGCACCAGGAAATACAAAGAACATGGGTGGCCACTAGACAGATAAACGATCAGGCTGGAGACAAGGGTGGGGACCTGGGGATGGGGCCTGTGAGCCACAGGAAGGGGAGAGGGCTTCATCCAAAGGTCGAGTGGAAGGTAGTGAAGAGTTTCACGTGTAGGACTCAGAAAGCAGACCGGCATTTCAGAAGGCCTGATGCCTGGGTGAATCTGGGGTAGTGTGTGATGCGTAGCTTGCAGTTCTCTAGACCCCTCTTTTGTACACGAGGGCACATGCGATAAAAGACCCTTCAGGGCACATGGCAGTGCATGCTGCTGAATCCCAGAGGCTTAAGTAGGTTGGCTTTCTTTTTTTTTTTTTTTTTGGAGAGGTTTTTGCCATAGGGCTCATGCGCTTGCCAGACAGAGAGAGACAGACACAGAGACAGAAAGCGAGAAATCACCCCCCAGGGGGATGGCCACTCCACAATCCCTTCTCCTCCATTCTCCTCTCGGGATCTTGGGCACACACGCACATGTGCTCGGCATGAGTTTTAAGCCACCGGGTCCGTGACACGAACCGCGGTAGGCTACATGGGAGTCCAGCGACATAGCCATTATGCTAACTGCTGGTCCCAAGGTTGGCTTTCTCCTCTGAACTCTTGAGAAGGTTCTTAGAGACCTTCAAGTCTCTACTAGCCTTCAGGACAGGACAGTAAGCACAACCACTTCTCTGCCCCCAGAGTCACATCACCGCTTCCTCATGCTCATCCCTCCCTTCTCTGATGGACGGCACCTCGACAGGTGGCGGTCCTCACCAAGCACACACACTGGCCCACCCCGCCTGCCTGCTTGATGTGAGGCTCAGCCATTAATGAGGCCTGGCCACCTGCCCAGCCTGAGGAGGAAATGTAGCAGCAGCTCCTCAGCTCTGACCAGAGTCACAGAAGAGCAACTTCCATGCCTCTTTTTAAAGGTGAACTACTGGGGAACCTCCAAGTCTCAGCTCAGAACTAAGTGCAGCACCGGGAAATACTGTGTTTCAGGTGGGAATTCCACTTAGTTATGCTAAAGCAGCATTCTTCACAGTGTAAACAAGCTTTATTACTAAACACCAGAAGAGTAACATCAGTGCAGAAAACATGAAGTCTACACTGACAACTAAGGTTTCTTTCATTTTTAAAATTTCTTATTTAATTTTTTTTAGAGTTTTTTTCTACAGGTCATGTGCACTCATCAGAAAGACAGAGAAGACAGACAGACAGAAAGCGAGAAATCACCCCCTAGGAGGGATGGCCACACCACAATCCCTTCTCCTCCACTCTCCCCTCGGGATCTTGGGCACGCATGCACACATGCTCAGTGTGAGTTTAAGCTACCAGGTCCAGGACTCGAACCTAGGCTGACAACATGGGAGTCCAGCGGCACAGCCATTATGTCAACTGCTGGTCCCTATTTATTTTATTTTTCTGTTTTCAAAGAGTGAGAAAGTGAGACCAAGCACCCCTCCATAGGGCATGGTCCTGCTGCAATCCTTTTCCATTTCTCCAGTCTTTCAGGACTTTGAGCATCTACATATATATACCTGACATGTTTTTTAAGCCACCAGGACTAGGATTTAAACCACAGGTGGGGCCACAGCTTCCAACACACAACATTTAATTGCTGCACTAAAGGGCATGTATTTTGTGTTTTTACTATACTACAAAGTACCTGTGAGTGTGCATGTGCTAAGAGACAAAGAGACAGAGAGAGAGAGAGAATCGCACCTCCCGATGAGACCCATCATACCACAACCCTTTTTCCTTTAATATTTCATCTCATCAGGATTCTGGGCATTGATCACGCCCAGCCTGACGTCGACAGGGCTGGGACTTGAGCCCTGGTTGGCCACATGGTATCGGGCTTCCTCTGTGCAGTGCTTAACTGCTGTGTGAGGGCGCTGGCCCTCTGGCTTCTGTTAGTGTGCCGTTTCCTCTCCTGCTGGGCCCCCTGCTACTCACTGCTGCTAAAATCAATGGGTTTCCTCAATCAGATTGGGGAGGCGCAGGGAGTGCCACGAAAGCAGTTTTTCTTGGCACTGGAGAACCTCTCCTGGTCTTCTTTGGCCTGGTGTCCCCTGGCAGGGGCTTTCTCTCCTGCAGGCTCTCTCCTGAGACACCCCATCTTCCTCATCGCCCAGGCTCTTCAGCAACTAAGATATTTGGCTGAAATTCACAACCCCATCTTTCTGCTTCACCTGACCAACATCCCTCTTGCTGCGGACCAGGGGCCACTCAGCAAAGGGCCACCAAGAGCAGAACGGCTGGGGCTTACCTGCATGCCGATGACAGCGTAGATGAAGAACAGCATGGCTATGAGCAGGGCGACATAGGGCAGCGCCTGCAGAGAGGAGGCACTCAGCTCAGCGCGGGCCGCCTGTCCCAGGGCTGCTCAGCACACGCCAAGAAGACACACGCAGGGCACATCTTTTCCCCCATGTGTCACAGTGAAAGGATACCCAGTGACAGTGAAGCAGGACTCTGAATCCCAGCCCGGCACAACTGCTCCCAAGCAAATATACTACCCATGTGCATACCTCGTGCTACTGCAGTACAGGCAAGACATGCTTCCCAGGGTCATTAACCTGGTACCACAGTCCTCGACATTTCTAACACAGGTTCACCCCTCTCATAATAATGGGTACATTCATTATGGGGATCCTCTGTGAAATCACAACTGATCAAGCCATCTCAAAACCCTGGACACCAAGACTGTTCCACTTCCTCTTCTAGATATACTCAGCATGGTCGGAGAGCTGTCATAGATCACATTACAAGGGAACCTCTAGACAAAGTCATTGTGTCTCTGCTGAAGGACTTCCTCACGGGAAGTCCTGGGGTGGCATTTCTGGGTCAGAGGGGAAGACTCACTTTCCGGCTGTTGATATAGAGTGCAAACTAACCTTTCTTAACATGCACACTTTCTAAAAGAACCGAAAGTTGGGGGGCTGGGCCAGAAAAGTG
Organism: Tupaia belangeri chinensis; assembly: GCF_000334495.1. NCBI lineage: Eukaryota > Metazoa > Chordata > Mammalia > Scandentia > Tupaiidae > Tupaia > Tupaia belangeri. Next base: position 114,737 of record NW_006206856.1, read on the forward strand.
CCAGTTTGGTGGTCACCAGGCCTGGGCTGTCTTCAGAACATCGACATGACTCTCAATCTGATCAGACAGACCCTCGGTCCTTTACTCCAACATCCCTCAAGTGCTCATCACACAGGATGAACAGGTCCGTGTGCACAGCACACCTCTGGTGGTTGGGCGTCATGCCAAGCAGCAGGCCTGGGCATCCACCCGCCCTCCTGTCTAAGAAAGCTTGTCTGAATCCAGTGGCTCACAAGCTCATAGTTATCTACCTTCGGTCTTCAGCGGGCCATGTGAAAAACTTCAACTTTTTCTTTATGTACCTTTAAAATAGCTTCCCTCAATTACTTTTTAATGAAAAATAAGGAATAAATAAATGAAGGTGAGTTACTTGTTTTCTAAGGTTTATATATATCTAAAGTTCCCTAGAAGGGCACCTTTCATCAAGAATCGCATTCTCCCACTGTCACCCATCCCAGTGGGTTCAGTCCAGAAGGCTAGAATACGTGGTATCAGAGACGCTGGTTCTGCTGACGTAGATCAGAGCCAGACTGCCCCAGCCTGACAAATGCAGCTGGCCTGTGCCTGAACGTCCTGCACCCTGTGGTCCTCCCAGGCCCGGCTAACCCCGAGGCAGGTGACGGAGTGCTGGCCTTGGTGGAGGGGGCTCCGATCTGTATCTCGGCTAGCCAGGTCTGGGCCGACAGGACTGTCACAGCTGTGGGAGAGGCTGTCGGGCTTCCCAGGAGTCTGCCAGGACCCCCACTCCCATTCCTCACTGGCATTCTGGAAAGAACTGAGGGGCTCAGAGGCTCCCCATCTCCTTCAGCCTTGGAAATGCTGCCCTCTCTCTGAACTGGATGGTCCTTACTGCTTCCTCTCCTGCCGCCTTCAGGCGACTAATCCTACTTGATTTACCCGTATCCTGCCGGGCTGGGCCTCCCCAGCAGTCCCTCATCTCTGCTGACCTAGGGCATGGAGAGGGACTCCAGGTCCCCCCAGACAGGGGGCAATCAAAGACTTACATGGGATCGTCCAAGACACACAGAGACGCCCTTGGCTCTTACCTGAAAGGATTTAATAAAGGTCCATAGCAACGTCCGGATGCCTTCCCCCCTGCTGAGAAGCTTCACCAATCGCATCACTCGGAAAAGACGGAAAAAGGTGATGGAGATTCTATTGCTCTCTTCAGAGTTCTGAAGGGTTATCATGGAGAGGTCAAACCCAATGGAAAGTAGAACATGCAACACTTTCAGAAAAACAGCAACAGATGCAAAGGTGACAGAGGTAAGAATTGGAGATGTGTTTCTAGGGTCTTTTCACCTTAAAAAAGCATGATATGAAAGGAAAGTTACATGCCAACAACACAGGGCGTGGAAGACCATGTCCACACATCACATGCATGTCCACGTGTTCTGCTGTGTTAGAGGAGAACGCTGGGCTGGCCAGGAGGACTGGACACTGATGATGAACGCACACCACTGCAGACTGTTCTGCAAGGGCGGCCATGGAGAATACAGAACCATGGGAGACTCGACATGGTCAGATAAACTCAAGGAAAAGGCCCCTGGGGACTTGTGACTGATCTTACCCCAGGTGTAGCAGTTGGGACAGGGACAGTTTCACTTTCAGTTGGCTTTAAGAAATCAAAGATTGAAAGCGTGTTAATGAACCGAGAAGGATGTGGTGATCCAGGAGAACATTCCCCCCTTTCAGAAATGTGTGGATACTGTCTTTGGACAATACGCCTGCTCACTCCTTGAGAAAGTGCCAGGGGCTCTGCTTGGAACCAACCTGGAGGTGGGCATCCCTGACCGTATTTACGGGGCACACACTGCCTCTTCAAATCCACATCCAAGGACGTGATGTTCCCAGGCCAAGAGACATCTGACAAAGGATAACGCAGCCTGACCTCAGATCCCCAAGGACACGCACGAGTATGCCTGGGCATCTCGTGGAGACAAGCTCTCTCCGTGTGGTCAAGAGCTAACTGACCCTCTGCCAAGGGTCTCTCAGCCCGGGGAACACAGTGACATTAGCGGCATGGCAAACAGCAGCACCCACCTGTGGTCCACAAACCTCTGAGGGCCACAGTTTCCAGGGGACTGCATACCTAGGAGGTGTACACAGGGTCTTCCAAAAGGTCATGAAAAAACTCATTATGAAAAAACTATGTTTGCATTTAAAAAGGTTTTTTTTTTTTTTTCATCAAAATAAACTTGTACTTTGTCCATCTTCCCATAAACATTTTGAAGTCCCCTTGTGTTTCTGACAATTGCCTTTCTGGCTGGCCCACCCACAAGTTGACCAGACGGGCTCAGTACAGGACAGAAGAGCCCTACTGAAGCCTCTACTGAAGCCTCTGCTGCTGACCCACAGCACAGATTGCTGTCAGACAAGTGACCGCTCAGCGCTGCTGGAAGAAATGACACAGGACCCATTTGCCCAGTTCTGCCCCCTCCTGGGTCTGGCTCAGCGGGTGGCCCCGGGATGCAGATTCTGTGACAACTGCTGCTTACTGTCCCAGGGATGACAGGGACTGTGCCTCACTCCACTCAGTGCCCAGCACAGAGTCTGGCACTTCCTGCAAGTTTGGTAAGGGCTCAGTACAGTGCCAAGAAGTTGGGAGCAAATCCTACCCAATGCTAGGTGGCATTTTTAAATTAAGCAGCAAGAGTAAATTGCACCACAATTGATGTGACGGCCTCTCTCTGCCCTTTGGTGGTATCACCTCCATGACAGAGGATATCCACCCAGAAACCGAGAGAAAAATGGGGCTCCTGGGCTTGGGACTTTCTGTCCAGCTTGTCTGCATGGCTGAGAGTGCTTGCGCGTGTGTGGATGTGCACACTTCCCAGACGGCTGCCTCCCCGCCTGAAAAAACTCAATATTGAAAAAACTTTTTTTGCATTTAAAAAGGTTTTTTTTTTTTTTCATCAAAATAAACTTGTACTTTGTCCATCTTCCCATAAACATTTTGAAGTCCCCTTGTGTTTCTGACAATTGCCTTTCTGGCTGGCCCACCCACAAGTTGACCAGACGGGCTCAGTACAGGACAGAAGAGCCCTACTGAAGCCTCTACTGAAGCCTCTGCTGCTGACCCACAGCACAGATTGCTGTCAGACAAGTGACCGCTCAGCGCTGCTGGAAGAAATGACACAGGACCCATTTGCCCAGTTCTGCCCCCTCCTGGGTCTGGCTCAGCGGGTGGCCCCGGGATGCAGATTCTGTGACAACTGCTGCTTACTGTCCCAGGGATGACAGGGACTGTGCCTCACTCCACTCAGTGCCCAGCACAGAGTCTGGCACTTCCTGCAAGTTTGGTAAGGGCTCAGTACAGTGCCAAGAAGTTGGGAGCAAATCCTACCCAATGCTAGGTGGCATTTTTAAATTAAGCAGGAAGAGTAAATTGCACCACAATTGATGTGACGGCCTCTCTCTGCCCTTTGGTGGTATCACCTCCATGACAGAGGATATCCACCCAGAAACCGAGAGAAAAATGGGGCTCCTGGGCTTGGGACTTTCTGTCCAGCTTGTCTGCATGGCTGAGAGTGCTTGCGCGTGTGTGGATGTGCACACTTCCCAGACGGCTGCCTCCCCTAGGGAGGTAGGGATAGGCAGGCTCAGCTCTGAACCTCTCTCTCACCCAGGGCTGCCTCCTGAGACCAGACAGAAGTTCTAGGAAATTCATAGGAGAAAAGCGGTTTGAGCCCAATTGAAAGTCAGCAATGTGACAGTATACCCAAGGAGCAGGTTCTGACATAGTTAGAATCTCCATGCTTCATCATGGAGGCTCAGAATGGGAGACTTGCGGTGGGTATATCAGAGCCTGAGGGTCCCTATTTACATTTTTCTCTTTTGTTATCTCATTTCCAAAGAAACAGCATCTCCTTAAAGGGATAGATTGTGTTTTTTAATTTAAGACTAACAATCATAAACTGGTCTTCCCAAGTTCTGTCTCTCCTGTCACTCTCCCTAAGGGCTGTGCACGGAGGCTTCAGGCTGGCACACACAGCTGGAGTGTGTGTGCGTGTGTACATGAGCGTGCACGCAGGCCTCTGCCTGGTACCCTCAGGACAGAGAGCTCTACAGCTATGCTACTGAATGCCCACACCGGGTGTGAGCCCTGCAGGAGGAGGCCCACTGGTCAGGGAAGACTCTCTGGTCCCTTCTGCTCGCCTCTCTCTTCCTGCTCCCCACCTGACAGATGATTCATGACCCCCTTCCCTGGGGGTGGGGGGGAGCTGGCAGCAGCCAAACTGACTTCAAGAGTGCACATTTCTTTTCAACTGGTATCTTTGACAAATCTTGAACTATGAACTTCAAACATGGATATTCTCTTGTTTAAAAAGAAAAAAAAAGGAGATAGCAATTGTGGAGGAACGGGAGAGCACGCCATGCAAAGGGAAGGAGATCCAACAGCACACTGAGTGGAGAAGCATGCGTCCCGGTGTAGCCTGGGCCGCCCCTCCCACCACTGCCACTGGGCAGGGGGCTGCAGGGAGGGTGTGGCCGGCAGCACGGGGGATGGTGCCAGTTGCCAAAATACCTTACCAACAGGAAGGAGGCTGAGGATGGCTTTGCCCAAACTATAAACGTCAGCCTGACTACAAAAGCAGGCTGGCTTTCACCCTAGGCTGTATTCCCAAACTGCCTGTGGGGGATGCGCGGGAGTGGGAGGTTTGCCTAGGTCCCAGCCCAAAGGCCCTCATGGTGTGCCTGCATCTGGGGAATTTCTAAAGTGCCCAGGTGATTCCCGTGGGCTGCCAGAGCTGAGAACTTCCTTTCCAGGCTAGGGTGAGCTGCATCAACATTCAGCTGACTGCCCACACGGCCACTTCCCTTTGGGTCTAGAGTGGCCACAGGGAGGACGGCTACTAGGAATGCCCACCCAGGCTGCTACAGCTGAGCACTGATGAGGGATCGGCACTCGATGCAGAGATTAGATTCCATCCCCATTTTCCTTACGAGGCATGGGGTGCAAGAGGCCTGAAAACACACTAAGCCCCCTTAGCCAGAGAGGGCTGAACTACATGTTAGGGTCCGGAAAGCTCCTCAGAACCCTGGCTCATCTGATGTGCCCCAGCCTCGACCAGAGGCCTTCTAAGCAGGATCCCCAGACAGGCCCTGTGTCAGCCTCTGCGACTGTAGAAGGCTAAACAGCCCCGAGTCTCCTAAAAGAACTCAATGGAATCAGTCGGTACTCTCTGCACTAATTTCTGTCTCTGCCTGGAAGAGCTGAGCAGATGTGGTCTTCCATCTCAGACAGGCAGCACACCAGCATCCCAGAAGTCAGGCCGGCTAACCCAAGGCACTCTGTGGACCCCTGTTTTGGCTGAAGCCTCCCTTAGACAATTGAGGCTGCTGGGTCTGGGTCCTGGAAAAGGATTTATATACTGATGGGCACTGAGTAGCTGGGATGCCGGTTCGGAGTAAGCAGCTGAGTGAAGCTATTGGCCAGTGGACAAGGGAAAGGGGTACTGGACAAGGGAGAGGTGGTTCCTGAGTGTCCAGGAGGGAGTCCTACGGAGTCTCATGTGCACTTAGATACATGTCGTTTCGAGCAAGGAACACTGCCTCTGGGACACTGGTGGTCATGGGGAGACTAGATGTCAGCAAAGCCATCCCCTGGGTTAGGGAAACGTGTGGGGGTCAAGCAAGCCCGGAATGACAAATCATCAACAGGGTGGGGGTGGGGGTGGAGAAGGCTAGTGAGCATGCACATAGGACAATGCAAAGGCCACCCAAAGTGTTTTTGCAAAGAATACAAATGCAAGCTTGGTTTCTCATCTCCGGCCCAGATAGCTCATTCTTGAAGACTACGTTGGCAAGTCACAGAGCCAAGTATGACTGCCCCAGGTGGCCCCAGCTTGGGCACAGGCTGGAGACCATGGTCTATGGGGTGGGAAACAATTTAGATGGCCACGGCCAATCCTTAGCACGTCCTGGGAAACTCAGTGAAAACCAAAGGTGGGAAGCCAAACATGAGAATACAGTCTCTAGAAGTGCTTTTGCTTTAACAACTTCACCGTATATATGTTTATATATACTTGCCGCTACAATTTTCTAAAAATAAAAGCAACATGAAAATCAATTAGGCAACAGAAAAGAAAGCTCAACAGAGTTTGGGGGAGAGGGCACAGCAGCTTAAACAATACAAAGGATGACTTAGGG
>NW_006206856.1:121300-131740 GCF_000334495.1 Tupaia belangeri chinensis
AGGAATCAGCCAACAAGAGTTTAAGGGCGTCCATGTCCAGCTGACCAGGGAGTCCAGGGATGAGGCCAGCCAGAATGTGATGTGTACTACTCCCCAGGGAGGAGGTGAGTGTCGGGGGCGGGGGGAGGAGGGAAGGAAAGGTGCAGGGATCAACAGGCCCACTGTCACACAGTTATGCTGTCAGAGGCCAAGGATACCAGTCTCTTATCCCTATGTTTCTCCAGAGTCTAGCCCAGGGCACATGACGTAGATGTCTAGGAAACCTGATGAATGATGGAATAAGCCAGAAGGTGGTCTTAAGCATCTCCTCTGCCCCTGGCCTATGGGAAAGCATGGAACTCTTCTAATGGGCTATCTGACTAGCCCAAGGTGGGAACTGGCTTTGCACGGCTAAGGCTCAGGCTACTCCTGAACAGGGAGAAGGTCACTGACTGATTGCATGGCACAGGGACATTTGCCAGGGTGATTCTGAAAGTCTAACTGCATGCCAGGAGCGGCCTGTGAAAGCCTGTCCTATGCAAACCCCCAATGTCAGTTGCTACTCAGACATATCGTGCATCCCTTCCCCTTCCTGACTGATGCAAAGGGACTCAGGACGACACTGAGACACTGACAAGTAAGCCTGGGCAGTGGGGACAGGTACAGCAGGAGGAGCAGGGCCAGCCCCCAGCACACATGAGACGGCCAGGAAGCGGGCATGTGCTGTCCCCAAGTGCCCCAGCGCCATGCCGTGCCAGCCAGCAGGTAGCCAGGCATGAGAAAGCTGGGTGCCCGCTTGGTGAACAAGCCACGGTCCCATCATCCTGGTGTCCAGATGCTAAGCAGTTCCACCCTCCTTGCACAGTGCTGCAAGCTCCGAGCTTTCCAGGAAGACCTACTGAGATGCAGGATGCTGTATTTTCATTGCCGCCCCAGGGCCTGCTCCAGGACTCTGGTGTGCACATGCCTTGATGGAGGCTAGAAGCACTTTGTGCTGAGGTAACTCAGCCAGGGTAGCCCAGTTAAGGACCTAGTGATTTCCCATTCATACCAGATGACTATAACTGAGCATCCCTTACATCTCCCGAATGGTAATTTTAAAGCCGACTTATAGAACGTTCCATGTCAAGTGGAATTTACCTAAGTGGCAGCCCCAGGAGGCTGGAGGATGTGTGTTTAGTAAAACACTATTTTAGCACTACTGTAGCGTGGCTCTGGAAGCCTATGGCTGTGGCCACAGTTTATGGGCTGCACCCTTATGTGGAAATCTTCACTGACAAAAACACATTGCTAGCGTCTTAACACTGTGGGCATTTTAGCAAGTATTTGCAAACTTCAGATCCTTTTTCACCATACCATAACACACCTGGGAGGCAGGGAGGGCGGATGCTATTTACCCACTTGACTCATGAGGAATCTGAGGCCTGGGTCTGGCAAGCTGGCTGTGAACCAGGGCTGAACCACCAGGCTGGCGGGCTGGCGGCCTTCCCACTGCTCACACTCCAGAATCAGCCTGGCCCCAGACAATTGTCCCAAAGGGATGGCACCATCCTCCTTGGACACAGGCTGTCTGGGCACCAGGGCAGACCTTTCGGTTGCAGTCCTGCAGGGAAGGGCCTGGGCGTCGGTGGGAGGAAAAGGGGCTGGGTCTGAGTGTGGGGCAGGAGCTGTGTCGAGCCCAGCCCCTTAGAGGCACCATACAACCTGCCACACACAACAGGCACCCGCTGAGCCTTGCCAATGAGCTGAGGATGGACAGGTGGACAGGTCCTCTTCGCCTGCCTCAGGCTTTCTAAGGTGGGCATGAGTCAGATCCAAGGGAGCTGGGCAGGGAGGGGGGCACCCCTTCCTCCAGCCTTTTATTTCTGAAGGGGGACTCTCAGGGGCTTTCTTCAGCAACCATGCTGCTGCTGCACCTGTTTCCTCCTCAAATCGCACAACTGAACATCACAAAGGAGCACGTGCACCCTCTCCCGACACACACTGGGCCCTCTTAGCCCTGGTCCTGAGCGGCCTTCCATCGGCACCGCCCTTGGGGAGCTGCAGGTGAGACATTCACTAGACCCACTGGTCGGACTCAGAGCAGACACGGGACACAGGTGACGACACCAGCAGCGGCTGCCACATGCTCAGCGCATGGATGGGAGCTCCCTCCTGTACCTCCACAGAAGTGGAGATGAGTGGCACAGGGCACACATCATTAACTCCATTTTATAGCTGGCGAAGTGGAGGCACAGGACGGTCAGGTGACCTGCCACGGTCACACACTGGCAAGTGAGAACAGTCACATACTCACACGATTAACTCCTAGCCCTTAAGACGTTAATGAGGTCTTTTTTTTAAATACTGATTTTGTTCCCAAAGGGCAATTCTACATTTATTTCCCCAATATTTCTGGGCGAGGGGATGGAGAGGGGGTGGAGGTGGGGAGACAATGAATTGTCCTTAGCCTTTCCAGACGAATTGGCGCTTGGATTTCTAAAGTGTGTGGGGACTCACGGGGAGGGCTTCTAGCATCATCTATGTTACACACAATGAAAACAACACGTTATAGGACACAAAGTTGGCTACTTACATTCACTTCAGTTATAGCAATATCAACGACGCTACCAACAACAATTAAGGCATCAAAAGTGTTCCATGCATCAGTGAAATAGTGCTGTGAGGGCAAGCATTCAGAAGCCACAGAGGAGAGGAAGCACAACAGAAAAAAGAAGAGAAGGACAGTGTTATCGAAGGGCCATTATGCCACCCGGCTGCTCCAAAAATCGCCCTAAAACAAACAAGTTACAGATACGTCACTTTGGGTAGCGCTTTTGACACAGCAGATAAAAACAGTTAGACACACCCTATCTTACCTCACCTCGCCTACTCCTGTCTGCTACGCTAACCGCTGCAAGAATGTGCTCCAAAGCTGACCATGTCTGCAAAGGCCTAGGGACAGGCTCTATGCTAACAGGCTTCTCCCTCACGGCTTTCATTGGGAAGTTCCTAGTTTTCGGATCAAGGGAATTGGGATCTGTGACTTGTCCAGGTGATGCCACTGCAGGGCAGGGAGCGGAATGTGCACAGACAGAGGACAGAGGACACGGTGGGCGGCCTCGCCGGGTGCATACTCACGTCAGCTTCGCTGAGGGCCACGTCTATAATGCTGCCGATTACGATGAGGGAGTCAAACGTGTTCCAGGCGTCACTAAAATACCCCTGGACAGAGCGGGCAGGGGCAGACGTTGATGAGCATGTATGAAGGAAACCACACGGACCATACGGGGACACATCCGAGTCCCCACAGCACCCATGGCAACCAGGAGGGGTGGGATAAGCCAAGGGGGAGCAACAATACTGTCCACTGGTGGAAAGGGACAAAGAGGACGGCTGTGCACCTGGATGTGTGAGAGAAGGCGCACCCACGTACACACACACGCATGCGCACACACCACTCAGAACTCTGTAGGACAGGGGGCGGGGAGCACATGCTAACTCTGCCCTGGCCCAGAGGGAGGGCCCCAAATCCTCTCGAGCTGGCGCAGAGTGAGCCTCTCCATCCCCTGCTGCTTCTCTTCTCCCTTTCAAGAGCACGGTCACCACGCAGTTATTCCCACGTTGCACTCTGGTGCCCCTTCCAACCAGCCAGCAGCCCGACCCCGTCCTCACCAGTCCACAAAGTATTCAAGGTTTGTTCCCTGTGGCAAGACGACTGAGACGAGTCCCTTTCTTCAAAGGGCTCTCAGCCTGCCGGATGTATGTGGCAGTCCAGCGCAGTGACGGCCTGAGATGTAGCCCCGGGGCAGAGAAACACACTCCTGACTACAGGGCTGGGGGCTTCCAGAGGCAGCCAGGGGAGCCGACAGGCTCCTTCTCCCACTTGACTCCTACTCTCCCCTCTCCCTCTCGTCTTCCAGCCAAGAGGACTCTCCCATTCCTCAAGAGCACCACCAGGTCCTTCCCCACCTCCTGGTGCCTCTGCCATCCTAACCTCCCTGCTCTGACTCTACCTGCCCAGATCCACGTCCTCTTTCAAGGACAGCTGCCCCTTCCGATTGCCCACGCGGCATCGTGTCGGCCTAGTATCTCTCCCGTGTCTGCATCTGGAATCTGGGTCCACCACCCTCACAGCCTCTGAGAATGAGAACTACTGTCTGCTTACTCCACCTCCTAGCTCCACCACGTCCACTGTCTGGCCCGGAGCCCCGAGACACTGCCATGTCTCCTTCCTCTGCCCGCTTTGTTCCTTGTTTCTTCAGGTCCTTCTGCCTCTGAAAGCACACAATCCTCCCCAGCTGTGACTTGCAAATGCACACAGCCAGCCTGTGTGTCTTCTAGCACCAGCACAAGAGGTGCCAGACCAGTGCCTGTTTCCTCCTACTGCCCTGGGAGGCCCTTGATCAGAGGGCCGGCGGGACGTGCGGCAGAGCCAGGAGGCTTCTGGTCACAAGGCATACACTGCCAGGGTCAACAACTCTGTCTATAAATCAACCATGTCTTCTTGAAAAGTCAGAACCTGTTTTGGAAATCAAAATTCAGGTCTGAATTACATAAAAGAGGCCCCAGCATGTTAACAACCAGGTACATTTAGCCTCACACTGGGGGGGGAGGGAGAAGCAGAACAGAAGGGACTTTGAAGTGTCAGGTCCCAGGAACGCGTGGTCAAATGCAGGCCCAGAGGAAGCCACTGCAGAACCATAGCCTCTGTGACACTGTAGAAAATGTGGACGTGGTACCTGTCTTAGTAACTGGACCAGGGGTTATTCCAGCTCATTCTAGTTACTGTTAGTCACTCCGGGTGCCTGTATGGGGAGCTCAGACGTGCTAACAGTTTTTTTCAAATTTCATCTTATGTCATATAGAACTTCCCTACCCAACTGCCATGATTCCTGACCCCTCTGAACTCTTCCACAGGTTCCGATCACAGGAAGCTTTCTCATAATTCACCTCCTGTCACCCTCCAAACATCTCTCGGCCGTCTAACAAGTTGACCAAAGGAGCAGCCTACATCACACCCGAGGCCCTATGTCTAAAGTCTAAGGCCTGCTTTAAAAACACCCCAGCTCACACCTTCTAGTTTTTCTTCTCATGCATTTCTGACTCTTAGCTGGCAAAACAGAAGAAGAATGGAATTCAAAACAGAGGAAGAGTGGAATTCAAAATGGAGGAAGAATGGAATTCAAAACGGCAAGAGTGGGCCAGTTTTGACGTCCAGACTAGTGATATCCAACACGCTGATGAGAGGTGAGAGAAAGAGCCAGCACCAGGATGGAAAGGAACACACTGTCACTTTCACTGAGGAAGTCTCCTACCAAAATGTCGCCCCTGATGTCGGGCTGATGTATCTGAGATGAAAGCGAGCTGGCCCCTCTTTTCAATTATTTACATGCAAATGGATAACAGGTGTTCTCTCCTGGCAGCTATGCCACCAGCCATGAGAGAGGCAGAGCCCAGCCTTGTGTTTATGGACTTAACGGCAACTCACAAGCTAAAGAACGTGGTTGTCCTTCTCCTCCTCCAGGGAGGAATTTATGCCTGAAGTAGAACCTCGGTCCTGAGTAGCAACTAGACTTCCCAAGTACTGACATGCGTGCTTCTCTCCCTCACCCACCTGTGCCAACGCTCTGCTTCTCCCTCACCCACCTGTGCCAACGCTCTGCTTCTCCCTCACCCACCTGTGCCAACACTCTGCTTCTCCCTCACCCACCTGTGCCAACGCTCTGCTTCTCCCTCACCCACCTGTGCCAACGCTCTGCTTCTCCCTCACCCACCTGTGCCAACGCTCTGCTTCTCCCTCACCCACCTGTGCCAACACTCTGCTTCTCCCTCTCCCCACCTGTGCCAACGCTCTGCTTCTCCCTCACCCCACCTGTGCCAACACTCTGCTTCTCTCTAGGAACTAGGTCTACCCTGTGCACACTGGATGCCAACCCCTCTCACTGACTTTGGCATTTTGTTCCTGAGTGGCTCCTCCCTCCTCCTTTCCAGAATCATCCAGGCTCATTCCTATCAGCCTACAAACTATTCTCCACTGAGGCAATTCTGACACATAGATGTGGAAATAACCTCTTTACGTCAGCATGACGGGGACTTATCACTTCTTTTGGACCTGGACGTTTCTGAAAATCTCATCAGGCCTCTCCAGAACGTGTTGCAACGCTCTGCTTCTCCCTCACCCCACCTGTGCCAACACTCTGCTTCTCTCTAGGAACTAGGTCTACCCTGTGCACACTGGATGCCAACCCCTCTCACTGACTTTGGCATTTTGTTCCTGAGTGGCTCCTCCCTCCTCCTTTCCAGAATCATCCAGGCTCATTCCTATCAGCCTACAAACTATTCTCCACTGAGGCAATTCTGACACATAGATGTGGAAATAACCTCTTTACGTCAGCATGACGGGGACTTATCACTTCTTTTGGACCTGGACGTTTCTGAAAATCTCATCAGGCCTCTCCAGAGTACTCTGCACTCTCACATTTGTGTAAAATCCTAATGGTTCCTAGACTCAGAGGTGACACCCATCATCTAGGCAAGTGGAGGCTTGGGCTGGTGCAGGTGGCTGGAGTGAGAGGCTCTGACCACCCTCTGACAGACTCTGCTTCTCTCTAGGAACTAGGTCTACCCTGTGCACACTGGATGCCAACCCCTCTCACTGACTTTGGCATTTTGTTCCTGAGTGGCTCCTCCCTCCTCCTTTCCAGAATCATCCAGGCTCATTCCTATCAGCCTACAAACTATTCTCCACTGAGGCAATTCTGACACATAGATGTGGAAATAACCTCTTTACGTCAGCATGACGGGGACTTATCACTTCTTTTGGACCTGGACGTTTCTGAAAATCTCATCAGGCCTCTCCAGAGTACTCTGCACTCTCACATTTGTGTAAAATCCTAATGTTTCCTAGACTCAGAGGTGACACCCATCATCTAGGCAAGTGGAGGCTTGGGCTGGTGCAGGTGGCTGGAGTCAGAGGCTCTGACCAGCCTCTGACAGGAGTCCAGGGGAGGCAGAAAATGCCAGCCCTCCCTTTCTTCCCACGTGCTGCTTCCCTGTTTAGTAGCCTCCTATGTAATAGAGTCACTGTCAAGTGCATGACTCAGTTCCCACCAAAGCCACCAGAGTGGTGGGGGAACCAGAAGACACAACCTGGGCTCCTAAAAGGAGGTGCACCTCCACCTTCTCTCCTCTTGGCCAAAGACAGTGTACTCTGCTGGGCTGAGCCAGGGTCTCTCAGGGAAACCAGCAGTTAAATCTCTTACTTTTTTTGTCCAGCTTCACCTGCCTGAGAAGATAAGACAGCCACATGCAATACTACTCATCATTTAGAATCATTTCCGATTCTTGACATTTAAAATCATGAACTAGAGCAACGTGGACTTGGGGCCATGAAATTCCATGATTTCTAAGAGCCTGTTCCGTGGTCTGTCATGTCTACCTCTTGCCTAAGGGTAGGCTCTTGGGAGGCCGAACCTGTGCTCTAACTCTAAAGCTTTCGCCAGAATTTAGCACAGGCTTGGCACATGCTAAGAGGGTGATGCAGGTAGAATTACTGCAAATGGGAGACAAGAAAAGCAACCGGAGACCAGGTTCCTTTGACTGCCTGGACTCACTCTCACCTGCAGATTGGAAGACACCTCTACCAAAGACCTGCCTTTCACTGCGTCACCAGCTGCCAGATTCTCACCATAACACACTCACTTCTGGCAGGAATTGTTTGGGCAGTATTTGACCTAAGAAATGACCCACAGTGCCAGCTTTTGGGAGAAACTGTAACTGCCAGCTTTCTACCTATGTAAATCTTTCCAAAGGAGGGGGAGGGGTGGTGGTGGATGCAAAACAATGACTACTACTGCTTCGACCGCTCTGCTCTACCCCAACGCCATGACAGAACAACAGGTGTGGTCTCATGCCAAGAGGCTGCACCTGCGGTGCATCCATTTATTCCTTTCCTCGTCCCACTGATCTTTACTGAGCAAGCACCATGCAGCAGGCATCACATGAGAAGACAGAATCCAAAGGCAGAGACTCAGCCTGTGACTTCGAGCAGCTGCTCATCAGCAAATAGAGACGAACACGAGTAGCGCTGATGACAACATGCAGTGAGTGTCAAACGACACACAAAGGGAAGGGCTGACTCTTGCCGGGCCGGTGGGGGTGGTGTCACAGAGGACACAACCTTTCAGCTAGGGCTTAAAAAGTCACAAGGAGAAGAAGGGCTTCCAGCCAGAGGCACATGACATGGAAAGGTCCAGCATGCTACCACCTAGAGATGGGGGAGGGAGAAGGACTAGCAGGAAATGAGGCAGCAATGTACCCAGGCCAGTGTTTCGTGGGGGACTTTGACTGCTGGACTAAGAAAATGATATTTGGACCAATAGGTGGTCAGTGCCAGAATTTCATAGGAAGAGTGGCCTGGTCAGCCTTGGGCTTGCAAAGGGAGCAGGGAGAAGATGAATGTTCAGGGCTGAGGCCTGAGGCAGGGGGATCACGTAGAAGGCAGGCAAAAGAGCTCAGGAGAGTAGAGGGCAGGGCGGGTGTGGACGGGACAAGGTGGTCAGAAAGCCCTGGGCATGCATATCTCACAGGTGTAAGAGGACAGGGAGAGAGCTCTAGGAAAGTCTGCTGTTGAGGGGACAGGCTGGGAGGAAGGCCCCCAGCTCGAAGCCCAAGGTGAAGTTCTTCGGATGGTAGTATTTGATTTCAGGCATTACTGGGTATTAAAGTAAAATGCCTAGAATAGATGTGATGACTGAAGAACTGAGAAGACCGTATCAAATTTTCTTTCCAGGAACTGGAGCATGTACTCTAGGGAAATGGCTGGGACTTTATTAAGAAGCCCAGTTCCAGTCAGGGACCCTAAAGCCGGGAACACTGCCTTTCCCTGAGAGGCCAGGGGACCAGATGACCCAGTGGGCATAGGTTCTGCACAGAAGCATGAGGGGAGCACCAAAATACTGTCTTCTTTCCCCAAACTGAACGACTGTTTTTTCTAGGCCAAGTGGTTGGAAGGGTAAATTTTAGAACTTTCTGGGCAGAACCAAAAACAAAATGCTTGAAGGACTAAGACCTGGTTCACCCCGTCACAGTATTTGCGAGTACTTCATTCTTTTCAGTGGCCAAATGACATGCCACTGTATCACTACATCACATTTCCCCCCTCTGGTCCATTTATCAGCTGGGGGAAATTGAGAGTGGCTGCTAATGGGAACGGGGTTTCCTTTGGGGTGAAATAAAAAACGCTTAAAAATTGATTGTGGTGATAGTTGTACATATGCTAAAAACCCATTGAATTGTATGCTTTAGAGGGATGATGATATGGTATGTGAAATGCATGCAAAAAAGCTGCCCCATTACAAACGACAGCAACAAACCAAACAAGAAACACCAATCCCTCCCACGAAATCAGACCGTCTCCTCGCTGCAGCAGCTCCCAGCTCTGGGCTTCCGACCTCCTCTGCCCCTTTAAGCCCTTCCTGCTTCTGGATGGGCGATCCCACCCCCCACAGCCTGGCCGTCCTCCCGAGAGACCCCCACATTTCAGCTGGGCTCCACTAGATTAAGGAAGTCCTCAGTTCAGGCCTCTCAACTTCTTTTAACTCTTGCCTCCTGGAATGCTTTCCAACCTACCAGAGCCGATGTCTAACTTCACGTTCTGTATTTGCTTTATAAAATGTCCTCACAGAGGTGCTCCTAGCAGCTGTACCCCACAGGGTGCAGACAGCTGCCCGGAGCCCCTCGTTAGACAGGAGGGTGCCCCTGATGTGAGACTGACACTGTGTGGTCATTTCCTAGGAACAGTCCTCCCTCTACAGCCTGGACATTGTCACTTGACCCAACTCCCTGTTGCTAGGACACAGGGGACCTCATTGGCTTCTTCGTTCCAGGCCATTTACCTGGGCGTGGCTAGTTAACACCAAAGAGAACAAGAAAGAAAGGTCAAGAAGAATCTTTGGAAGAGTATGCCTCTTGGTTAATAAATTCTCTACACTGCTCCAGATACAGGAGAGCATAAAACGTACTGCCCCCGGCTTGCAGAGCACAGGGCAGTGCTCTTTAAGTGGAGAGGTG
Organism: Tupaia belangeri chinensis; assembly: GCF_000334495.1. Lineage (NCBI taxonomy): Eukaryota > Metazoa > Chordata > Mammalia > Scandentia > Tupaiidae > Tupaia > Tupaia belangeri. Next base: position 131,333 of record NW_006206856.1, read on the forward strand.
CTTCAACTTACAATTCTCTCTCAATCACAATTCCAGGTCAGCTTATGCCACAAGAATCTTGCTGAGTAAAACAACAAAGCAACACAAGTTCTAGCAGAAATCACTTTTACCAGTCTGATCTCTCAGTGTCGATTAAAAATCAGCTACTCATGGGACCAGCAGTTAGCGTAATGGCTATGTCGCTGGACTCCCACGTAGTCAACCGCGGTTCAAGTCCCGGACCCGGTGGCTTAAACTCACGCCGGGTGCGTGTGCGTACGTGCCCAAGATCCCAAGAGGAGAATAGAGGAGAAGGGATTGCGGCGTGGCCATCCCCCCTGGGGGGTGATTTCCTGCTTTCTATCTCTCTGGCTCTCTCTGTCTGTCTGGCAAGCGCACGCGCCCTATAGCAAAAACCTCTCAAAAAAA
>NW_006206856.1:132047-151282 GCF_000334495.1 Tupaia belangeri chinensis
CGGACCCGGTGGCTTAAACTCACGCCGGGTGCGTGTGCGTACGTGCCCAAGATCCCAAGAGGAGAATAGAGGAGAAGGGATTGCGGCGTGGCCATCCCCCCTGGGGGGTGATTTCCTGCTTTCTATCTCTCTGGCTCGCTCTGTCTGTCTGGCAAGCGCACGCGCCCTATAGCAAAAACCTCTCAAAAAAAAAAAAAATTAGCTACTCATCTTCCCTGGTGTCATCTGCCTGTTCACATGCCACGGAACCTTCCTCCCAGATTAGGAGATGTACTGGGGAAAGCAGTATGCTACAAGCCGTGAACACACCCGCCTGCCAGAGGGAGTGTGGGCACACACACACGCTCGGACTCTCACCAAGGCACACACATTCACGTGCACACACGCTCTCATGCACATACCATGGACTGGTGTCCATGGTGGAACTGGCTTTCAAAAATTCCAGGTAAGGGGTGACGTGGCCCAGGGTATCTGGGAAATGTCCCACAGGCACGTTCTGTGCTGCATTGCTTACGGATGTTCAATATTCTTTGCAACCTTTTCCATCAGTTCAGACAAATATTGTTGAGAGAAGTAAAAGTGAGGGGGAAGCAAACCAAAATCTCAGAGGAGATGAAGCTGAGTCTGGAGGAGGGGATGCGCAGGTACGCAGTATGGACAAGTCACAGTAGGTAACGTCTGGCCATGCATAAGGCGCCCGTCTGACCCCACTGCAATCACCCAGTGAGTCACTTACAAAGGTCCTTTCTTTTTGGTCCACAAAGATCTGATACAGATTGCATAGGAATTAAGTCAAATTAAAGAAAGGAACAGTTTGGAATTAGAATTTCAGGTAACTACGGGGGGTGTGAAACCATCCGTCTCATCATCCATAACTTGCTTAAACTGACTGTCGTCAGATACGTCACACACAGAGAGGACAGTCCCGAGTCCCTCTGCTCTACCCTTCTCTAACTCAGATAGTTTGGAGCTGTGCTGGGAAAGAAACTGAGGGCCAGACGCCCCGCAGCTCAGCTCAGTATGGCCCCTCTGTCCAGGGGTTGGGACGAGGGCACACCCTGACTTGAAGGGGAGGAGAGGACGGTAATCGTGGCGGTAGCTGACAGTCTGTAGCTCTTTTTTCTCTTTAACACTGCAGAGACAGTAACGCTCTACTTCTTCATGACGAGCCCACAAATTGGGATGATTAGTACCCTCCTTTATGGGCGAGGAAACAGGTATGGAGCAGTTAAGTAAACCGCTCACACTACGAAGGGCAGAGTGGGTGTGAAAGCAGGCTGCTTCCAGAGCCAGATGCTGAGCCACACTGCCTCTTTGGCTACAGCCATGACAGTCGGGGATTTGGATTCCCTCCCTCCCCAAGGAGGCACTATACGCTGAGTCACCCAAGACCGTTCGATACATCTCAAGTCTTGTTTTGTCTTCAAATCAAGCACAGTTTCTCTAAATTAAACAAGCAAAAGACAGTATGGCTGTGAGTGGCCTGCAGCTGGCATAGAGAACTTTCCATAAAAGGTAAAAAGGACGCTGCTGACCAATGAACAAAGACATCTCAAGTCCTCAGGCTAGAATCTGAGAGTAAAATCGGGGTCACGTTCTCTGTGACAGGTAATGTGCAAACGTTCTTTTCCCAAGGCTCGAGTCATGAGGCAGGTTTCCCTGAGGCAGCATGATACGTGTTCCTCTAGAAACCGAAAATCAGGTTTTAGAATGATCTCCAGTCTACAAATTCCCAATCTTGCCTCCCTTCTTTTTCTCAGAATTGTTTTCGTGAGGTTTTGTTTGTGCGTGTGTTTTTTTCCACATGTAGAGATATCCTAATCAGATTTTAACGTTTTCACACGGTAACCCAGTTAGCAGCCAGAACAATCTAGCATAATTCAGTAACTTAGACTAACAGGAAGCGGCTGCTTCGCTGGGGTGACTCAGCAACAGTTGCTGAATAGTGGGGTTTAGCAGCTCACCTTCGGCTTGAAGGCAATGACTTTCAGGACCATCTCGACGGTGAACACGCCGGTGAAGACCATGTTCAAGATGTCCATGGCATCATTAAACATCTTGGACTGCTCGTAGTGCTGCGGGCAGAGACCGGGGAGTGGTTCTTAGACTCGGCCACCATCTCTTGTGCTAGCAAACGGAGGCCCCTAGCCCTCTGCGCTCCTGCGGGCACCCTCGGTGGTCCACAACCTGGTCCCCAAGACTCGGCAGGCACTGCATAGTCACAGGGCGAACCATCACAACGCGCAGGGAGTCCATGACAAGATGAGGATGACTGAGTGATGGGGGGACAAACGTATCCACTTGCTCTGCTCAGGATAAAGGGCATTTACCCTTCCTTCTGGCAGGGCTGGGTTCAGGGCCTTGACCAAGGCACCCACCATGCAGAGACCACCAAAGTGTCTATAAACAGAGGCAGAATCTGGTGAGGGATCAGTCTGACGCCATTTAGGTCTATGCTTAGTAAGAGGAGGCACAGTACATTGGCGAAACCTTTCCATAATCTGCATATGGTCCTTTTCATACATAAAGAATTTGTAAGAATTCTGCCAGGAAATTTACCCTGATGTCTTTAGACCCATTTTTCCAGACAGCTCTGAGAGCTGGCTTGACCTCCTCAAGTTCTTAAAGTCAGTGAGAAAACTGAGTCTAACGTTGGCCTTTGCCTCCTGTCCTGGTGTGACAATGCCTGGGGGACGCAACCTCTGAAAATGTGTACTGCTAACACTGCACTGTCATTTGAGTCAGCCAGTCCCTTGCCACCAGTGTTACCAAGATATGACTGCCATGAACTGGAACATTCCCTACCGCATACTGAGAGCTACTTGAGTTCAAGAATGTGGCTTCGAGTCTGCTTCCCAATATTGGCGTTACTCAGGGACAGGCCCAGATCAAATGGCCACGCATAAACTTATCTCTGAGGAACCAGCAGTTAGCGTAATGGCTAGGTCGCTGGACTCCCATGTAGTCGACTGTGGTTCGCGTCCCAGAACTGGTGGCTTAAAACTCACGCCGAGCGCATGTGCATGCGTGCCCAAGATCCCAAGAGGAGAATGGAGGAAGAGGGATTGCAGTGTGGCTATCCCCGCTGGGGGGTGATTTCTCGCTTTCTGTCTCTCTCTGTCTGACGAGTGCATGCTCCCTATGGCAAAAATCTCTGAAAAAAAAACTTATCTCTGAGGTAGGTGAGACAGATTTACCCATTTTAGCAGTAAGGGAGGCAAGGCCCAGGGAGCTGAATGTTCCCAAGATTGCCCAGCTGGGAAGAAGTAAAAGCAGAACTGAAACACCTGTGAGGCTTCAGTCCTCAAATGCTATGTGGTCACAGAAACCCACAGTCATGTCTACAGGACTGGATGCCAGTCTCCAGGACGCAGCTTCCTGGAAACATTACCTACGGTCCTGCCCAACAGAGTCCTAAACTAAAGAGCAATTGTAGACTTCTGCTGTGACCACCGTTAGCCAGAATGGGACTCTGGCCACAGGACAGCCCAGACTGGCCAGAAAGTCAAACCCATCCTCTCGTGAGGGGCGGCACTCCACCCGCAGAATTTGGGGCAGGGGCTGCGCAGAATGCCCAGACTTGTCCCGCGGCTGTCTCCGTCTTTACCTGCATGGCCAAGCAGAGTGTGTTGAGCATGATGAGGACAAACATCATGTATTCGAAAGGCGAAGAGTTCACCACGTACCAGAACTTGTACTGGTAGGGGTTTTTGGGGATGTATCTCCGCAAGGGACGTGCTTTCAAGGCGTATTCGACACACTGACGCTGCAACGGCAGAAAGGGGCAAGAGGGGTTCTGAGCACTTCTGGGAAGGCAGACACAGCAGCCATGTGCTCTGCAGGGGTTTATGCAGAACCTCTAGGGAAGGGACCACAGGCGCTGGGCAAAAGGACTGGGGACAACCACCCTGCCTGCCATTGTCACATGCTGAGTCGTGGGAAGGGCCTCCTCCACTGCCTCTCCAATCCTCCCAGCACCCTCGGGTAAGCATGGCACCCACTCTGCTTCCTTAACAAGGCTGGTTCTCCTAAGACTCGAGATCTGCCGTGTATATGTGTGCAGAGGGGTGAAGCCTGGCCAGGCCTTATCTCTGCTCTCCTCCTCAGCATGGATCTGGTCTCTAATCCTCCTGCCTATACTGTCCTTGGGGAAGGAGGCTGAGTGAGCAATGGCAAGCACAGTGCTCCTTGAGGACCCGGGTGCTGGGCTCCCTCCCTGAGAAGGGCAGCCCCAGGCTGGTCAGGATGGACCTGCAGGAGATACTTCTAGAAGCTGGCTATGGGAACAGACTCTGTTGGCCCACCTGGGAGCTTCTGGGGCTTAGGAGCTTGTCTGTTCAGCTCTAGTCCCCAGAATGTGATCAGTAATGATGGCAGAGTAGAACTCAGGCTGGGGCCTAACCAGAGCTCTGTCCACTTGCTCCAAGGAGGAGAGCAGCCACCCTCTGCTGCAAGCTTGGATGGCCCCCAGCCTCGGGAGCTGTCAGCTCAGCATCTCGGGCCTAGGCCTGCCCACCCTGCGCTGACTCTGGACGCCGACCTCAGGCAGGCTTTTTGTGTCCAGGACCTAGCACTGCTTCAGCCTCACGTGCTGACTCCAGGGACCTCAACTAGAGGTTCCGGATTTTAGGTGCTGCAGGCTTCCAGCACCAGTTCTGCTTGGCTGGCCTGGGCCTTACCCTGACATTTGTCTGCCTTGGGCAGGAAAAGAGCTAAGCCACATAGACCCTGGACTGTCGCTGCTGGGGTCTGCAGGGACGCCCTGACAACTCCAAGGAAAGCCTTCCTACAGACTGAGCCAGCATGTCCTTGTTTCCTACAGGGGCTGTGGCTGGGGCCTGGGCTGGGCTGCCTCATTACACCACAGCCACTTCCCCCCTTGGGAAGCCCAGGCTGCCCAACTGTGCTGCTCACTGCCTGCATCACAGCAGAATCTGCTCACAGAGGGCCGGGGAACTCCCGGACACAGTCTCCACCTTGGACTCTGTAAGGATGAGTGGAACTGCGGGAGCAACCTCGTGAGGCCCCTATTTAGAGATAAGGGAGCGAGCCCCAGAGAGGAGCAGGTATGCACCTCGGGGCTCAGGGCAGGTGAGCAGGGCCAGACAGACACAGGGCTCCTGGCTCCCCACATCAGAGGCAGAGGCCCTGCTTCTACCAGACTGGCTAAAACAAGGAGCAACACAGAAGGTGGACACAGTGTAATCGGAGACCCAGGCTGGAAGTTCTGGCGGTTCCAGACCCAGGCTGGAAGTTCTGTCAGGTGATGGGGTACTCCCCACTGAGACAGAATTCCAACCAGGAGCAGCTCTGTCCCCACAGGACATGTGCTTCTGTCTGGGGGCATGCGGGTGCTTCCTACCAGGGGGTGCTGTTGGCACCCATGGATAGAGGCCAGGGATGCTGCTCAGCACCCCACAAAGCACAGGATGTGTCGGCTGAAAATGCTGGCAGCACCAAGGTCATGCAGCTCTGGCCGGGCCAGCCAGGCATGGTGGTGAAGGCAGCTGCATCCCACACGGCCAACGGTGTGGCTGGAGGCCAGACCCAGTGGCTTGAAGAATATGCCAGGGACATGTGCGAATGCCTAGAAGCCTGAAAGGAGGGGCAAATGGAAGAAAAGGAACTGTGGCAGGACCACCCACCACAGAGGTGATTTCTCACTTTCCTTCTCTTTGTTCTCTCTCTCCAACAAGCACATGTGCTGACTAGCAAATTTTTTTTAAAAAGGCAGCAGCTCTACGCTAAGTGGATATGAAACACTCTTAGCGGGGACTGTAGAAGTTTGGGTAGATTCTTTCTGGTTTGTGGCCACAGCACCCCAATGAGATTCTGAGTTGTCAATAGCAAGTCAAGGTCTTGGAAGGTGGCCTTAGCATACTTCGATTGCTCATCATCACGGCTGGGAATGGCTTTGACAACTGAGAAGTCCAAAGCGTGGCTGAAAAGCTAAGTCTACGCAGTATAGCCTGAAACTGCCTGAGGACGTGCTCTGAACGGGCCGAGGGCCCAGACCTCAGTCCCAGGGACTGGGAGCCGGTGGGCGCCCTTCTTGGTGTCTTAGGGAAACCAGTCAAGAGAGACCATGCTAGAGGGACAGAAGCCCAAACAGCGTGTGACTTTAACCTGATTTTTGTCCAGCTCACAGTTCTTATACTCTTTTTCTCCCTGCTCCTGAAATGTGACGATGACAAAGCCCACAAAGATGTTCATCATGAAGAAAGCGACAATGATGATGTAGATGATGAAGAAGATGGAGATCTCCACGCGGTAGTTGTAGACGGGGCCGACGTTCTCCCCATTCGAGTCGATGGCTTTATACAGCAACCTGGGGACAGAATAACCAGGTGAGGCCCTGCCAGTGCCATGCAGCCCTCCCAGATGTTCCTGGAACTCTTCTGACCTCCTCCCATCAGACCCTCGCAGGGTGCCCTCCCCCGAACCTCTGGACACAGCCTGGTCCCTAAAGCACCCCCCTAGTCTCTGGCCCAGATGGCCAGCACTGAGAAGAGGGAGCACCTGGGTATATAGAAATGTTTTGAGGACTGAAAATAGATTTCACAAATATTCAGTATTTTGAATATTTCTATTCACAGAGAAAAGAGAGGAAGAACATCACATACATGACATGCAGAGGAACTGAAAGCAATCCATGCTGACAAAGACACTGACCACTGACCAGAGGATTTCCAGAAAGCCCCGGAAAGTTCCCCGAACTGAAATAGGCACTAAAATGAAGATATACACCAAGCAGAACTCTAAACAGGAAGCGGGAAAGTACTGTAACACTCCCAAGGGCAATGGACTCCCATTCCGATGCAGATTTAACCTGTCCGGGGTGCCCACCCCTGGGGTACACTGTGCCAGACACTTGCACATCCTCCCACCGAATTCTCCTGTCCATCTGAAAAGGCACAGTACTGTCATCCCATGTAACACATCCTCACTAGGGATCCCAGGGCAAGGTGGCACTTGCTGGGGCAGAGCTGGGAGTGAAGACAGTTCTTTCCACGGTGCCTAACACAGCATGGGGCATGGAGCTGGTATCCAAAGTATGTTTTATTGGTGAGGAGGCATATCCCAAGAAATAGCACAAGAGCACTGTCCATGCCCGGCACGTGCTAGTGCTCAGCACGAGGCATGAACGAATGGACTGGGACCCCCTTGTTACCCTGTGTAGGAAGGGCAGAATGGTCCCAGTGTTAGCATAGCTACCTGGGGCATTCATTTGCATGATCAATGCCTCTTAGGACCCTCTATTTCCCCATAGAGACACTGCTAAGACCTGGACCATCCCTACTCCACAAACCCCAGTGACCCCAGCAGGCCACGAAGGTTAGCAATTTGCCTAATCAGATAGAGGAGCCCTGTGAGCAAGAAGTGATTGAAAGTGACCCAAGTGAAGAAGTCACAGGGCAAGCCTGGAAGCACAGACAGCAGAAGTGGGGCTTGTTCCAGGAAAGAGGGCTCAGCCCAGAGCTCCCCCGGGCAGCAGGAGCTCCCCAGCAGGCCGTCACCCTCAGTACTCACGCAGGCCAACCCTCGAACGTGGACACCGTGAAGAGTGCCATCATAGCAGAAAGGACGTTGTCAAAGTTGAAGTCACTGTTTTGCCAGATCCTCTCACGGACCACGGGGCTGTCAACATCCCCATCCTTGTAGAGGATGAAGAGCCCCCTAGAGAGAGAGGAAAATATGGGTCGTCCTAGCTTCACAGGTAGCAATGGCATTAACTCAGCCCCACAGCCCTAATCCTCCTCCTGCATCCTCAAGCTCCCTCCAGGTACGACACAGTTGGTCCATGGCCTCACAGGCCACATACCCAACAACTCAGGTGTGTTCTCACCCTACAGTCAGTCTATGCTAGGGTTCAAGAACCACTGAGTAACTATTGGCACCAGGCTTGTTCTCCAGGGCAGCTGGGCAGGAGCCGGCACGTGGTTGGTAACACACACTCTATGGCACAGAATATGTTCAAAGTTTCCCAGGGAGTCGGGGCTTCAGTCCTAGGAGTTCCACACTCTGGAGGCAAGTCTAGGGAGCCTCTTAACTGCATTTTAGTTGCAATCTAATCCCTTTCTCTTCATACTAACGATACTCCCAATTTTCTTTCCAAAAGAATTCCTTAATTTCTGGCATACAATATTTCTCACAGAACTTCATTTCTGGAAGGAGCCCAAGCAGTCAAGTCCAATATCTTTTTCTTTTCCTTTTTTTTTTTTTTTTTAGAATTTCTGCTGGAACCAGCAAATGACATAATGGTTTAGTCACTGGACTCCCACGTAATCGACCACAGTTCGAGTCCCAGACTCAGTGGCTTAAAAATCATGCCAGGCGCATGTCTGCCCAAAATCCCGAGAATGGAGGAGAAGGGAATGCGGCATAGCCATCCCCCCGGGGGATAATTTCATGCTTTCTGTCTTTCTCCCTCTCTGGCAAGCATGCATGCTCCGTCGCAAAAATCTCTCTCTCTTAAAAAAAAAAATGCCATAGGGTGCATATGCTCAATAGAGAGAGAGACAGAGAAAGGGAAAGTGACAATTCCCCCCCCGAGGTCACGGCCACACCACAATCCCTTCTCCTTCATTCTCCTCTTGGGATATTGGGCACGTATGCATTTAGGCACACACACCTGGCATAATTTTCAAGCTATTGTGTCTGGGATTCAAACTGCAGTCAACCACGTGGGACTCCAGTGCCTTAATCATCACACCCCTTGCTGGACCCCACGTTCAGTATCCTTATTTTACAAACGAGGAAGCCAAGACTTTCAGAGGGCAGGACTGGCAGCTCCACATTGCTACATTGCTGTCCAAGTGCAGTGGGCGCTCTGCTACCTCTGCCTAGAAGAAACCCCAGCCAAAGAAGTATGGGTAGCCAGACCTAAGTCTGCCTCAACTCCAAAGGAGCCTTCCACACAGCCTCTAACTCCAGGTGGGTGCCACGCCTGCCTTCGTACCCACTGGAGGCTAGCGAATAAGGGGCACGAGTATTTCCCACTGTGTCTCTCTCCTGTGCCAGTTCTGGTGAATAAAATCATGGCCAGAATATGTGTGGGGACAGGAGCAAGGAGAGGAGGTCTGAAAGACCTGCCAGGAAAGGGCAGTCAGCCCCTGGACACCAGGAAGTTGAGTTGCAAGCTCTGATTGGAAGGGAAATCACTCCCCTGGAGTACGGGGAGTGATGTAGGCTGTTCTCTAATTGTTATAGCAGGGTTTTCCCCCGTTTATTGATTCAACATCAAGCATCAAAAGCCATCTGTCTATTCTTTTGGATGATAAAAATTTTAGTATAGAGGTGCTGATTACACAATTATGTACATTAAATGTCACTGAATTATACACTTAAGACGGTTAAGGTTCTGTTATATGAGTTTCACGTTAGCAACAAACAAAATACCACTGAGCTAGCCAGGGGCGGAGCGTGTAGGCCTCTTTTATTCCGAAACTAAAACTTCCGAAATGCTACCACGAGTGATTTCTCGAAGTGCTCCTTTTGTCCTTCCAAGTGTACTTCGCTACTCTCGGGACACTCACCGGCATTCTTCGGGGTTACTTTTGGCTTCGTCTGTGCAGCGATAGAACTTCCCCTGGCACAAAACAGACACACAGGCAGTCAAGGGTGGGCTGCTCACGGGAGCTGGCCTGGGCTTTGTGCTCGAGGCGCGCCCTCTACCTTGAACAGCTGGACCCCGATGCAGGCGAACATGAACTGGAGGAGGGTGGTGACGATCATGATGTTGCCGATGGTGCGGATGGCCACGAAGACGCACTGGACCACATGCTGGGGGGAGAGTGCAGGACCGGGACAGGGCTGTTGCAGGCGGGCGGAGGCCAGCAGGAGTTGCTATGCACATTTCTCTGGGCTATTCCCACGTGCAGTCCTCTGTGCTCTGCCTTTCCAGTAGTTATCAGCAGGGAGGAACCCACAGTGCATCGCAGCTGCCCTAAGGGGTGCTTGGTAAGTGGGCCCCCCTTGGCTTCCTCCAATGCACTTAGAAGAGTCAGAAGAAATGCTATGGGGTGTAGCACTGCCTGGCACCTGGGCCCAAATGACCTCCCACCCTGTAAAGGACTTGGGAAAACACAGGCCCTCTAGCCTTCTCTACATATACACCAGACCAAAAATTAAAATAAACACAAAGAAATACTATTAATGATGAAAAAGGTAATGAATGAGCGATAATCATAGAGAAAAATATCTTAAATTGACAAAAATAAAAATAATTTTTTCAAATGGTAGTAGTACTCGGCATAGGTGGGTTAATTGGTTAGAACCAGGTTCCTCCTTTTTTTTTTTTTTTTTTTCAATTTGCCAAAAGGCATGTGTGTTTGCCAGAAAGAGACAGAGAGGCAGAAAGGAAAGCAAGAAAACAACCCCCCCTCCCACAGGGAATGGTCACATCACAATTCTTTCTCTCCCATCGCTCTCTCCTTTTGGAATTTTGGGCATGCATGTATGCTTCCTGGTGTGTTTTCAAGCTGCTGGCTCTGGGACTTGAAATGTACGTTGGTACGGGGGATCCAGCTGCCTTAACCACCACAATACCAGCTGGCCTGGGCCTTTTTAAATGTATAGCCCACTTTAAAATCCATCAGGCCTCAGCTCAGCTCTGGGCCACGAATCAGTAACCTCAGCCACCCCCAGCCCAAGCCAGCCTTGCCCGGAGGAGAGAAATCAGAACCTTAAGTCCTTTTGCTCTGTTGATTGCCCTGAGGGGCCTCAGGACTCTTAAGACCCTCAGAATCTTCACAACGGAGATGGCGCTGGACCTAGAAGGGAAAGAGCAGAGGTAGGGAGGCAAGCGAGTGTGAGGTGCATGAAGACTCTGAGGCGAGTTACTTCCTAGACCTGCACTTTCACCCCACTACATGTCTGCATGGGATCTCTCCCTGCAGCCCACACCTGCTGCACTGCTGAGCCAAGTCTAGACTCGCAGGGCCTGAGCTCAGCCCACAGCTAGACTCTGTGCATGGGCACTTTACACACTTGCTTTGTTCTTTCCATGGCAGGACTTGGCTTTTTGGCAGCAGGGTTTTCGTGCAAGTTTGGAGACCTGCTGTAGGGCTTGGAGTGGGGCTTCTCTGGCCTTCAGGAGTGTGGTCTGGTGGGAGAGATGGCCAACTGCAGCCCAGCACGAGTACACCCTGGGGGCAGCCTGGGAAGGCTTCTATGGAGATGAAGCTAGAGGAGGCCAGAGGAGGAACAGGGTCGACTTGACAAAGGGGTGGGGTGGGGACAACACACCAAAAGGCTCAGCCTGAGGACACAGCTCATGTGGCACCCCACATGGTCAGGCACGCCAGAGCACACGCTCAGGAGGAAGTAGGTGCAAGCTGCAGCTCCTGAGAGCCTGCAGCCATGGGGGTAAGGAGTACAGAGAGGGACACAGAGGTGTTTGGCCTGCCACCTGCCTTTAGCTCAGATGGTATGCATGTGCACACATGCATGTGTGGGAGCATGTACACACACATGGGCTTACTGGGAGTACTAGCAGTTAGACCTGAACAGATGTTCACAGGTAGCAGAGAAGCAGATGCCTGGGCCTGAGGTTCAACAAAGGCTGTCCCCACCAGAAATTCCTAAATGGCACGGAAAGGACCCAAGGCCCTGACTTTCAGCCTCAGCTTCCTCCTAGCTGAAAAATTTCAGAAGCCAAAAGAATAGGTCACAGCAGCTGCCACACCTGGGAAATCAAGGGACTTCTCAAAGTCCAAGCTGAAAGAGTCCTGAAAGGCCAGCTGGTCTAGCCTCTCCTAGATGCAAGGGGTACTGAGGTTCCTGGGAGGGATGCCTCAACAGCCCCTGGGAAGAACCCAGACTAAAACCTGGCTTCTTCTAGCCTCTGTTAAAAGTGAATTTCCCAGAGGAATGAGCCCAAGCTAGCAGTGAACACGGGAAGAAAAAAGAAAGAAGAAAACACAAATTGTTCCAATGCATTCTGGCATGAGACATGTCAGGAATAACTACTTGACTAAATGCAGTAGCTGTATAACTAGATGCAATCATTAAAATGATGCCTGGCTTTTATAAATGGTATAAACATTCCTTATACAAGCCATCCTACACACACACACACACGGAGATACTCACTGAATCCCAAAAGACACCAGAGACACGCCCACAACCAGCATATCCAGCAGATTGAAGTAGTTCCTGCAGAAAGCCCCTTTGTGGAGAAAAGCTCCGAAAGTCGTCATCTATAAGCAGAATCATTGGTGATTTACTGTCTTGTTTTTCTCCAGAAGAAAAGAAACCTGGGCTCTCCACAAAATCTTAAGGAAAAGTATGACTGTATTACAAGTGTCCCAGAGGAAGCCAGAAATGTAAACCGACAGGGCTGAGTGTCCGAATCATTTGTTGAAACAAAAAATGACGAGAGGCAGCGAATACAATACACTTTAAAGGAAGGGAGCGATTCAGACTTGCTAAGGATGAGGAGGGACTTCTAGTATGAATACATTGCTGGCATGGACAAAGAACCTATCTCAGGGCAGACCCCACAGAGCCCTATCTGTCAGAAAGTAACTGCAGCCCAAACAACTTGGCTGTCCACGAGGCGCTGGTTCTGGCCTCTCCGAGGCCCCAGTAGGGCCTACACTGTCCCACTGTCTCCGAGGCTTTCCCTTGGGGGCTAAAAGAGAGCCAGAGTCTAGCGCTCACGGGCTCCACTTTGATGGAAACGTGCATCAGTTTTCCACGTAGGACCCTCATTGCTCTCAATAGTCTTTAGTAATACATCCATTTAATTTTATTTCTTAAATATTTTAAAAATTTGCTAGAGGGTGCTTGTGCTTGCCAGAGGCAGAGAGGGAGAGAGGGAAAGCACACCGCAATCCCTCTCCTCCATTTCTCCATCCTGATGGGATTTGGGATATGCATGCACGCACACTGGCATGTTTCTCAACCACTCAGGCCGGGACTTGAATCACAAAGCTGGCCATGTTGGATCTGGTCCCTTACCCACGAGGCCACAGGGCTGGTCCAATACATCTATTTAGATACTCCCTCCAAGCCTAGTTACTTTAGCCTGTGTGGGCTGTGATGAGGAGCCACTCAACTGTGTCTCACCTGTGGCCTCATTGCTTTCTTGTCACATGACGTGTTCCTGGAGCACACATCATGGGCAGTGGGGGAGGAAGCAGGGAGGGATTTAGATAAAAACAGCAGTGCAGTGGCAGGATGGGAAATATTAAACTGAATCTTATAAAACTGCCTATATTCAACCCTTTTGGCCTACAAAAATAGCAGTTTCAAAGGGTTTAACCAAATAACTAAATAGTCTTCCAAATTTTACCAAGGCCACCAGGATCCACCATTTCAGATATTTGATATTCAGATACTGACGGTGAATTTATGTTTTTGAATTCTTGTTCTAGCTTATCTTCAATTTTCTAAGATATCTTCAAAATAGAGACTGACTTAGAAGATCTACGTTGCCAATACAAATCTATAGAAATTAAAAAAGCAACCACATGGGACCAGCAAGTGGTATGATGGTTAAGGCACTGGATTCCCACGTGGCTGTCCGCAGTTTGAGTCCCGGCTTAAAATTCATGCTGGGCACATGCATGCCCAAAAGCCCAGGAGGAGAATACAGGAGAAGGGATTGCAATGTGATCACCCCCATTGCAGGGAGGGTGATTTCTCATTTTCCCATTCACTGCCTCTTTCTGTCTGTCTCTGGCAAGTGTATGAGCCCAGTGGCAAAATCTGAAGGGGGGGGGCATGCTTTATTTTTTTCTTTAAAATAATCTTCTATGTCATTTTCTCCAAAGCCCAAGAGTAAGTTGATTCATTTATTAACTTAAAAATGTGGATAGTAAATTAAGACGTCACTAACCCACTAAGTAGGACACTCCCCATTCAGTCTGAGGAGGGAGAGGCGGACTGCAGGAACAGGCCGCTAGGGCAGGAGCAGAGGCTACCAGGCCCCGTAGCTCTGTCTCCTTAGTCCTGACCACACAGCTCTGGTCAGGATGGGGTGCCCCTCCCCCTGCACAGCTCTGACACGGGTCAGAATATCCATCGAATCGCGCCTTTATGGCAGGAGAACAAACTCAAAGTTTTTGACAATTTTGAACAAAGATGTTGATAGATTGGTTCCCACTAATGTTTCATTAACAACAACAAAACCACAGAAAATGAAATAACTAAATTCCCTGGCTGCATTAATTAGGCTTCATTTTATTGAAGATTGTGTAAAGAGCCCAAGTTCCACAGAGGTCTAACATGAAACACATTTCATTCCCCTTTGAGATGCATTTAAAAAAATAAACAAATAATATCAAATGATTTAAAGACAAGTGCGGTTAAGTCTTCATTGCCCAGTTTGTCTCCCCACCAGGGGATGCTCACATGGATAGTTCTTACAGGCCATGTTCTCCCAGATGCCTCGCGGTTCTAAGCCAGCCTTGTGCGTGGGGGTTCAGCTCTCTGCCACTGGTCCCAGACCTCTGAGCACAAAGGGAGTGAGCTCCCCATGGGGTGGCTGTCCCAGTCAGGACGCAAACCACAAGCAGCGACACAGCTGTGAGCTCATGCATGGGCCGTACATTGAGGCTGCCCTGTACAAACTTTGTTTGTGTAAATGTAAGCCCACCCATTACAACAGATAGCAAATACCTTAACACAAATAGACCCAAGTTATCTTGCAAATCCTGTTGCAAGAAAATAGTGTGTGACTATTTGAGGCCACTGAGAACAAAAGGCAACCAAGGAGATGAGAAGAGACACATCTCCTTCACAGGACAAATGCTTTTCCTTGGACTTGGAAGTCAGGAAGTGGAAGAAAGTTCACACAGAGTGACGCATCTGTTGTCAGTTGACAAATTTCAGGAGATATTAAAAAACAACAGAGCTAAATATAATTCTCAGTCATTTTCATGAAGCCAAAGTAGTTCCTACATGCATTCAAAGGTAAAAAGAAACAGCAAAGTAAGTTGGAAGGGTCACAGGAAAAAAAAAAAATCCTTTCTGTTTAAAAAAAAAAAAAAAGTTTGGCTTCATTGCAGAAGACCAAAAAAAAAAAAAAAAAGTCAAACGCACTTCACGCTTCTTTCCTGTGTGTCACACACAGGAGCAGGCCCATAAACACACCACAGGGTAACCTGTTACCTTCAAAATGATCTCAAATGCAAAAGTACCAGTGAAGACATAATCTGCATAACCTAGCATCTGGAAGGTAAGCAAAGAATTGCAACTGTTAATGCTAAGCTGCTGGGGTGCACGAGAGCAACGAAAAGTCATTACCTTCAACAGGATTTCGACAGTGAAGATGGCTGTGAAAGCATAGTCAAAATAACCCAGAATCTGCAAGGTACAACGGGCAGAGGTGAGGACGCGGCAGCAAACTCCAATAGCAACATGCCCTGGGTCAGAGTCCCCATGCAGTCAGTGACCCATCCTCCTGGGTGTCCCCCAACTCAGAGCAAGTGCAGAGAAGCTCCCAAGCGCCCACTGTGGTCATCAGAGACCCTCTTTAAGACCAACAGGGGCAGTGGGGATCCTCACCTCCGATGACCACTCACGGTGCTTTGCATCCCAGCGTGGGGCAGACTGAGGCTTAGTTCTAAAAGGGCTTGCTTGCTTTCTCTACCTACCTACCTACCTACCTTACCTGTTGTCATTCTCAAAGCTACTGGGTCTGGGAACTGAACTACAGTTGGCCATGTGGGAATCCAACACCTTAATTACCACATCGCTTGCTGGCCCAATAAAAGGACTTTCTTTCTTGTGTGTGTGTGTGTTTTTTTTTTTTCTTTTTCCTTTGTGGGAGAGTTTTTTTTTGTTTTGTTTTGTTTTTGTTTTGTTTTGTTTTGTTTTGCTATAGGGCATATATGCTCACTAGACAAAGAGAGAGAGAGAGAGACAGAAAGCGAGGAATCACCCCCCAAGGTGGGACAGCCACACTGCAATCCTTTCTCCCTCATTTTTCTCTTGGGCTCTTGGGCATACATGTATATGTTACGGGCATGAGTTTTAAGCCACTGGGTCGAGGACTCGAACCGTGGTCGACTACATGAGAATCCAGCGACATAACCATTATGCTATCTGGTGGTCCCTAAAAGGGCTTTCTTAATAACCTCTTCTCAGTGGAATACACATCTCAAGGTACTTGGACCACCAGATAAATTAGAGTCTTACATGCATTTTGGATTTTTGACTGCATTTTGGACTGACCTTGAGACTGGTGGGGAATGCACATAAGGGTGTCCATGACATCAGGTGAAGTCATTCATCCTGTCCAATCAGGGGGTAAACACCCTTCCCCCACCGGCCTGCTGGGCTGAGTCTGCAAGGACCAGCTGAACTTCACGTTCCCCTGCCCCACTCACTGCTCTGCATCACACAATGCAGTCTCGCAGGGCTGACTTCTCACCTCCCTGGTCCCCCTTGAAAACCAGACTGGCTTGGCCTTGGTTCAGTTCAGGCTGCTGCATATCGGCATCCCTGGAAGTCCTGTCTGTTATCTAACCGAGTCCTGCCAGCCTCTCCTGGGGTTCCTGCTTCTCAGAGTCAAGGGGGCATGGGGACAGGGTAAGTAGGCAAGAAGCCTGATCAATGCTCCCAGGACTGCTGACCACAACACGCAGCCACCACGACTCTGCTGTCACACGAGATATGATGGGCTGGTGGTCTTCGTGACAACTGAGCTCTCTGGTTCTAAAGGACCTCCAAGAGGCGTCAGCTAGAAAGGACTGCGTAAACGACCCAGCCATGTCCTTTCATTTTGCAGATGTGGCTGCTGGGAGCAGGGTGGGGCTACGGCCACACAGCCATTCATAGGCATTGCTGAGCAGCCTGCGGTGCCAGTGGGAGCCACTCTAGGGCCTATTCTGCTGCTGCAGTGGGGGCAGGGGTTCTGTCTGAAGCCCAGCTTTCCCAGGTGAAGTTCTCCCTTCGGAAGCTATTCCTTTTCCAAACTGTTAGTATTTTGGATTCATGAACTTTGCTAGAATACTTCTGTGTAACTGTCTCTTGGCCAGGCCACGGAAGGTATTTTCCATACATTACCAGGCCTCTTGTCACCTTCCCCTTATTTCCTCCCAAGTCACAGCAGAGATACTGGTACTGAAATCCCCTGGAAGCCAGGAAAGACACTGCGGCCTAAATCCATGGGTCAACAAGTTGTTCTTTCCTCACTCAGCTTCCATTCTCTCTCTCATCCCCATTAAGAATTCAGCTAAGGGTAAAACACATACAGCCAAACACTGTACTTTAAAAGCAATATACATACACATGTACAACTACTGGAAAAGGACCATAATATTTCTGGAAAATGGGGCAGGGTAATAAACTTATAGAGGAGTGGTTTTAATTAATAATAATAATCATCATTTTAAAAAGGCACAAAGCCCCAGCGCAAATTAACCCCCTATCAGTGTGTACTCTAGACTAGCTCCCGACCTGTCATATACTGGTATTTTTTTCCCAGATGTCATTTTCCCCTGTGCCTTTTCCACGACTGAACTCCTGAATGGGTTCTTTATGCCGTTAGATCAGCTAGAGACAGGGCCTGTGAGGACAGATTAAGACAGGCTCCTGCTGAGCTGTTATCTGTTACCATCAACTCGTGCCTCTTTTTATTTTCTTATCTGAGCACGAGTTTTATTAATCAGATAGATGAGGTTTGCTAAATGCTGGACCTGAAGAAAAACAGATGGCATGGTGTCACGACAGAATCCTGGGGACTGATCTGTGGGTGCATCTGAATCCTGAGCTCTCTGCCAACCAGATGCACAGAGAGAGGCGCCACCCTGGCTGAGGCAGCCACACCGACCTTGCGTGTATCTGGCCCCCATTTCTGGCAGGGTTCCCTTGGTGGACAACCTGGAATGGCATAGCAGGGTCTGGGTCTGACAGCCCCTGGGCTGTGGCCTCCTGGAAACTGTCTCTCCTTTGGAGGGTCCTCAGTGCCGAGTAGGCTGAATTGCTAAGACGGCAAAGAACTAGCGCAGGTACAAGCTCCTCTCTAATGTGGAGGCAGCGGTAGGGCCCCAGTCTGCTACCAGCTGATGAACAGAGAACTGCAGCCTCCTTTGCTTTCTTGGTAGAGCCAGCTCCTACCACACCAGCTCTGTCTCTACTGGGCCCCTCGACTCAGTCTCCCACCATCCCCCCAGCTTGGCTTCTCCTCGTGTGTCAGTCCATGTGACACGGCTACCTCCCTAACCCTGGATGAAGGCCCCTGGGCACACGACAGGCCTGGCTCCACTGAGGCTTTTACACACCAACCACCCCACTAGGCACGTCTCTCACGACAGGGAGAAGGTGAACTCGCCAGGAGGAGAGAGGGACAGAAATGTCGGCACCCAGGAACATGGAGAAGGAAATGGGGGTCCCTGAATTGCTGTGAGTTACTGCAGAGTATTTAAGATGAAGTTCAAAATAAATGATGCCATTTGTTTGTCCCCATGACACAAACACTCTCTGGCACTTACAAACCAGAAACAAAAAACGTTTCCAGCGAACGAGAAGCTGTATCTGGCTTCAGCCTCACAGGCCCCATTTCCACGGCCTCTCCTGCACCCCCACCCCTGCCCTGGGAGGCTCACAGTGTTCCGGAAGGAGTGGCTGCGGATGGGGTCCTCGGCGGCCAGGGCGGCGCTGCTGAGCATGATGAAGACC
This sequence comes from Tupaia belangeri chinensis, assembly GCF_000334495.1. Lineage (NCBI taxonomy): Eukaryota > Metazoa > Chordata > Mammalia > Scandentia > Tupaiidae > Tupaia > Tupaia belangeri. The sequence goes on from NW_006206856.1 coordinate 150,678, forward strand.
AGGATGAGGTTGGTGAAGATGTGGTGGTTGATGAGCTTGTGGCAGCCCACACGGATCCTGGAAGGCAAAGCCGGGTGTCCTCGCAGTCCCACACGAGACCGAGTACGCCAGGATCCCCAGGAGTGGGGCGCCCAGAGGGGAGAAATGCCGTACAGGGCAGCTGTCTGCTGTGCCCCCGCGCCCTGCCAGGGCAACCTGACCACAAGCCTGCAAAGCCCTGGGGGCAGCCCCTGCACCCTGTGGTGTGACCACATCACCGAACCCTCGGGAGGAGGCATTTCTGCCTTATAAACATGGGGAGGCTGGGGCTTACGATGTGAAAGAACTTGGAGGGTGACCCAGGTAGTGAGGACAGGGACAGATTTCCAACCCAGGTCTGCTGTGGTCCAAGGGTTTCCACTACGGCCCTGCTTAGGACAGAGACCTCAGCCCTCCCCTCCACACTTCCCAAAGGTGGTTAAAGCAAGTTCAATGTGACAGCACGCTGCGTCTATACCGAGTCACCCAACACGGTGAGCATGTGGGAGCAGCTTCCGTGACAATCGGCTGAGGATCAGCTGACCATCCAGCAGAGCCGCAGGCCCCAAGGCGTGCGCACACCCACG
>NW_006206856.1:152206-159061 GCF_000334495.1 Tupaia belangeri chinensis
ACAGGGTGAGAGTGGGGGAGCGCCTTCCGTGACAATCGGCTGAGGATCAGCTGACCATCCAGCAGAGCCGCAGCCCCACAGGCGGCCACCTGCTCAGGCCGTGTTCAAAGGCGGCGCGTGCTGGCTGTGACCGACCAAGCTATTTCTGAGCCTCCAATCCGGTTCCTGCCCACTCGTGCTGTTGGCCCACGCTGTCTGCCTATGGTCCTCAGTAAGTGAGGCTTGGCTCAGTCTCCTGGTGTCTGGAGATTGTTGTAAATATTTTTATAATCCAGGAATCAACTCCCAACAAGCGGGGCTTAGAAAAGGACATGGAAGTTACACAATCCTAACATGCAAGATCAGGGTGCCCGGTGTGGGGTTTCTCGCTGAGTCCTGCAGTCCTGGAAGGGACGGTGGCTGTACTCAGTGTCCCAGGCTCTCCGGCCCTTCGGAGCCTTCCTGCAGCCCCAGATGTGTCATGGGGACTCAGCAAGTGACTTTCCTTATCCTCAATATGTGCCTTTAGAACTCAGAGAGCTCTTTTGGGTCTACAGACTACAGATAAGACTTTCCTTTGAAATAATTTTTTTTTTCACTTCTGAAACTGGAGTCAACTTTATATAAAGGTGATCTCTCGCTTCCCTGTGGGGCTGCTCATGGCTGAGTACCCTGTAGGACTTGCCAGCTGGCAGCACCTGGGTCTGGGGAAGACCTTCTGAGACAGCCGGGGCAGGGAGCTCGCAGCCTTTGGGGAAAATCAGGCCCTCCTGCTAACACAGGTGTACACAAGGAGCTGCAGGTCTCGGCAATGTCAGTTTCATAACTTTTTGAAAAAGGCATCCAAACAGCAATGAGTAAAACCGACCATGAATTTCATGTCTCTGAGGACTCTGTCCTGCCATGCTTCCCACCTCTGTCTCCCCAGGGCCTTGAACTATACAGTTCTCTGACAGCCACACACTTCTTCTACAATTCTAACCACCTTTCCAGGAGCCGTTTATTCCCCGGGCATTTCACTCAATCCCAGATGATTTAAAACCTAGAAACCAGCTGGTAAATAAACCTCTCCCTCTTGCACTATTGGTGAGTAGTGACCGGTTCCGGGTGAGACCTTGTCACCCTGTCCTGAGAAACGCTATCTCAAGCAGGATACCGTAGAGCTGAAAGGAACACTTGTAACCTAGAATATGCCAGTGTGCATTGTTACTTTATCATCGTAAAACTCAACAGGAAAAATGATCAACTAAAAGAACCTCAAGATGAAGACACAGAGCAGAACTTGGTCACAGAAGTCTCATTCCTACCAAGGACCTTAACAGAAGATCCACTCGTTAACAAGGGTCCTGGGATGGCAGACACCTGGAACGTCAGGGTAGTGGGCCTGGCAGAGCATCCTGGAGAGCACGGGGCACCGCCCCATTCTATGCCCAGGGAGGGGCATCTGGATCTGTCACACCCCACAGGAAGGAGATGCATGGAGGGAAAAGGCAAGATGGGGGGCTCCAGGGCTCAGAAGGAGGCTGTGAGCCACTTTTGCTCACCCCATTCTCAGCCTCCCTCAAGCAACCTATAGGGAGACACGCGAGTGATGGGTCTAGAAAGGGGATATTTACGGGTTGGTCTTGCTAAGAATGAAGAATGCGCTTCCTTCGGGAATAGGGGCGATCTTTTCTTTCATGTTCAGCTCCGAGATTCTGCGAGGACGGGGGCCAGCAGGAACCTCAGGCTCATCCTCCTCCTCCTCTTCCTCCTCTTCACCTACTTTAAAGGAAATACTTTTTTATAGGCATGAGATAGACAACACATGGGTGTGAATGACTGTTCTCAATCGCATATCAAAACATTAACATCTACCTGCTCACACTCAGCAAAACCCCCCTGCTCCCTTGGGATGGGGGCAAGTGTGGGCTGAGAAGCACCCCTGCCTGATAAGTGTGCTCAGTTGTGGGATGAGGTTCCCACAGGGAAAGATCTGACCACAGAGACAAGGCAGGCGGCAGCGGTGGGCTTCTCACTGCCATCCTCCCAGCACCTGGCTGTCTTCCCAGTAATCTTTCTGTGCTGAACTGAGCCTGAAAAACCACATGTGAAACTTCAAGTCACGGACATGCAGCCCCAACTCCATATCCTCATCGACCTTGGCCATCGAAGGCGTCGTCAAAGAACACGTGCGAGGTGAGGGCCAACAGCGGTCACCTCCCTAAGAGGCTTCTCAGCACATGCCGGGCCTGCCGTGACCCACTTCTATCTCCCAGCCCTACTAGCTAGAATTTGGGAGCAGGAATTTTCCTTCTAATCCAATTTTATGGACACTGCCTGGGACCCCAGGAAAATGCAGAGCGAAGGGGACCATGGGCAGTTGGACCCAAGGCCTCAGTAAAGCAGGGTACACCCCGGACAGACTGGCCAGCCATTGGCCCAGCAGCTGGCCACAGGGCGGTAGCAGAGCCACAGGGCTCACTTGCTGACAGCCTGTCCCTGCCACTGCCACCGTACCTGGCACATCACAAGGCGGGTAGGGGTCCTTGTCCTCATCCTCCTCGCGATAGTCGTCGATGGTAACCTACGGGCACAGAGGCATCTTGGGAGGAGGGGAGACACTGACTTCAACGCACTTCTGAGGGCCAGAGTGAAGAGTTAACCCTGCTGGCTGTGCAGCACAGGGCTTGGAATTCCTCTCCCAAGTGTGGGTGTGTCTGTGTGTGAGTGTGCAAGGACAGATGTCACCTGTACTTCAGATAGAAGGCCTGAAGGCAGGTGAGGGGAGAACTGGGGTAATCTGACCTGCACTACCCATGCCGCCCCTTTCCCACCCCAGCACGGTCACTCGCACTAGGAGATAAGCACATGTGAAGAGTCCTGCCTTCCCGCTAGACTGAGCTCCTCGAAGACAGCGACCTCATTGGTCATCCTCATCGTTGAATCCACGGGGTCTGACACAGGAGCCTCAGTAAGTATTCATCAGCTCACAGACCAACAAATGACCACGTCACCCTGACCTGTCATGAGTTTGACAGTGGAGGCCTGAAGCCACCCAGACCACCTGACCCTGGGACTCCCTCTGGAACAGACAGATGCTAACAGGACTAGGTCAGACCACACCATCCCAGTATAGCGGGGAAAACAGTGGCCGAATGAGCCCACTACATATCACACTGGTTCTGCGGGGAGATACTGGTTAATAGGCAGCTAAGTACCTAAAGGCAGCCAGTGTCCCTGGGAAGCCAGCATCTATGTGGCCTGCTATGCTCTTCACACCCAGATCTGATAGGAATGAAACATTTTCATGGTGTAAATGGTACGGATGTGGGAAGACCAACAGCATCACTTGAAAACAGAGAGGGGGATATCTGGAACAAATACCTTGTTGTCACTGTTGGCTATCTGGTTGACTTCGGGCTTGTTGTTCTTTTTATTTTCTAGGCTCTCTTTTCTACAGAGAAACCAAAGAACCATATTAGCACACATGAGAAAGCCAATCGAGAGTCTGAATCCATGGAGCTCCAGGAAGGGCAGACTGTGAGTGGGAATGACACTGACAGCAAGACTGCAGCCCCGCCCAACACAGAGCCTCCCGGTGCTGAGCATGGATCATTACAGATCCTCTCACTAAAGCTCTCATCCCAGAGCTGATCAGCGCTGAACGTGGCGTTTATTTTTATGATGCCAAAATTAACTACAATGATTATTTAAGCACAGGGACACGTGGCTCCCACTCTCAGCTCTGAGGGGTGAGAGTCCAGGGCCTGGCTTCTGCCTAGGAGTCCACTCTTCTGTCTGCAACACATGGTCACCTGTAGTCACCTGCAGCTAGAGTGCAGCACGATGACCCCATCAGGCTGGGACCCTCCAGGTGGCCCCCTGAGCAAACACCTCAGGTGAAAGTGGGCTTACCTAGCGATCTTTTTCCTTTCCTTTTCTTCGGCTTCCTCTTTCTGTGCAGTGTTCAGACTTTCAGCATCAGCCAAATTGTCTACAGCGATGGCCAAGAAGACGTTCAGCAGAATATCTGATTTGAACATTTTAAGGGTGCAATCGTTTCTCAAAGTGTGTGTGTGTGTGTGTGTGTGTGTGTGTGTGTGTGTGTGTGTGATCAGTGGTAATTGCTACCACCCTCTGCATTGTGGGAGGCTGGCATTAGGCCACTGTCCCTAGCAGAATATTCACTTATGAAGCCTGAGGACCAGAACCCTGCTTTTCATTTTGTTTTATGAAGGAAAGAGAGAAAGAGAGGGAGAAAGAGGGAGGGAGAACCTTTGACAAGGTCTTGTCACATCACAATCTCCTCTTCCCTGCCCTCAAGCTCCTCAGGATCTTGGATGCCCATACACACATCCTGGATGTTTTCATGCCAGCCAGGGGATCCAAATCCTTGGCTTGCCATGTGGCTTCCAGCACTGCAGTCCAGCTTGCTATGGACTGCACAGTGTAGGCTGAGCCCCATGTCTTAAAAAAAAAAAAAAAAAAAAAAAAGAAAAAAAACTATATATCTATGTGTCTGTAGCTACATTTAACATGCATTGTATAAAACAATCTGTAACATAAGCATGGTATAATTAACATGTACTTTGTGTCTTGTCTTTTATTATTATTATTATTATTATTATTATTATTATTATTATTATTATTATTATTATTATTATTATTATTATTATTATTATTATTATTATTATTATTATTATTATTATTATTATTATTATTATTATTATTATTATTATTATTATTATTATTATTATTATTATTATTATTATTATTATTATTATTATTATTATTATTATTATTATTATTATTATTATTATTATTATTATTATTATTATTATTATTATTATTATTATTATTATTATTATTATTTCAGTTTTTGCTCCAGGGCACATACACTCAATAGAGAGACATACAGAGAAAGGCAAAGTGAGAAATCACCCCCCTGGGGGGATGGCCAGGCCACAATCTCTGCTTCTCTATTTTCCTCTTGGAGTCTCCATCAGTGAGCCTGAGAGCACTGAGGGAAAAGCAGCCCCAGATCCTAGGGAGGACCTGGGCTTGGCTGGGAGAAGAGCCCAGATCGGACTCTTCAGAAAGGAAGGGTGAAGACTGAGAGGCAGGGTCCATGGGTCTGTGTGATTGCTCACCCCCTGAGTGCTTACGGAGGCCTCCACAGGGCAGGTCTTGTGGGAGGCATGGAGGACCTAGAGGTGAAACAGACACGACCCATGTTACGGGATCGCCAAGGGTCTGGTGGAAGCGCACCCAGACCTGAGGGCCAACTGCGGAAGTCTAGGAGTAGAAAGAGTCTCTTGGCAGGGAAAGGGAGTTAAACGAATTGGAGAAAAGTCACATGGCTTGACAGAGCAGCCAGCCGAAGGACACTTGGTCCCCAGTGATCGACAGATGAGCAACTGAAAGTAGATCTGGGGGAGTGCAGGCGCCTTCAGTCATGGAGGGCCTTAAGAAGGCCCGGGTGGAGCCGGCGAGTGGCAATGTTCCTTGCTCTGCCTTGTCTGACCCTCAGGGGTCTCTGGATTTGTGTCCTGAAGCCTCCCAGAGCACGATGGGCATGTGCATGCATGCCTGTGACCTGTGCTAACTAAGGCTGCAGGAAGACAGTGTTGCTGGGTGCTGCCTCTCTCTCTCTCCCACAGAAGAAATAAACTATTAAAAAGAAAAAAGAAAAAAAGATGGCAACAATACAGATGCACCCCTAACTTCCCAAGGACAAGGACACAGAGAACCACCTGGCTTCACCCTAAGCCATCCCTTGGGATCTGCCCACAAGTCTTGACTCTATGTCAATGCCCATCGGCCCCTGCACAGGTGCTGTCCCATGTCTCTGTCCTCTGGCTTGTCTCATTCAGCCACCTGCACTCCTCAAAGTCCCATGAACTCTGCTCACAGACCCGGTCCCCCAGCCAGACTGCAGGGAAGCAGGAACTGAGCTGATGGGAAAAGGCTCTGGCCTTCCACCTGAGCTACCCCAGCACCATCCCCTCGGGGCAACTCAGAGAAAGAAGCCGAGACGCCGGCCACACAGCCCTGGTCGGCTCGGAGGATACAGTTACCACAGATGAAGAGGATGATGAAGTAGATGCAGACGATCATTCCTGAAGAGGACGGGCCCCCGTAGGCCATGATGCCGTCGTACATCACAGCATTCCAGTCTTCACCGGTCAGAATCTGGGGAGGCAGAACCAGCGTCAGCACAGGAGGATCTGCGCGTCACAGCGGCTCTCGGGAGCCCATGGTGGCTACCCACTCTGCCTGAGCCGCCCTTGCACTGAGCAATCCACTGCCGGCCCACAGAACTTCCAAAACACCATGGTTTGTTTGGTTTTGGTTTTGCCACAGGGCACATGCACTCATTAGAGAGAGAAAGAGAAACAGGAAACAGAGAAGGAGAAAGCAGTCCCACATGAAGTGGTCCTGCTGCAATCCCACTCCTCCATTTCTCCATCCTGCTGGGGTTTGAAGCATGCGTGCACATGTGCCAAGCATGCTTTTGAAGCCACCGAGGCCAGGACTCGAACTTCAATCAGTCGTGTGAGATCTCGCTGCCTTAACCACAAGGCTGTGGGCTGGCCCAAAACATTGCTTTTAATTAACAAAGAGATGAGTGGATTCTGCTAGTAGATAAAGAAAAAGCCTTTATGTAAGACTTAAGTACCTTTAGATCTGACCCTGGCCTACTTCCAGACTCCTCCTATGAGGAATGCTATTAGTGTGTCTCTCTGAGACCTTCATCTATGAATTTAGAACATATACACACCCAGAGGAAACAGTGGGTGAGTGCTCTGACTTTTCATACGTAAAGGGTATAATCCTCTATGGATTATTAATAAAGGCCTCTGCAACTAGCTTTTTTCTTTTTTTTTTTTTTTT
>NW_006206856.1:160855-162606 GCF_000334495.1 Tupaia belangeri chinensis
GAAGGGGCCCATGGGCAGTGGGCCCCAGGGCCTCAGTAAAGCAGGGTCCCCCCCGGACAGACTGGCCAGCCATTGGCCCAGCAGCTGGCCACAGGGCGGTAGCAGAGCCACAGGGCTCACTTGCTGACAGCCTGTCCCTGCCACTGCCACCGTACCTGGCACATCACAAGGCGGGTAGGGGTCCTTGTCCTCATCCTCCTCGCGATAGTCGTCGATGGTAACCTACGGGCACAGAGGCATCTTGGGAGGAGGGGAGACACTGACTTCAACGCACTTCTGAGGGCCAGAGTGAAGAGCTAACCCTGCTGGCTGTGCAGCACAGGGCTTGGAATTCCTCTCCCAAGTGTGGGTGTGTCTGTGTGTGAGTGTGCAAGGACAGATGTCACCTGTACTTCAGATAGAAGGCCTGAAGGCAGGTGAGGGGAGAACTGGGGTAATCTGACCTGCACTACCCATGCCGCCCCTTTCCCACCCCAGCACGGTCACTCGCACTAGGAGATAAGCACATGTGAAGAGTCCTGCCTTCCCGCTAGACTGAGCTCCTCGAAGACAGCGACCTCATTGGTCATCCTCATCGTTGAATCCACGGGGTCTGACACAGGAGCCTCAGTAAGTATTCATCAGCTCACAGACCAACAAATGACCACGTCACCCTGACCTGTCATGAGTTTGACAGTGGAGGCCTGAAGCCACCCAGACCACCTGACCCTGGGACTCCCTCTGGAACAGACAGATGCTAACAGGACTAGGTCAGACCACACCATCCCAGTATAGCGGGGAAAACAGTGGCCGAATGAGCCCACTACATATCACACTGGTTCTGCGGGGAGATACTGGTTAATAGGCAGCTAAGTACCTAAAGGCAGCCAGTGTCCCTGGGAAGCCAGCATCTATGTGGCCTGCTATGCTCTTCACACCCAGATCTGATAGGAATGAAACATTTTCATGGTGTAAATGGTACGGATGTGGGAAGACCAACAGCATCACTTGAAAACAGAGAGGGGGATATCTGGAACAAATACCTTGTTGTCACTGTTGGCTATCTGGTTGACTTCGGGCTTGTTGTTCTTTTTATTTTCTAGGCTCTCTTTTCTACAGAGAAACCAAAGAACCATATTAGCACACATGAGAAAGCCAATCGAGAGTCTGAATCCATGGAGCTCCAGGAAGGGCAGACTGTGAGTGGGAATGACACTGACAGCAAGACTGCAGCCCCGCCCAACACAGAGCCTCCCGGTGCTGAGCATGGATCATTACAGATCCTCTCACTAAAGCTCTCATCCCAGAGCTGATCAGCGCTGAACGTGGCGTTTATTTTTATGATGCCAAAATTAACTACAATGATTATTTAAGCACAGGGACACGTGGCTCCCACTCTCAGCTCTGAGGGGTGAGAGTCCAGGGCCTGGCTTCTGCCTAGGAGTCCACTCTTCTGTCTGCAACACATGGTCACCTGTAGTCACCTGCAGCTAGAGTGCAGCACGATGACCCCATCAGGCTGGGACCCTCCAGGTGGCCCCCTGAGCAAACACCTCAGGTGAAAGTGGGCTTACCTAGCGATCTTTTTCCTTTCCTTTTCTTCGGCTTCCTCTTTCTGTGCAGTGTTCAGACTTTCAGCATCAGCCAAATTGTCTACAGCGATGGCCAAGAAGACGTTCAGCAGAATATCTGATTTGAACATTTTAAGGGTGCAATCGTTTCTCAAAGTGTGTGTGTGTGTGTGTGTGTGTGTGTGTGTGTGTGTGTGTGTG
>NW_006206856.1:162955-175414 GCF_000334495.1 Tupaia belangeri chinensis
CCCCAATTTTTAAAAAAAAAAAAAAAAAAAAAAGGAAAGAAACCTATAGAAGACAGTCTGGAAAAAAAGTAAATATCAGATTTGCTAAAATCCATGAAAACCTATAGAAAACAATTATTTCCTGGGGTGAGGAGGGGTCTTCATATATCTATGTGTCTGTAGCTACATTTAACATGCATTGTATAAAACAATCTGTAACATAAGCATGGTATAATTAACATGTACTTTGTGTCTTGTCTTTTATTATTATTATTATTATTATTATTATTATTTCAGTTTTTGCTCCAGGGCACATACACTCAATAGAGAGACATACAGAGAAAGGCAAAGTGAGAAATCACCCCCCTGGGGGGATGGCCAGGCCACAATCTCTGCTTCTCTATTTTCCTCTTGGAGTCTCCATCAGTGAGCCTGAGAGCACTGAGGGAAAAGCAGCCCCAGATCCTAGGGAGGACCTGGGCTTGGCTGGGAGAAGAGCCCAGATCGGACTCTTCAGAAAGGAAGGGTGAAGACTGAGAGGCAGGGTCCATGGGTCTGTGTGATTGCTCACCCCCTGAGTGCTTACGGAGGCCTCCACAGGGCAGGTCTTGTGGGAGGCATGGAGGACCTAGAGGTGAAACAGACACGACCCATGTTACGGGATCGCCAAGGGTCTGGTGGAAGCGCACCCAGACCTGAGGGCCAACTGCGGAAGTCTAGGAGTAGAAAGAGTCTCTTGGCAGGGAAAGGGAGTTAAACGAATTGGAGAAAAGTCACATGGCTTGACAGAGCAGCCAGCCGAAGGACACTTGGTCCCCAGTGATCGACAGATGAGCAACTGAAAGTAGATCTGGGGGAGTGCAGGCGCCTTCAGTCATGGAGGGCCTTAAGAAGGCCCGGGTGGAGCCGGCGAGTGGCAATGTTCCTTGCTCTGCCTTGTCTGACCCTCAGGGGTCTCTGGATTTGTGTCCTGAAGCCTCCCAGAGCACGATGGGCATGTGCATGCATGCCTGTGACCTGTGCTAACTAAGGCTGCAGGAAGACAGTGTTGCTGGGTGCTGCCTCTCTCTCTCTCCCACAGAAGAAATAAACTATTAAAAAGAAAAAAGAAAAAAAGATGGCAACAATACAGATGCACCCCTAACTTCCCAAGGACAAGGACACAGAGAACCACCTGGCTTCACCCTAAGCCATCCCTTGGGATCTGCCCACAAGTCTTGACTCTATGTCAATGCCCATCGGCCCCTGCACAGGTGCTGTCCCATGTCTCTGTCCTCTGGCTTGTCTCATTCAGCCACCTGCACTCCTCAAAGTCCCATGAACTCTGCTCACAGACCCGGTCCCCCAGCCAGACTGCAGGGAAGCAGGAACTGAGCTGATGGGAAAAGGCTCTGGCCTTCCACCTGAGCTACCCCAGCACCATCCCCTCGGGGCAACTCAGAGAAAGAAGCCGAGACGCCGGCCACACAGCCCTGGTCGGCTCGGAGGATACAGTTACCACAGATGAAGAGGATGATGAAGTAGATGCAGACGATCATTCCTGAAGAGGACGGGCCCCCGTAGGCCATGATGCCGTCGTACATCACAGCATTCCAGTCTTCACCGGTCAGAATCTGGGGAGGCAGAACCAGCGTCAGCACAGGAGGATCTGCGCGTCACAGCGGCTCTCGGGAGCCCATGGTGGCTACCCACTCTGCCTGAGCCGCCCTTGCACTGAGCAATCCACTGCCGGCCCACAGAACTTCCAAAACACCATGGTTTGTTTGGTTTTGGTTTTGCCACAGGGCACATGCACTCATTAGAGAGAGAAAGAGAAACAGGAAACAGAGAAGGAGAAAGCAGTCCCACATGAAGTGGTCCTGCTGCAATCCCACTCCTCCATTTCTCCATCCTGCTGGGGTTTGAAGCATGCGTGCACATGTGCCAAGCATGCTTTTGAAGCCACCGAGGCCAGGACTCGAACTTCAATCAGTCGTGTGAGATCTCGCTGCCTTAACCACAAGGCTGTGGGCTGGCCCAAAACATTGCTTTTAATTAACAAAGAGATGAGTGGATTCTGCTAGTAGATAAAGAAAAAGCCTTTATGTAAGACTTAAGTACCTTTAGATCTGACCCTGGCCTACTTCCAGACTCCTCCTATGAGGAATGCTATTAGTGTGTCTCTCTGAGACCTTCATCTATGAATTTAGAACATATACACACCCAGAGGAAACAGTGGGTGAGTGCTCTGACTTTTCATACGTAAAGGGTATAATCCTCTATGGATTATTAATAAAGGCCTCTGCAACTAGCTTTTTTCTTTTTTTTTTTTTTTTATTCCCACTTGACAGTGTACTCTGGAAAGACCCTCTGTATCAGGAGGCTCATCTCATCCTTTTAACTGCTAAATAATATTCCATATTCTTCAACTGTGGAACATGGGGAATTCTATCTATTAATGTGTAGAATAAGAGAATGCTAAATGTCTCCCATAAGTTCCAAACCATCTCAAGAGCAGATACTACTAATCCCCTGAAATTTCATATTTAGTCTCCCCTACCAACAGTACTTGATAATTCAATCCAACATGAAGCAGATGAATGCGGACAGTAATTACAAAAACTTTATCTTTCAGAGAGAGAGAGAGCTCTTTATCTTCTATCTGAACTAGATATTTTTACATTTTCAACTGTTGTGGGCTATAACCAAACAGAAAAACAGGCGAGTGATTTGAAAAGATAAAGTAATTCACAGAAAAGGAACTACGCATGGTTCTTGGTCATATGAGAAGACAATCTGCTTTATTCCTAATGAGAGACAGTCATTAAGAAAACAAGATACCACTTTCACTCAGCAGACTGGTCGTCATGAGCGAGTGTGGACACCTGCCATGGTGAAAGGCAGCAGGTGAAGGCGGGCTCCGTGATGCTGGTGGAGAATGAGTGAGGACAGCCACTGGAAAGCACTGTGGCCAGGGGCCTGACGTTTTCAACATTCATACCCTTAAACTGGCAGTTCTGCTTCTGGGAATTTATCCTACGAATGTGCTCACACCCGGGTCCCCCATAATGTGTGTGCAAGGTCTCTCGTTAAAGCCCTGGTTATGTGCACTGAGAGCGGACACCCCTAAACAGCCATCGGCAAGGGACCCGTTACATGAGCCCTGGCACAGCCACCCACTGGGTTTATACAGCATTTAAAAGGAGGCGGTGGTCTCTCCTGGACCACATAGGAGGACTTTTGAGGACACCAAGTGATAAGTAATAAAGGAAAGATGCAGAACAGGACGCAGAGTGAGCGACTGCCCGTGTCAATTCACCTGTGGGTGGGTAGGTTAATTGATTTATATCTGTGAGCAAATATCTATCTAAAAAGACACAGGAAACTGTTTAATGGTTCCTCCTAGAAGCGGAAATTAGTGGCTGGGTGAGAGAATTATTTGTCATTTCATATCCTTTTATAACATCTAGATTCTGTTCCATATGCATGCATTACAAAAAAAGAAAAAGACACAGGTTTCTCTGAAAGGAATTAGAAAATGAATGACTGGCCGGTGGCCAAACTGTAAGTACGACTCAAAAAATAAAACTGATAGTAATTCCATACACCTCAAATACCCAAGTGGGAAAGAAGTCAGTGAGCACTCCCTCTAGTCCCTGTTTTATCAGAAAAGGACAAGTGATTCATCTAAGGACGTAAAGCCGGCCACACAAAGGGCCGTCATGAGGCCTGTCTGTTCACAGCGCTTCCCACCATGCCGCCCCGCCTCTCCTGCAGGGCTGACCCTCACCGACCTTGCACATAAGAAGCATCAAGGGCAGGCGAGTCTTTCCCACTATCTACCAGGCTTTGTCCAAGGACAGGGTTTGGCTCAGAACATAGCAAATGGGGCATCAGCACAGCTCAGCTTAGCGTCAGCACCGTCTGTCCCTCTGCAAGATCACTCCCTTCTCAGCCTGGTGCCCACCAAGGCCCAACAGCACAGGGACCCTCAGGGTGTGAGCATCCTCATTATACCAAGGGAGGGCAGGCGGGCAGGGGCAGAGGCTGCTAGGACTCTTACCGTCCTGACAGTTTCAACTACACACCAAAGCACAGAGCCTTAAAATTTGTTTCTTTGCATAATCTATAATAAATAGGATTATAAACTTGTATGTGATTTAGAAAAATGGCATCGTGGCTAAGGCACTGGACTCCCTCATGGCTGACTATGGTTGGAGGCCCAGACCCAGCAGCTCAAGAATCACACTGGGTGCACATGCATGCCCAGAGCCCTGAGAGGAGAATGGAGAAGGGATTGCAGCATGGCCATTTCCCCTAGGTTGGGAGAGGATGATCTCTCACCTCCTCTCTCTCTCTCTCTCTCTCTGTTTGTCTCTGTCTCTCTGTCTTTCTCTGGTGAGTGCAATGAACCCTATGGCAAAAAAAACTAAAAAAAAATTAGCAAAGAATAAGAGGATTTGAGAGTCTACATCACAGAAATCTCACAAAATAAAGCAAGATGTTTTCTGGTTTACTATTATAATATCACTAGCGGTCTTAAACGACATTACATTATGTCACACAGGTAGTTGGGAGATGAAGCAAAACAAGTAACTTCAGTGGCACAAAATCTCCCAGGAGTCGTTAGGGCAGAGATGATTAGTAAAAACGGAATCCTCTCATCTTGAGGAGGGACTGCCCACTGGGTGCTTCTCAGGGAGAGGAAGGGGCAGACTCACCTGGAACACCGTCAGAAGTGCTTGCGGGAAATTGTCAAAGGTGCTGCGCTTGGTTTGCGTTTCGTCAAAGTTGAACTTGCCGCCGAACAGCTGCATCCCCAGCAAGGAGAAGATGATAATGAAGAGGAACAGCAGGAGCAACAGCGAAGCGATGGACTTCATGGAGTTCAACAAAGACGCCACCAGGTTGCTCAGGGAGGTCCAGTGCCTGAGGTCAAGGTGAGAGAGTGAGCAGAGTGTCACCTGCCTGGGCACGTGGCCCACTGCCACCTCGCCTGCTAACACACCTGCAGGGAGACGCGGGTTCCCCTACCTGGTCACCTTGAAGATCCGCAAGAGACGCACACACCGGAACACGGAGATGCCCAAGGGAGACATGATTTCCAGTTCCACCAAGATGGTCTCCGTGATCCCGCCGCACACCACGAAGCAGTCAAACCGGTTGAACAGGGAGACGAAATATGCCTGGAGACCCAGGCTATACATCTTTACCAGCATCTCACAGGTGAACAGAGCTAAAAGGACCTTGTTGGCGATATCTGGAAAGACAAAGGGGCGCCCATCCTTGGGGTCTCCACCTGGGAGCCACTCAGACTCCTCGTTTCTCCTCATGCCTACCCCTCACAGTCCCCTGCAGGAAACACACCAGACCTGTCCTCCTCATCGCCACTCCACCCATGACAGAGTGGGGCATGAACATTTGCGGTCCGTCTGCCGGGTTCCAGTCCTGCTCCTGCGACTGCCTACACGTGTGACCTTAGAGACGTTACCCGATTTCTCCGGGCCTTAGTTTCACGGACTACAAACACGGGAACAGGTACCGTACCACCTCATCTCTGAGACTTCCTGGCCCTCAAAGCCTATGATTCTGCATTTAGACCAGCATTTATTTATTTCTTGCAGTCACATAAAAAGACCTGCCTGGTTTTGCTTATGGCATCATGTCAGCAGAGGCAGTCACCTATCAATGCCATTTCTTCTTCGTTTTTTTAAAAAATTTGCTAGAGGGTGCATGTGCTCACTAGAGGGATGGAGGGAGAGAGGGAGGGAGAAGGAGAGAGGGACAGAGAGAGCACCCCTCAAGGGGACATGGTCACACCACAAGCCCTTCTTCTCCATTTATCTAGTCTGTCAGGATTTGGGGGCACATACATATAGATGTCTGGTATGTGTTTCAAGTTGCCAGGGCTGAAATCTAAACTGTAGTCGGCCATGTGGGATCCAACTCCCTTTACTACTAGGCTGTGGGGCCAGCCCTGTATATGCATTTTTAAGATGGAGGGAGAGAGGGAGAGGGAGAAGCAGAGAGAGAGGGAGAGAGAGAGGGAGAGGGAGAGAGAAAGCATGGCCTTGCTGCAACCCCTTCTCCTCCATTTCTCACTCCCCTTGGGATTTGGGGCACACATACACACACATATGCCCACTGTGCTTTTCAAGCCCCTAGTTCTGGAATTCAGACTGCTCACTTGGCCTTGTGGGATCCAGCCACCTTAACCACCATGCCACCAGCTGACCCCGATGTCATTTCTAACAGCAGGAAGTACCACAAAGCAGGCCCAAGTGGTAGAAAGGAACAGCTTGGACCGGATGTGAGGAAGGACACTGCCTTACCTCAACATCGTCCAAGTAGAACAGGCCGTCTCTGGGACGAGCTCCCGTACCCTGAAGCATCCACAGCAGGGGAAGCAAAACCACTTGCCAAAAATACTCTAGGGGGGAATAAAGCTTCCAGGGACAGGCAAGGACAATGGGCTGTGAGGCTCCTTCTAAATCTAAGGTTCCTGGTGTCTAGGTGTGGCCAGGTTAGGGTATGCCATGAGATGCTCAGCATCCATCAGCCCCGAGGTGCCGTGCCACATGGCACAGACTGGACCCTCGCTCTAGGGTGTGCCTCTGTGTGTGGATGGCTCTACCATCTTCCAAGTCGGTCCTCCTAGGAATGTCCTGGTACTTTATGACACACTGACCAGACAGGACCATGCAGCAGCTGGACAGCCAGGAGTCCCTAATTCAGAACAAAAAGCAACGCCTTCGGCTTGTACCTTGAATCTGCGTCAACCAGTCCGGCTGATTGTAGTGCTCAGAGGAAATGGTCAAGGTGTTGAGAAACACCAGGACGATGACCAGCCAGTAAAACGTGACCGACTTCACGGCAGCCCTACATCTTCTCCGGCTGAATCGGTTCCAGCGACGCCAGCGCCGGCTGAAAGACAAGCAAACATGACTCCCTGGGTGACAGAGACAGCTCCTATTGAGAGATAACTTAGCTTTCACTCTGGGGGCCCCGGGTGCGGTGGGGGGGGGGGTTCAGGGAGAAAAGACAAGAACAAATGGCATAGCAATGAACAGACTTCGTGACATACATGATGATGGTCTTAAAATACAATTTATAAAAGTATAATCTTGACTTGATTGTGCTCTCGGCTTCCTTCCTCGTGGCTTTAGATAACTGGAATCTGTCACATGCGGCCCTCAAGTGGGTTAGAAAATCTAGCTATTCATAGCCTCACGTGCAGAAGCGCACACACATATGTGGTTCATGTGCCCACCATATGGCACATGGGTCTGCTGGAGAGATCTGTGCAGAGAGCCACTTAGCTTATTATCCCTGTCTCCGTGGCATCGCCACTTTCGCCCAGAATGGGTCAGGCAAGCAAAATGCTCTAAAGCCACAGCTCTGTTTGTAGAGAACCTTCCGATCCTTTTTAAAATCGCCACAGTTCTTCCGGAGCCTGGCAGAGCTGTCAAAGCTGAGCAGGCCCCGAGTCTCCCTACTGACTCATCCAGTGCCCTTTCTAACTAGTGATGCTCAAAATATACCTTGAGGAGGAGAGCCAATATTGAACCGTGTTTTCATAAAACTAAAATGAGTTGAGCCAAACAGACAAGTAGCATGTCCTCCGCCCACCCTGTTCCTGTTTGTAATCAGGGCAGTCTCTCTCCCTGAGCCCACCTCTCTGCAGGAAACATTTCCTGCCACAAGGGGCCAGTTTGGCCAAGTGAGCCAGGTGCTGCTGCTCAGCGACCTGGATTCCCAGGGAAGAACTGGTCAAGTGGCGAGTACGGTCCTCTCCGGGCTGTGCTGCTGCCCTGGCAGGGCTAGAGGTACTTCCTCGAGGGGCCCAAGTCAAGAACAATCTCCAGGCTGTGCTCACACTGCAGTCCCGGCTGACTCAACCACCTTGCTATGCTAAGAAATGAACCCAGGAAGTGAGCAGAGGAAGGGCAGAGCCAACTCTCCCCCAAGTCCTGGTTTAGGCAAGGGCACTTTGTCATTTCTTGCTGTGTGTTTTGTGTGTTTCCAACAGAAACGTGGACCCTGCTTCTAGATCTGGAAACAGACTTTGAAGGGGAGAGACTACAGGATGGTCTATCACAGCAGAGTGAAAAATATGGAAAATATCACATGTATTTCAAGAAAAATGAACCGGGGGCCAGCAAGTGGCATAGTGGTTACAGTGCAGGACTGGACTCCAAGGCCAACTGCAATTCGAGTCTGGGAACTGGCGGTGGTGGCTTGAAACTCATGCCAGATGTGTGTGCATGTATGCCCAAAATCCCAGGAGGAGAAGGGATTGCAGTGTGGCCATCCTCCATAAGTGAGGGGTGTTTTTTTTTTTTCCCACTTTCTTTCTCACTGTCTCTCTCTCTCTCTTTGGTGAGTGCACGTTCCCTATGGCCAAAAAAAAAAAAAAGAGGAAAAATGAACTATTAGAACTATTAGCAAATGTGCACAATATAATGTTGAAGAAGATGAATATGGTATTTATTTTGTTTTGTTTTATAGAGGTTTTAGCCTTGGGGAGTACGTGTGTGCCAGAGAGAAAGAGAGAAAGAGAGAGAAAGAGACAGAGTGAGAGGGAAAGTGAGAAATCAACCCTCCCGGTAGATGGCCACACCCCAATCCTCTTCCCTTCATTCTCCTTCCAGCATCATGGGCACACACGTTCATGCACTGGCATGATTTTCAAGCCACCAGGTCCGAGACTCAAATCACAGCCAGCCATGTGGGAGTCCAGTGACGTAACTGCTACGTTATCTGCTGGTCCCAAATATGGCACATTCTTTAGATTTGATTATTGGACACTGAATACATGCCTTCAAAAGTCATACTGTAACCCGCAAAGATAGATATGGATTATATGTAAACCAGAAATCATAATTAAAATAAAAAGACACAGAATATAACTAGTACCTAAGATACCTTCTTGGAACCCCCCCTCCCCTTTATGAAAAGATTTTTAGCAGAAAAGTGACTAGAAGTTCTTCACTGAGAAAAATGACACTGAGAGAGAATATGAAGGATTGTCTGGGAGGGAAAATCGTTTGTAACGTGTCTTGCTGTTTGTTTGTGGGGAGCTCTTCAACATTTCCTCTGTTGCCCCCCTCACACAGGTGCCTGCTGTTTAATGAACTGACTCAAACTAAGTGACACTCAAGTCTAGAGCAATTCTATGTAAAACTCAGATGTCACAGCACAGAAATCCAACACCTAAAGAAAAAGTAGGAAGAAGAGACTGACCTGAGTTTGGATTTTGAGATGGCTTGACTGCAAAATAAAACAAAACAAAAACTGTTCAGACCCCAGTCGAGAAGGTTCAAGCACACTCCCCCACCCCCATCCACCACTTGGGCTGCAGTGTCAAAAAAGCCATGCACAGGGGCCAGGATTTAGCAGCCCCTGGTTACCGCAGCAGGCCGGCTGGGTTAAGGGGCAAGCGGAAGTCAAGGTGTCGGTGCCAGGCGGGCCGGCAGAGCACCCTTGAAGGCCCAGGTGAGAGAAGACTCTTAACTAGATTCTCTGAGGGAATCTAGGGCTTGGAGACAGGCAGTGATGCCAGGGGTTCTCTGCCACCCAGGATGAGGTCAGCAAGGCCTCTCCCGTGTTCGCAGCCACGGGTCTCAGCAAACACTGCTGCTACCACGGAAGGAGCACTGGCAGGAGCCCTGCTCTGCCCTTCACAGGGTGACATGGGCAAGCACAATCCTGCTGGGGCCAGTGTCCACATCTGTAATGGGGGGAAGGAAACCCACCTTCCCCTACTTCATGAGGTCGCCGGGAGAGTGGAGCGAGAGAACAGAGGCAGAACCGCATCACAAACGGCTGCGAATTCTGCCCTAACACATCATTTTTAAGCAACTCTGCCAAGAGAAAGACTGAGTGCTCTTAAAAATGACACCTGTGCTTTACTGAGGTAAGACCTAAAGGACACCAGCCGGAAGCAAAACAAGTAAGACAGCACAGGGCTCTCCCGAAGCGGCAGCGGTGGTGGGCTGGGCACATCCCGCAGGGCTGGTCCCCGCTCCCCCAGCCCAAGTCGTCTAGGAAAAAGCCAGAGGGTGTTAATGGGATGGTGCCCCACGCTGGTAGGCGAGGGTGGTGCAGGGCTCCCAGGGAAACGTGTTGTGAGCTGAGGACAGCAGGGCCTCATCAGGGCCACTAGCTACAAGGCCGGGGTCCCGTGAGCAAAGGAAAAGTGAAAGGCGTAGCACGTTCTAGTCAGCCACTCTGCCGTCAAGCTTATCTCCAAAAGCACAGATGCCAAACCAGACTCGAAGGAGAAGAGGCCTTTACCCCCACCGCCGACACCCCGAGGGCCCTGCCTTGGCTGCGCCTCTTCTTTTCCACCAGCACCTAATGAACACAGTGGTGGCCAGTTAACTAGGACGCTCCCCGCAGGCTCCGCTCCATGGGACGGCTTCATAGGAAGAGGCATGGGAAACGCCAGGTGCTCCGAGGGACTGGCATGAGGGTACGGTGCCCCAGGGCAGGGGAGCCCACCCACCCCAGCTGCACCCCAGCTGTGGTCCTTGGGCTCCATCAGCCTCAGGGGGCATCTTCCTTGTGTCTGCTTCTCAAAGAGGGGAAAGGTGGACAGGTGGCCCCACACTCACCAGAGACTCCCACAGCAGCCCTGGGCCTCGCCCTCTCCGCTCACGTTCTCCGTGTTCACAGACTCGGTCTCGCTGGTGGGCATGCTAGCTGTGGGGAGCAGAAAAGGCTTTAGACAGTGCATGGGGCACTGCCCACCTGGGGGCACCAGGTCGAGATTGGTCGCTATCCAGACCCGCAGGAGATGGGAGGAGGGTGATGAGGGTCCTCAGGGGCTTTGCTGGCAGGAAGAGGTGCTGAGGGGCCAGGCACCTTCCCTGCAGGCGAGTTTGTGTGCCCAGGATCTGCCCAAAGGAAGCCCTGCCCACCCAGACAGTCCCAAGTACAGAAGTCCCAGGGAACCAGTGAATCCTGCAGCTGGGCCCGGCACCAGCCTCTCCTGATTGCCAGGACTCTCGGGAGAAGCCACCAATACATCTCAGTCCTTTCAGGTAAAGCTCTGCTCGCGCCCAGCCCTCCCCACCCAGGTGTACTCCAGATCATCTGGGAGCCAATCTCACAGCTCACACGTCCATGACCGTAAACACACCAAAGGGAAAGGGCCGTTAGGGACGAGCAGAGGCAAGCGTCAAAGCGCCATGCACGAAACCTGGGTTTTGAATGTATGAACGCGACTCATCTTCAGCTCCTTTATTTGATGTTAGCTAATTCATCTGATGTCTATGAAGATGGTTCTAGCCAAATGAACTGGCACGAAACCAGCAGGAACGCAGTCCTCAGAGAGGAGATGGGGCAGGTTTTTAGCAACCAGCGAGCAGTGGGCAAAGCAGACTGTGGTCCTTGTAGGTTATTGGGGTCATGACTCCGTGGCAGGATACGAGCAGAAGCAGAGGGAATGTGGAAAGGCACCCCCAAGGTTCTGGAGGCCCAGGGACCACCCAGAGCCACCATCTAGCACATGGGTGTCTTTTCCCACCCACTGATTCAGCCACACAAACCTCATGAATGCGTGCTAAGGCCCAGGCAGTGACAAAGTGTGAAGAGCAATGGGAATGGGGTACTGCATCCCCTGGGAGGGGGGAGGAGAGCCAAGGCTCCCGCAGGTCTCCATTAGCTGTGAAAAATGCCACCTCAGGAGTCTGCACAAGAAGTTCCAGAGTAAAGAGTGATCGATTCTGCTCTGGGGGCAGGGGAGGAGGCCCATGAAGATCAAAGCATGGGAGAGCTCATAAAACATGCACTTTGTCCTGAGGCAGTTTTCAACTGTAATGACTGTTTTGTTTTGTATTATAAATTTTATTATTATTTTTTAATTTGACCAGAGAGAGACAGAGACAAAGAAAAAGTGAGAAATCAAGCTACCAGATCAGGGACTTGAACTGTGGTCAGCCATGTGGAAGTCCAGTGCCTTAACCATCATGCAACCTACTGGCCCCATGACTTTTTTCTGAGAGAAGGACTTTTTGCTATAGGGTGCATGTACTTGCTAAAGAGACAGCGAGAAATCACCTCCCTGGGGGAACGGCCATGCCACAATCCCTTCTCCTCTATTCTCTTCTTGGGATTTTGGTCACACATGCTCAGCATGAGTTTTAAGCTGCTGGGTCTGGGACTCGAACCATGGCTGGCTATGTGAGAGTCCAGCAACGTAACCATTATGCCATCTGCTGGTCCCATCATGACTACTTTTTCTTAAATTTTTGTTATATGGTATATGTGTTCACTGGAGAGAGAGAGAGAGAGAGGAAACATGAAAAAGCATGTCCTGGGGGGATGGCCATGCTGTAATCCCTCATCCTCCATCCTCTTCTTGGGATTTTGGGCATGTACATGCACCTGGCATGTATCTCAAGCCATTGGGCCTGGGACTTGAACTGCATTGTCTGCCATGTAGGATCCAGCTGCCTTACCCACCATGCCCCCTGTACAGACTTTATGGTATCAGCA
>NW_006206856.1:175472-193638 GCF_000334495.1 Tupaia belangeri chinensis
CACCAGTCCCCCTGTCCAGACTTTATGGTAGCAGCAGGAACACTCACCCCCAGTGGGCTCTGCCCATATCACCCCTCCAGTTTCATCTAGCAAAACCCACTGAGGTCCAGCCTGGCTCCCAGGAGAAAGAGGAACAGAGCCAGATCAGGCCACTCCTCCTAGGAGCCGTATGGCTGCTGGCCTGCTCAGGCAAGCATGTGGGCAGAACCTGACTCCAAGTCCAGCAGCCTGAGCCACGAGCGTTCTGAGAAGATGGAAGCAGATCCCTGACCCCCTTCCCTGGGAGAGCACCCGAGGGTCGGAGCCTGCCTGAGTGAGAACCTCAATACCTGTGCCCAGCGACACTTAGGCAGAGGTTCAGAAGCAAAGCCCAAATGGGTACAATGACACTCCTATCGCACTGCTGGGGTCCTCACAGAATAACCTTTCCCCTCCTTTCTTAGTTATGCCTGAGAAAACCAACTACATGATTTAATTTACTTTTTCACTGTTACATGCAAAAAAAAGTAGAGGTAAACACAGACCATAAGACCCCCATGATTCAGTCATGGAAAACCCTTTACAGAACATGTCATGAAGACTCACAAACGCACATGTGTGCACCTGCACACACACATGCAGAGCTACTCGTGCGATTCCCTTCTCCACAGCTGCTTCCTGTCTTACTTCAGCAGGAAGTCTGAGCATGGTAAATGTCACTGAAATCCGTTGTTAGGGCTCCCTGCACAGTATCACCTTCCCTTCAGAAACAGCATAAAGAAAACTGCTGTGGTGGACCCTTTGCCAGTCCAACCCCGAGTTCATGGTGGTGTCAGGGTGACTGGGGGGACCAGCTGAGGGCAATGCCATGGGAGTGAACCTACAGGGCCTGGTTCTGCCATCCCTCCTCTCTCCTTGTCTGTAAGGTGAAGTAGGCCGCTCCCATCTCTAATAGTCTACTAGCTCACGACCACCACTCTGAGCCTTTATCTCCTCTGTCTTCAACTGAGCTACCGTCCCACTCGGCCTGCTGCAGGGATGGCACCTCCTACCATCACCCCATGACACCTACAGAGCCATGGGCATGGAATAAATCAGCCCATTCCAGACCAATGCTGCCAGGACTGAGGAGAGGAGCAGGGGGAGAGGAGAAAGACGTGCTAGAACTTGGCCACCTCATTTGGCCCTGGAAACAGCCCTTGATCCGGTCCTGAGATCTGAGCGGAGGAACCAAGCACAGACAGGGGCCCTGACAGCCTATCACCTCTGGCCTCCCACTCCCTGCCACAGGACGAAGAGCTTTTTCTTTTCCAAAGTACAGGAAAAGCCAGATCCAGTGGGCATAGCCGGAGACTTGTCTGTCCATTAAGACATTTTCCCCTTCACTTGTACGAGACATTAATTTTGTTGACATTAGTAAACTGACGTGAGTTGCACTTCACTTAGTCCCAATAGGATCTCAAGTGTATTTTTAAAAACTCAAGACAGAAGAATAATAGACTGTTAGAACTAGAAGGGGCTTCTGAGAGTACAGGAGCAAACTTTGTGATTTCACAGATGAGAAAACTGACCAACCTAAGGACACACGGCTGAGACGTGAGGACACTCTCCTTCCACTCAGCGCTCTGTCCACCCGGCCACGCTCCCTGGGGGGGTTTCAGTCTACACTTAAATATACTGGTATACATTTTGGTATTGGTATACATGAGAGTATTTTGAAAAGTTTGTGCACAAATGGAATTAAATATAAGTTTATTTTGGTACAAAAGAAGGTTGAAATCTGTGCATAGTTTATCAGGTAATACACATTTTCCATGTACTCCCTGAAAGTCCTGTATATATCGATACATGCTTAAAACTCTGGTCCTGGGACCAGCAGTTGGCCTAACGGCTATGTCACTGGACTCCCATGAAGGCGACTACAGTTTGAGTCCCAGACCTAGTGGCTTAAACTCATGCCAGACGCATGTGCATGCATGCCTAAGATCCTGAGAGAAGAATGGAGAAGAAGGGACTGTGGTGTGACCATCCTCCTCCCCAACCCCCGGGGGGGTGATTTCTTACTTTCTGTCTCTCTTTCTGGTAAGCACGCATGCACCCTATAGCAAAAACCTCTCAAAAAAAAAAAAAAATCTCTGGCTCAGCCTGGGGGCACAGGTGGTAGATATGAACTGTAGTGCTAGAAGCCACATGGTAGCCATGGGTTTGAAGTCACAGTCAACCAAAAAGAAAAACACCAGGTTCATGTGAAAGCCCAAGATTCTGCTGAGCTAGAGGGTATGGGAAGGGGACAAGTCAAGGGCACTAGCCTGTCTCTCCTCCTCTCTTTCTCTCTTCCCCTGCTGTCTCCTCCCTTTCTCATAGGTATGCACACTCTTCCGTGAATTTTAAAAAATAAGTGAATAAAAAAATACATGCATATATGTATGTGTGGTACACACACACACCTGAAACTCCACAAAGCAAAAAGTTCCAAAAGCCAAGCAGGTCCCTCATGCACCAATGTCAGTGTGTTGAGCTGACGACTTCTGTTAACCCCTAGAAACCCAGCACATAACCAGATCGCTCCAGAGCAGCCAGCAAACGGAGAGAGTACGGAAGGGCAAGCTGAAACGCTGAGCGCTGGGATTCACAAATGTCCAAGCAGAGAGACTAAGCACTCCTGTAAGCAAACCCGGGCAAAGTCGCTGGTCACATGCCCTTCTCCTTACTGACTGACACAGCATCATGGCTGCTCCAGAGGGGCCCCCCTTGTCCGCTTCAGCAGAGAGTCAGTGTGAATTGCTGACAAATGGTTAGGTCAGCAATTCACAATAAGGGTACAGGAAAACCCCTTAGAGCCCTACTCTCTGTTACCAATAGGTGATGGTTCCTCCTACAGAAACAAGCCAGGAGGCCAACTGCATGTGGAGACACCGTGAGTCCTTTTCCCTGATCCCAGGGAATATCAGGGCTCTCTGGGACAAAGTATTTATATATTTCTTTATGTATGAGTGTAAGTGGGACACACACACACTCTTTTCAGTTAAATAGGGGAGAAAGGGAGAAAGCAGGCGTTAGGATGAGCTGTCACCTGTAATGGGATGCCACCTCACTGGCTCTACAATTGGCCTACTGAGCACCGGGGACAGCTCAGGGCCTGTAAAGTCCCATGTATTCCAGGAACCGAGATCTCTGGGGAGAGGTGCAGGTGGGTTCTCGGGCTCAGAGTGTGGGTGCACTGAGAAGGGGGCCTGGGTGTCACCGTGAGTGCAGAGCTGGCATGAGACAGGGCCCAGTACATCCTGGACTGCAGACCAGAGTTCCCAGGCCTTCAAGGGGTGGGCAGCCTGTACTAGTCCAGCCCCCCAAACGGAGCACTCTCTGTGTATGGGGGGGGGGGTCACATCGTTTCTCTTTAAATCTTGAATGAGGCCTAGATTCCACTGTGGACAAGGCTGTGCAGAACAAACGAGAGAGTTTCTCAGGCCAGCACAGTAACTGGCATCCTGCCCGATGTGTAGGGATTTCTCTCTGTCTACTCTTACTCTGCAGGATGTCAGGCTTCTCGAGAAAATCTGCCAGGCCAGTGAATTCAGAGACAAATCCACTCACAAGCACATGTGTGTACGCGTGCATGCGCGCGTACACACACACACTCAGAACCAGTGTATGTGCAGGTCCAAGGATCAAGATCTCAGGCCCTCTTCCCCAGAGATGGAGACTCATGAGGGTGAAGATTCTCAAAGGCATGCCAGGAAACTCGGTCCCCGTCCTCAGGTGATGCCAACAAGTGCCTTTTCCCCCCTGTTCTCGGCTCCCCGATCTGCAAATGGAGCTGTTGGGAAACGTCGCTACTCCGATCCACTCACCTCTGACCTGCTACCTTTGCAGGAAATCACAAACACCCACGGGCTGTCTGTTTTTACTACCAGCAGCTGGGGGTTCCCCTTGCAAGTACCCAACTCTGCAGGGACAGAACGGGCAGGAGAATGGAGAAGCCCCTGCCCACCACCCTCAGCGGGGCAGCCAGGAGCCCAGCAGCCTGCCAGGAGATTCCAAGTATCCTCCAGGCAGGGTGCCCCAGGAACGGAGCCCACCACTGGCCTCAGTCAGTCATGGGGACCTGGGTCCCCTTGTCACGACAGCCCAAAGGGAAGGCCTGCTACATGCCACTCCTCTGCCTGCAGCTGGTCATGACAGCAGTCTCATTCACAGATCCCTTGTGCTCTGAGCCTCGTGCCTCTGTCCTCCACGGTACAGGCTTTCTTATACACTCAGGGACTCCTCTTAGCATCCCCCATGGCCACAGGGCCTGGAGCTTTGTGCTCTGCCCTTTCAAAAGGGGTGGGAGGAGGCCGGACAACCGAGCTGTGGCAGAGTCCCAGCTGCCTCCCCAGGGATAGGGTCTGATGCCAGGATTTGTGTCTCCATCTCAATGTCATGGCGAGCAGGAGCAGCACCATGGGAAACCTGCCTGTCAAGCTCAGAAAGATCCAACATCCCCTGAAGGCAGACACGTGTGCTAGGGTGACACGCCCAGCTGGTACAGAGTAACAGGTTCATGCTGCTATGAAGAAGCTGGACTCTTCCTGGAGAGGGTGGGTCAAGGTCAGACCAAGGTTCTCACGTCTACAGTAAGAATCACCCACACAGGAACTGTCTCTGAGTGGCTGTGGCCTGGGTTGCTAACACCCACACAGGGTACCTGGCTCCACCTGTCACCAGCAGGATCAGGCTCCTTCCTGGGGATCCGTAGACAGTCAATACGAGACCATCCCCACTCACAATAAAGCATGTCTCCTGAAAATATTAGGCTGTTTCTGCTCCCCGCAGACCCTGGAAAACTAATGGATAAGTCACAAGAATGCTCAGAAAGTCACAAGGTCCACGTCTCCTTCAGGAGGGATCTCTTAAAGATTGGATCTCCCCTCTGGGGACAGGAAGCCCTCACCCTCCTTTGGTAACCTACCCAGAGGGATACTCTGAAGTCAGACTTTACAGACACCTCCCGCTTAGCGGAAGCCTAGTGTCCTTGCAGAGTCCCCAGAAACTGCATCGTGGCCAGCCTCCTGTTCAGAAACCCTCTAAGCCCAGCACTAAGTCAGCCATGCCCATCTCTGCCCAACCTCAAGCCAGCTCCTCCTCCTCTCAGGGCCACAGCTCACTCTCTGAGGGCAAGGGCTTACATCTGGCAACCTCTCCATCCCTTTCCACTTCCAGCCTTCTGATGACATGAGGATAACACCGACCACCTATGGCTTGCTCCCACCAACCCCCCAGCATGCCGAGCTCAGCACTCCCAGAGGTGGCAGAGGCCACTTCACAGGGCCAGCACGGTGTGTCTCCTCTACTACCTTAGCTGTCGGCAGTGTCCCTGTAGTCAGTCTTCTCACACAGACTATTCCTCCTGAGTCACCTGCCCAGGGTCAATTCTGGTGGCAGAATCAGTGATCTGGTACCCAGGCATGCTGCACTCCCCACCCAGCCGTGACCACTCCAACTGACTACTCAATGCTGCGGTCCTCCCACTGTATTTGGCACAGGTTGACTGTGCCAGTGTGCCATTGAGCCTAGCTCTGTGTTGCTGCCAGCTCACAGTGGAGACCTGGGCAGAGCAGGGCGAGGAGCCAGTGCCCCACAGCAACCTGTCCCAGGTGGGCCTGACTGCCCCTCAGGGCTTCTCAGGACACCTACGTGCAGCATTATCGTCAGACACAGCATAGAACTTAACTCCTTCCCACATGGGCCCTTGCTCACTTGCAAAAGCAAGTGTCCCCCAAATCTTTGCATTCCAGAAGTCTATTTTTAACATAGTTCTTGGCACTGCCACTACTATCGTTAGCATGGTCCTGGTCAAACCAGATAGGGACTGCAAGACCAAGAAGCCATTTGAAACATGGAGCCTGAAAAAAAAAATCAATCGAATAACGTTATTAGAATTTCTAAACAGTTTAAATAGGAAAATATCATTTGAGGGAAAGTGTTTAAAACGTCTGTCTTACAGTCTAAGAATATTCATGCTGAGTCAAATGAGTGTTCTCAGTTGGTTCAGCTGCTTCTTTAAAAGGTACAGTTTGAACAAAAAGGACACTGCAGTGCTGTCTTGATAGGTACACACAATTTAGGGGAAGACGAGAAGAAAACAGGACCGTGTGTCAAGGACACCGAGCAGTTAAAATACAGGCATCTTCTAAACACACCACGCAAGCCCATGCATTTCACACGATGCCTATGTGCAAGGGACAGGCATCAGAGATCTTGAGGAAAGGTCTTTTAAAGAGAAAGCTCAATCTCAGCCATTACCGTGATCTTTAGCCCTGCGTTGGCGAAAGCGGAACTTCCTTTTCTTCTTATCCTCTTTTAGCAAATCGGCCACGGTGACCCCTTCAGGTTGAACACAGGCAATTCTATTACAACACAGTAGAGGGCAGCCAAGAGCAAGGCACACAGGGGACCAAGGCAGGCGGGCCACCAGGCAGCCCACGCTGTGCGTGGGGCCTGACCTCCCTGGACTCTGATACACAAATCAGGAACAGTCCTCTTCCTGCCTAGGAAGCTACAGTTCAGGATCTGAATGGCACGGGCACAGTGCACTTCCTACAGCTGTCACCTAAGACACCTGTCTTTAAGAACCTGTCCTAGGGCAGGCTCCATGCTGCAATAACAACACGCTACTCAGGGGAAGCTGGATCTCACGTGGAGACCACAGTTTGAATCCCAGGACTGGTCGGCCTGAGACACACCAGGTATGCGCACAAATGCCCAAGATCTGGCGGACTGGAGGACGGGGGTCACAAAGAGCCTAGACCCCATGGGGGTGCTCCTCGCTCTCAGCATGCACACATGCTCTATCATGAATAAAGAAAATAACCTGTTTAAATTAACAACTAATTAACCACTGAAGACAAACATTTGGATTTGGCCTTCCACTAAGAAGGGTGTGAGGGAAAGGGCACCCTAGAGGGTGTTGGAAGGCGCCGGTACTAACCAACTAACCAACTATTGTCATGATTTGGGGCAGGGCAGGTGGGAGCTCACAGGTGGGCTCTGACGGCCCAGGTCTAAGCCCCGCCCTGCCACTGCCTGGCTGGATGACCATGGATAGGTTACCTACTTTTGCTGACTCTTCGCCTATAAGACGAGGACCTGCACTTCCTGAGGCTGTTGTAAGAGATAAACGGCAAATAAGGGGAGATATGCAGCATGCTCAGCCTCAGAAGGACCACTGTGACTGCATGCCTAACCCCCTCCACTGTCCTGTGACCACCAGGGCACCAGACAATGATCCTAGGGTCTCAAATCCCTTCCAGCTGCGATTCCCTGACCATTCCTGGCTGGTCTCTGGAGTAGAGGACACACGTTCCTGGGAGCGGATGGCAGAGGCTGTGCAGGGCAGCAGGAGGAAGCTGGCGAGAGCCAATGAAGGCATGGGCACTAGTCGTGGGAATGCTGACTGGGGTCACTGGGCACGACCCTCACTGTTATGAAATGGGCATTCTCTCTGGCATGGCAAATCCCTTTCTGGTAACCTCCCCTGCAGGAATGTGAACATGAGTGTGTAGACACAGGTACATGTGCGGTGGGGCGGGACTGGGGCCCCAATCCCAGCTGGGCCACTCAATGTTGCATCACCTGGGGAGTTACTTCCCCATACTCTAGACCCCTCATCTGTGGAGCTCCTGCCTGGCACTCATAGCCCTTAGGACAGTGTCTGACACACAGGAAACACTCAGTAAAAGCCAGTTACGACCACTCTATGTCTTCCCTTTGACAAGGACTCAGTGCCTCTATGTGTGACAAACACCGGCCACAAAACGTAAAGCAGAAACAGACCCCATTCCTGTCCCCAAGGAGTTCTCAGTCTCAAGGGAGAGAGATGTCATTCAGACCATCACACTGACGATCTGGCAACTGCTGCATTATAGAAGTTCATGTGTTAGAGTATACAGTCCACCACAGTGGTTTTTCTAACAGCGATCTATCGAAAATAGCCCCAATTTTTCTTTCAAAACATGGAAAAATGTCTATAATACAGAGTCAGGTGAAAGAGATCTGTGCTGGGCATATTTTTTTTCCTTTTTATTGCCAGCGGGTAGACACATTCTCCAGAGAGAGAAAGTGTCACCCAGTGGAGCATGGTCATGCTGCGATCCTTTTTCTTTCATCCCATTGGGATTAGGGGTACACACAAAGCTGGTGTATTTTTCAAGCCACTGGGACCAGGATTTGAACCACGGCTGGCCATGTGGGATCTGGCTCCCCACACACAGTGCTTAACCGCTCCAGCCCTGCATCTTAAGGTAGGAGTCTGCGAACATGCTGTCTACACCAATCCTTCTGTGCAGAGCGAGGTCTGGATTAACAGGTCCCAAGTGGCTAAGGCTGGCTCCCTCTGAGGAGGAGAGAGGGAAGACTTTATTTCTTACCTTATATACTTTGGTATTATAAGACTTCTTTATGGTGGGTAAATAATACTTTTATAATTCAACACATATTAAAAACAAATAACAAAACAGCTCTGACTTGGGACTCCACTAAGCTGGTGGAGTGCCTACTCCTCGTGGAGGGGTGGTGATCCCTAAATCCATCTCCCACCAGCACTCAGGAGGCTGGAGGTGACAGTGGATGTGAGGGTGTCTTTGCCAACACCTAGTACTTCTCCCACCCAGAGGACACAACATCCAGCAGCTGACCCAGCCCTGGGCCCTCCTCATTCAGCCGTCCCAGATGCAGCACTCCTGTGGCCTCCCCAGGGAGGGCAGCGAGTGGGGAGTGTGTTTACTACACGGTTCCCACTGCTGCTGTTTGCTTTGCAAGATGTAATCCAATGCTTCCCATTTTGAACTTGTGCCCCGAGCTTGTTTAACTATAACTGAAGCAATTTTAGCAATCAAAATTGTAAAACACAATCTTGTTTGGGGACTGGACAGTGTCATGCCTTGTGCTTACAATGGCTCTGCCATTCCTGCATTTCTGCCTGCCCCAAAGCAAACACTGCAGAAGGTATTTAGGTGGCCCGTGTGCCAGGAGACAACCAGGTCGACTCTGTGAGCCGAGGGCTGTCCCAGCGGGAGGCAAAAAAGGGTGGTGCCCACAGCCTTCTGTGGTCAGAGTTGGGTTGCAGGTATCCCATTCCATGACGGGGCATCAAATATCCCCACTCAGAGGGATTATTGATCATTAAGAGCTCTCGCCATGAAACTGCCCTGCTTTTCTGGCTACAATTTTAGAATGAGCTCCCTTTAAAACGATTTCATTATTTTTAATGCAATTTTTTTTTCAAGACTAATCACTGACAATGAGAAGAGTTTAAAATAGAATTTCAGGCTTCCAGATTTTAATGGCCCTAGAAAAACTCCATTGTTAACTCGGAAGCAGCTGCACACGTCTAGAAAATCACTTTGCGATTTGGCAGGGTTTCTTAAGAAACTCAAAGCTCAGCAAAAAGTTAGATCAATTATCCTTGAAATTTTCCCAAATGCTCAGGAACTAACTTCCAAGGGAATTTTGGCCATTCAATTAATTGTGTCGCACCAGCTTTCTAACAGCGAATTTACGGAATTGAGTCCATGAATACACAAAGCTAGAGCTACCTGTCACCATGGCCACCAGACAGCTCACTCAGGGACCAGGATGTCGCTATCTTTCTCTTTTCTCAAACGAGTGCCTGGAGCAATGTGGTGCATAGCTCAGTCGGGACTGAGCCCCCGACCCTGGCTTCATGTCAGAACCCTTAAGGAGCTTAACAGGAGAAAAGAAGCCACCTTTGCTCCCCACTCAGAGTGAGCCCCCATCTCAGCAGGTGGGGTGTGGCACTGGGAAGCATCTAAGCTCCCAGGTGACTAGAAAGTACAGCCCGAGACGCAGGCCCTGACATTTAGGAGATCAGAGAGGAAAGGCCATGCGAGCACATCTCCACGTACCTGATTTAACACGTTTTCTTTTTATCCCTTTCATTTTTTTTTTAATTGCCAGAGAGAGTGTGTGTGCTTACTAGAGAGAGATGTAAAAGCACCCTCAGTGGAGCATGGTCATGCCACGATTCCCTTCTCTTCCATTTCTCTACCTCGTCAGGATTTTATGCAGGCGTGTGAGCACCTGGCATGTTTTTTCAAGCTGCCAGGGTTGGGATTTGAACCACAGTCAGCCATGTGGGATCTGGATCCCGTAACCACTAGGCCACAAGGTCATTTGGCATCTGTTCTCATTTGGCAGCAAACATAGACAAAACAGAAATGGACTTCGGGAGCCAGAAAGCTGTGCTACCATGTCTCAAAACTGAGTGAGTCAGTGTTTTTCCACTGGTTCTTGAGAACCGGTGGTTTCTAAACAGAGGAGTACAGGCAGCGGTCCTGTAAGGAGTCCTCACACTGAGGGTGGTTAGAGGTCTACTAGAATCTTCAGAAATACCCCGCGTAAGTCCAGTTCTACCAGAGTCTTCCGACAGCAGCAGCAGTGAGCGCGACGACAGCGATGACGCCGCCTACCAGTGCTAGCGCGTTTAATCCTCCCAGCAGCCGTGGGCAGACTTATCTCCTCCTTGCAGACAAGGAAAGTGGGCTCAGAGACGGGTAATGTTTCTAATCTAAAAGTCCAACTTCCAAGTCACAAAACTCATCCCAGCCTCCAGAACAGGGGCGCCAAATGCCCTACAGCCTGAGGCTTGGCCCCCTCGGAGCTCCCGGCCAGTTGCTGTTGCCAGGGACTTCCTAGACTTGCCGCTCACCTAAGCTGAGGCTGTGCCGTCAGGGAGGGCTCCTTCTTACACTGTCACTCCACAGTGGGGAGGAAACTCACAGGGGGACGCAGCCGAAAGGGCCATCAGTCAAAGTAGCATCCTGAGCCAGTGTGGACAGCCAAAGCCCAGAGATAGTGGAGGAGCAGGGCTGGGGTGAAGGCGTGTGGGCACATCTCACATGCCCCATGGGTCTAGGCACCCTGACAGTGGCACCGGCACACCCACAGGCCTACTCCTACCAGTCGGCTGCGCAGGGACAGCCCTGGACCTGGCACAGGCAGGTGACACAGCCGTGAGTTCTGGCAAGGAGGACCACGTCGGTCTCACTGAAAGCCTCTCCTCCTGGGATTTTCTGGCTATGACAGGAAGAAAGCAGCTGGTGGTCCCAGGAGACCTCAAGGAACCCCAACAACTCCGGCTTCTCCAGGAGGTCCATAGTCAGGAAGGCTGGCCCGCTCAGCAGGAGACCTGGGGCCCTCTTCCTAACCTAAGCACAGCATGGTGCCCAGTCTCAGCTTTGAGTCTCTATCTGAGGCCTGCAGTACCGAGGCTCTGGAAACCTGCCGAACCGAGCAGCACTCAAGGCCTCGCTCCACAGGAAGCCCCGGCACCCGGCAAAACAAGCTCAAGAAGGAGCAAGGGGTGATTCTGGATCAAAGGTCAGGCAGTTCAATCATTTTGCGTCACACGTGACCAGGCATAGCAGAAACCACAGGGCAGACACGCCAAAGGCACACAGAACTGTATGAGCTCACAGCCCCCGTTTCCAAGTGAGCCCTGAAGATCTCTGACTTTGCTTTCCTTGGTTTTGCTGTCGCTGTCATACAGTGAGGGGCTTTGGGCATTTGTCACCTCTGCACCTGACCTCGCCATTCGCCCAGAAAGCTCCCACCTCCACCCCAGCCACATCTCTGCAGCCTTCCTCTCAGCTCTGGGGCAGGCAGTTGGCCTTTGATGACAGGGCCAGATTCTCTGCTGTCTCACACAGAGTGGCCACTTCCCTTCCTTCTCTTCATGGCGAGATCTGAGAGGTAGGGACTCGGGTATTCTCATTGCCTGGTCAGTGGCAGGACACAGGAAACACTAGGCTGAGATAAAATACTGGCTAACCGGGACCACAGAAGACATGGCCTCAAGTCAGATGCAAGGCTTTCCTCCCCAGATTACGGCAACAGACACAAGGCCACCACGACTGGCGCTGGCACCACCACGAGCCCCCATCTGCCAGCAGTGGAAGGACGGAGCAATGGAAGGCCATCAGCTGCGAGAGGCCACCTGGCAACCTGGGGGACCTGTGACACAGGCAGAGAAAGGGGCATGCCCGTCTCCTGTACATGCACCTTGCCACACGGGGGTCAAGGCAG
Source organism: Tupaia belangeri chinensis (assembly GCF_000334495.1). Taxonomy (NCBI): domain Eukaryota; kingdom Metazoa; phylum Chordata; class Mammalia; order Scandentia; family Tupaiidae; genus Tupaia; species Tupaia belangeri. The sequence continues at coordinate 187,536 of NW_006206856.1, forward strand.
GGGCTGGGGACCCACACTGCCCAGTGTCCCAGCTGCAGGAAGGAGGCTCTGCAGAGGCTGTGGGGGTCTGGGCTGGCTTGACAGCTCCAGAGAGCACCGTGGTGAGGTCATGCAGACCCTGTCACAGCTCAGCACCTCACAGATAAGTGGCCGAGTCTGGGACTCAAACAAATGTCCACCCACGAACCCTGATTTCACAGCTGACAGACCCAGCTCCAGAAACCCTTGCTGAGTCTCCAGGCAGTGGCTTCCTCATCCTCAGGTGAGCCTGGAGGGGGCACAGGGAAGAGGCCGAGAGGGAGGCCTTCGCCAGCCGGCCAGTGTGTGTAAGCAGGCCTGTCCTTCCTAAGAAGGGCACAGGCCGGCCCTCTACCGCAGCGCTGTCATGTCCAGAACCCGGCCTTGCTAAGGGATCGAGTGACCACACACCACCAAGGGACACGGCTCAAGCAGGGATAGGCTTGGCTATCCTCTACAGGGAAGGCCAAACTCAGTTTCCCAGGCCCCTCAATACACACGTGTCCCTGAAATACAAGGGGATATCAAAAAGTTCATGGAAAAATGGACTTAAAGTACAAGCTCACTTTGGTGCGAAAGCTTTTGAAATCTACAGTTTTCTCCATGTGCATTTTCCATGAGCACGCTGCGGACTTGCATGTGTTCTCAGCCCTTACTGCCAATGATGCTAGCTTTGAACGAATCATCGACTCCTTAACGAAATGCCTGCCACATTCCAGTTTGCACTTTTACTTCCACTGATGGTCCAAGAAGGGTAAGAGCAGGTCTGGCAGGAAAAGCACGTGGTGAAACGCCCTGTGGTGGACAAGGGCAGACGGGCCTGGCAGCCACCGCAGAGCCAGGCCTGGTCTCCTGCAGAAAGTGCTCTGCTCTGGTGCCTCGTGCCAGTGCGGGTGCCAGGTGCACGTGCCCCTTGGTGGCCACCTGGATCAGGGAACCGGTTTCTCCCTAGCCCCTGACGGGCTGAGCACGTGCACGGCACAGGCTGGCACCACTTCAGGTGGCATACGGGGGTGGGGGCCCTGCTCTTCTAACTCCTGTGCAGTAACACTTCACTCCAGGGCACGGGAAACCACAGTTCCTGCCCTGGGGCGGGATGAAGGTGTCTCACCACACCCTCTGCTGGCCCTCAATTCCTGAAGTCCACAGTGAGTTGGCCTGACTCTCCTCACTAAACAACGTAAACCCCATACACAAATGCAAACCCCACTTCCCAGGCAGACAGCCCAAGCAGTCAGGGTACATGTGCTCCCGGGTACGTGTGGGTGGCAGGGCCTGACAGTCGGACTACCTGACCGGCACGCCAGGTCTGGGTGGGCAGGGCAGGCAATAGCACGTACTGTTTCGTTTGCCTTCTTCTCCTCCGTCTTCCTCGTTCTCAGGATCAATATCTTCCGCTTGGGTGATCCAATCCAAGTAGCCCTTGAGATCCTCTTCCAACTGCTGCTTCTCGCGGAGCTTCTGGAAATCTCCGCGCGCTTTAGCCTTCTCTCTTTCCTTTGAAAACTCTCTGAGGAAAGCAAGGAGAACATGCGGGTGTCAAGACGTTCTCGGGGGCCTGCCTCGTGGGCTGTCTGCCCTGCTGACCATGGCACCCGAGCAGCAGGACACACAGCACTGCACACAGCCACACAGCACAGCCAGGGAAGCCACACACAAGTACAGGACAGGGGACAGTGTCTTCCCAGGCAGACCACGCTGGCAGAGCTGCAGAGACCACACCGAGACACGTGCATCGTTTCTCAGACAATGAACCCCCTTTGCGATGGCACCATGTCCTCCCACTGCAGGCCTCTGACACCCCCACTGGGGCCCAAACTCACATGTCCCACCTTCCCCAGGGCCTCCTCAGATATCCAGTGTCAACTTCTAAGGGACCCCGGAGCCAAGCTGTGATTGGAGGGCATTCAGTTTAGGGCTCCTTCACTACTTCTGGGTAAAATATTGCATTCATAGGGTATGGCAACCCCTCTGTCCACATCCAGAGCCCAGAGAGTGGAGTGGTCCTCCCAGGCGTCCACACACAGCCCCCTCCTGGCCCACCTCTCCCTAAAGAGGCACTCGAGTCCTGGTAAGCATCGATTTTCCTAACCCTCACTTCTTGCCATGATCGCCCCTAGAAAGTCTCCCCTGCAGGAGAAGAGGCAGTAACTTTTCTGCCCATTTATGGAACACCTGCCCCAAAAGGCTTTGGCAGACATGGAGAGGCTCCCGACTGTTTGCTGTTGATGCTCCCTTCCATGCGTGCGGCCGTCTGTCGATGCCCAGACAAACCCCACATTCACTTGGGCAAGTCTGGAGTAAGGTGGCCAATTACCCAATTTCTATACCCCAGGAACCATCTGCATTTCCCACCATGACTTGCTACGGGAGCCAAGATGTGCCAGCTATGGATTTAGAAAGTTAAAACTGCTAAGGAAGCGGGTGAGGTTCCAGGCAGAGGAGCCTCTGCACACAGACTGCAACAGGCAGACGTCGGTAACCTCTGTCTTCCCTCCCTCCTTCCTTCTGACTCAAAGCCAATGCGTCTCTCCCTGGGGTCCTCGTGAACCCAGTCCACCGACACACACACGGGGAAATTAAGTGACCCTCCCTCGACTCCCAGCTGTGGAGAGGCTGAACAGATACTCAAGTGCCCAGTGATGCCAGAAATGAAACTAGAACCCTCGCCAAGTGCCACCCTCTGCCCATAGTTTGAAGGAATCTCACTCATTGCTCTTAAATCACACACTTCTCAGGCTCCCTGGAACCCGTGCTCAGTTCTGATAGGGCTGATCTGTCTCCACTCTGCCCCCTGGGAAGCAAGGAAGGGGCAAGGTTGCAAGGTGTCCTGGGGGCTGCTCACAGAGGAGCTGATCCCAGGGGTTATGAGGGGTCAGAGTTGACCCAGACACTCAGACCCTCCCAGCCCAAAGGCACTCCTCTCAAGGACACCTTCCTGTCTTCAAAAGAAAGGGACCTCGAGGGCATGTCTTACTGCTCACACAAACTACATCCCGACAGTGTTGTGGGGTTGCTCAAACTCTTGGCCTTCTGGGGGTACAAGAAATGCCTAAGTCAGCCCTGGGAAAACACCAAATTACTCAGGACTCCGAGGAAGTCACACTCAATCCAGAGTCACATCTCTGAACAACAGGAGGGTTTGAGCATCACGTGGCCACAGGAAGCTGTGTTATGTAATAGTCTCTTAAATGCGTTGCAGAGAACAAGGTGGCCTTTGGTTTCATTATGCACCCAAAGGTATCCTAGTATAAATCTCTTTGCATGTTTTGATTCAGAACTTCGTGTCCCAAATTTAGATGATTACAGACAAAAAGGGTATTTTTATTTTGATTCCTAGTGGATCTTGATTCTTTAAAAAAAAAAAAAAACTTACAAAGATTTAAAAAAATAGTTACCTGGCAATGCTTAAGAACTTCATAAAATGAAATCTTGCTTTAATATCTTATTTTATGTATAAGTAGAAATATAAAAATCTCCTTTCTAACAAGCTGTCTCGCTGGAGCACTTTCTTGGCTGCTGGGATGGGGTGAAGCAGAAGGAAAACCCTGCTATGACTAAAATTCCTGACAAGAGAAACCGCTGCAGTCCCAGTTTATGGACCTGTAATTGAGAACAAGTCACTATCACAAACGTTCCTAAAACAAAGCTGTTCACACAGGCCCTCTGAACTGATCTCTGGCAGTTCTGCATGTCCTGTCACCTAGCAGGTGGCACCACTTACTGATGTGGACAGAGCTGAGATCTCCTCAGCATTAATCCCTGCCTGCTGGCTCCAGGACAAGGTGGAGGAAAGAGGCAGGAGGTGGGGTCTGCGTGAGAAGCCCACTTGCTCCCCTGGCTCTCCTGACGCACTCTAGGCTCTAAGTCGAAAGACCTAGATTCTAGTCCCAGCCCCGTCACTTCTTTCCGAGCTTGTTTCTGCATCCCCCAAACAGGCATGACCATACCTGCTCTCCTGTTTCACAGAGATTAAGACATGGAGGAAGGTAATACTTTGAAAGACAGAGCATCAGGTTCAAATGTATAGTAGTGGCTGAATCTGGGCATAAGATAGAAATGGAAAAGAAACAGGAAAGAGCTTTCTCAAATATTAAAGGGAGAAAAATCAGGAGCAGCTCTGAATGGGCTCAAAGCCACCATGATCCTTGGGAACCAGCAGTTAGCGTAATGGCTATGTCGCTGGACTCCCACACAGTCGACCACGGTTCACGTCCCAGACTCGGTGGCTTAAAACTCACACCGGGCGCGTGTGCGTGCATGCCCAAGATCCCGAGAAGAGAATGGAGGAGAAGGAATTGTGGCATGACCATTCCCTCTGGGGGGTGATTTCTCGCTTTATGTCTCTGTCTCTCTCTGTCTGTCTGGCAAGTACACGCGCCCTATAGCGAAAACGTCTCCAAAAAAAAAAAAAAAAAAAAAGCCACCATGATCCCATTAGGCCTAGGAGAAGCACAGAAGCACACACGGGCTCCTAGGCCTCAGAGTCACCGTGACCAGTCACCTAACGCCATTGATTTGTTGCTATCTGCTCAAACGGAAATAACCCATCACACAAACCCTTTGCTCCAGAAAATCTCACCTCAAGTTCATTGCAGCATCGACCTACCTCAATAGAAGATAAAAAATGTTATTCTATTTGCATAAGAAATCATATTCTAAGATGCCTATTACAAAAGATTAAATAATAGTCATTATTCCAAAGTTTATTTCACAAAGTCATTGGAAGAAACCATCTGACTTTTGCAAGTGACTATTAATTAAACTACGGTTACGTGCTAGGAGCTTACTTGTTCCTGAACTGAATTTGGTCTGTGGTATATCCAAGGAAAAGATATATATGAAGCTTGGACAAAAATAACATATATAGGGTGCTACCTTTTGCACATGAAAGAAAGGAAAGAAAGAAAACGCAGATGCAAGAGGCATCTGGGGACACAGAACACAAAGGGCAGGCACGAATGGGTTAGGCACACGGGGTGGTGACACTCCGAATGACATCCCGGTCTATATTTTGACTTTTGAAACTATGTTGCTAAATGTTCCTCACATTAAAACTTGTTAAGTTAAAATGGGTAGGATGGAGGAAAAATACCCTTACACTGAAAGTGAGTTGGAACAATGAACCAGCTTTGTATTTCCAAATGAATACCATCGCCATATTGAAGGAGGAGGACAAAACTCATCCAAGCGGCTTCTGAACATCTAACTGTGTTTTCAGTCTCAGGCAAGACTGGAATAAGGGAAGACACGCAAACAATTGCCGAACTCCCTTCAGGTTTTTTTTTTTTCCCCCTTTTTGGTGGTGCTAAGAATGAGACCATTCTGAAACTATTTTAGACATATTACAGGATTTAACAAATGAGAGAATATGTGCATGTTGGGCCCAGAGTTCTCCCGTGGGAGGAGGGCCACAGGAATGTGAATGGAGGGAGTCTAGGAAAATCATGTGGAGATGGACCAGCACTGGAAGTATAGGTGTGAATTCGTGACTCTAAAAGATGTTTGTCTTAGAATCTAAGTTCCAATGTCTGATTTTTTTTTCAATGTTTTTGCCATAGGGTATGTGTGCTTGCCAGAGAGATACAGAGAGGGAAAATGAGGGAAATGGCCACACTGCGATTCCTTCTCCTCAGTTTTCCTCTTGCGATTTTGGGCACATGCATGCACATGTGCCTAGTGTGATTTTCAAACCACTGGGTCTGGGACTTGAACTGCAGTCATCCACGTGGGAGTCCAGTGCCTTAACCACCACACCACCTGCTGGCCCCAATGTCTGATTTTTAAGTGCTAATGTGTGTTTCCATTGACGAGAGTGCACCTATGTACGGAGGTGCAGAAATGCATGTACTTCCTAGCTGTTCAGAGAACCTAGAAGCAAAGGCACCCAGCAGACAAGCACACCTGGCGCCCACATAGTGGTCTCTAATTACATTCCACATCAAAGGGAGCCAGGGGTCTCTGGAGAAATGGCCAAGTCTATGCCTGGGATAGGGTGGTACAAGGTAAGAAATCAAGGAAATGCTAAGCCAAGAAAAAATGAAATCCAATGCATTCTGATTTTTTTCCAAATCACCAACTCCAG
>NW_006206856.1:193778-210036 GCF_000334495.1 Tupaia belangeri chinensis
CCCCCCCCCAGATCCCAACATCCTCCAGGATTTACAGACCTTCACATCCTGAGCCCTGGGAGCCCCGACTCAGCCCGCACCAGCAGAGACGAGCACTTAGCCTGTAGGGAGCCTGGCACACAAAAGGAAGTGCTGACCAAACACGACTGCCACGAAAGCCTAAGGAGGACAGTCACCACACAGTTTGCTCTGGAAGTAAGCAGGCTACTACAGCCATGGTGGTGCAGCGGGAGCACAAGACCCTACAACGCTGGAGGCCACAGTGGAAGACTAGGGTTTGGTTTTCAGGTCCAGGTATGCACACCAGCCCATGACCCTGGCTGGCTGCGAGTTCAGGCAAGGGGCTGTGGGTTGTGGTGTGAGACTCTCTTAAGCATGCTTGTCTCTCTCTCAGGAAATAAACTTAAAATTTTAAATAACTGGGCCACTAGAAACCATCTTGATTTAGATATAGGGTTTTCTTAGGTTACAATGCTATTTGTTTGAACCAGGCCCACATCAGCTAAATTTATTTATACATACATTCTCCAATGAGTAGGGCCATCAGAACCACTAGGGCAGATTTCTAGTAAATCAGATGACTCAGATATTCACCAAAAACAAAGGTAGCATTTATAAAGGCAAAGGGAAGGGGGGAAGTGGAAGCAGTACCTACTGATTTTTATCAGTGGGGGTTAGCCTTCCTCAGATCTAAATTATTTCCCCTATGCAGACATAAAGGAGATGAAAAAGAACAACAAAGTAGCTTGGTTCAAAGAAGAGTTTCATGTTTAAGCCTAAACTTTTGCAAAGCACACAGGCTCAGTTTCTGTTCAAGAAAACTAGAAATTTTGTTAAAAAAAAAAGTAATGTGTGATGTTTCACAATAAAAACATCTTTTTAATCAGTGGCATTAGTTCAGTTTAAAGTTCAGCAAAATCATTGCCTTTTACTTTTTTTTTTTTTTTTGAGAGATTTTCACTCACCAGACAAAGAGAGAGAGACATAGAGACAGTGAGAAATCACCCCCAAAGGGGGGATGGTCATGCCACAATCCCTTCTCCTCCATTCTCCTCTCGGCATCTTGGGCACGCATGCACTCGCGCCCGGCATGAGTTCTAAGCCACCGGGTCCAGGACGCGAACCGCGGTCGACGATGTGGGAGTCTAGCAACATAGCCATTACGCTAACTGCTGGTTCCCGCCTTTTACTTTTCCATCGACCATGAAAAGCCAGTAATAACCAAGATGCTCCTTCTGCATGAGACGAGACCTCGAGGCCAGAAAGGAGGCCTGTCCATACGATCTGCCCCTGTCCGTGGAGGGGAAGAGAGCTGACCCGTGCGGTGTCTGTCGGTGGGAACCATGAGGCACTGACCTCCAGGAAGTGGGTGGGGAACCGGTTGGTGGTGTGGTGATCAAGGTGGCTGGTTACCACATGGTCAACCACACAGTTCTAGTCCTGGACCTGGCAGCTTAACAAACACTGTATCAGCACAGTACCTCAAATCTCAAAAGAGAGGAGAAATGGAGAAGGGACTACAGTGTAACCATGTACCATGGGGGTGCTTTCTTGCCTGCCCCCAGTCAGCGCATGTGTCCTTAAAAAAGAAGGGAGTGGGAACTGCTGGTGAACAAAAGGGATGAGAGAAAAGGAGGGCCCTGGTGTACACAGTAACCGTGTCAGGGAACATGTTAAAGCCATAGTTTTGATCATCGGACTACAGTGCAGCTGTGGTCGGGGAACTCATCACCAAAGCAAATCCCAGGGTAAATCCCTTTGTGGAGGGACCCAGAGTCTCCCAGTTCTTTCTGTCTGAAGTTTCAGTATGCTGCAAGATTTTCTTAAAGCGATCTTCTCATGTCCTTGATGTTGTCACCAACATAAAGACTGTGAAGATGCTTTAAATAGAAACCAGTTTCCATTTCCTTGGGAAGATGAACCATGTTCAAAGTGGGTGTTTCTCAGTGTCTAAGGATGAGGTTGAGTTACCTAGCACGAGCAGAGCCCGGAACTGGCGGCAGACCCACCCTGCACAGACCAAACCTCAGAAACTGTTCACACGTGGCACTTACCCAGGGAAGAGGAATGAGCAGAGGGATAGAATGAACACACACACCACCTTCACAGTCCTCTGGTCTCTCTCCTGCCTCCCTCCTGACCTTTTCCTCCTCACAGGCTGGAGTCCTGTCAGCCTGAAGACCACTCCTTCCCACACGGCAGGGAGCTCTTTCTCAGTTTCTGTTTGATCCACCGTGTGTGCTGTTCCTACTACACTCCACACTCTTCAGGTACCAGGTAGCTCAGCTAGGTCAGGGCATAAGGACATGTCTCGATCTTAGATTCGAGTCTTGGTTCTGCAGAATTTATTTCATAGCCCTGTAATTGGTTATTAATTTTTGTAATCACCACTGGGCACATGCACTTGCCCTAAAGAGAAAGCACCTTCAATGGGGGCGTGGTCACACTGTGATCCTTCCTCCTCTTCTATCTGGAGAAGATTTGGAGCATACAGGTGCATGCACCTGGTGTGTCTTTCATGCTGCCAGGGCTGGGATTCGAACCACTGAGGACCATGTGAGACCTGATTTCCAATGCACTTAACTGCAGTGCTGTGGGGCTGTGGTCATTTCATATTCTCTTTTAGACATTAGACTGAATTCTGTGGCACAGGGGCTGTATCTGTCTGCTTGCTGTTCACCAGTTCTGTATCAAAAACTCTGGCCATTAGTAGGTACTCAATAACAACTGACTTGACACTTTTGTAAGCAAGGGTTTTACATGAATGATGATCAGGTCAAAGGATGGGTAGCTGGGTCTGCCCTGGATGTATTTGGCTGCAAATGCCCATAGAACTTTCTTTCACCTAAACTATATCCATCATGCTATTAAAACAAACACAAGGCTGGCCCCATAGCATAATGGTTAAGGGAGCTAGATTTCACATGGCCAACTAATGGTTTCAATCCCAGCTCCAGCAGCTTGGGAAACACACTAGACACATGTGACTGTAGGCCCAAGGTCCTAATGGATCAAGAAATAGAGGAGAAGGGATTGTGGCATGACCATGCCCCACTAGGGGCACTTTATACCTGTCCTCACCCCATCTCTCTGTATGGTAAGCACATGCATCCTCTGGAAATTGGGGAAAAAAAAAAAAGACCAGGCTCATCATTGCTGTAGCACAGCAATGATGCCAGCACTCTGCAGGGCTGGTTACTATATGGTAACTGGTTCAGACCCTGGGCTGGCCTGAAAAATGCACTGGGTATGGTGGCACCTAAGATCTGAGAAGCAGGAGGGCTGGGGAAGGGGGATCACAGGTGATGAGACCCTATCAAGGGTTCATCCTCTTTACCTCTCCTAACCTCTCCCTACCGCTCTATATCCCAGCCCCCCAGGCGTACACATGTGCTTCTATCATAACAAGGAAAAAAGAGCAAACAGAAACAGAAAAGGAGTCCTGTACTAGTCTAAAAAACATATACACAGAAAAAAATATCTCAGGCATCTAAGAAAGAAGCACACTTTCCTTCACATCATCTCCTTGAGGACAGAAGAGCTTCTCTCTCTTTGAAGGGTTAGTTTCCATGACTACAAAATACATTCCAATGCTTCTAGCAGAAAATTTCTCCCAAGTGACAAGAATCCATGCAGGTTTAGCAGGCCGCATACTAAAAGTTATGGACTTCCTGTTTCCATCTCTCTCTCTCTCTCTCTCTGTTTTAAGATGCATTCTTCAACAACATAGGCTCTCGTTTGACATCACAGTCTCTGAATGAAGTTTATCATTCAATTAAATAAGCCAAGCCAACATCATCAGCCATCTTCATGGCAGGCTTTGGATACTACTACCTAAATAGTCGCTAACAAACACACCTTGCTAGAATGTCAGATCCCAGTATTTTGAAGAAAAATGCACACCTGAAATCTAACTTGGGAGGATGGCAGAGCCATGAAAGATAAGCGTGTTTGGGGGCCAGCAGATGGCATGGTGGTTGAGGTGTTGGATTCCCACATGGTTGACTGTGGTTCAAGTTCTGGATCCAGTGACCTACCCCCCAAAAAAATCACAGCAAATAAACAAGTTTAAACGTGTAAAAAGATAAGCATGTTTGAAGGCACCAACAACCCCCAGGCATATCCTACTTACACACCAACACAGTCTGTGGTCTAAAAGACCTGGTCAAATGCCCAGAATGAACTGATGGCTGGATTTGCTATTTGAAGAGCTGCAGAGGGCTTTAACCACAGGTGAGCAACAGGGACCCAAAGACAAGACTGGAATTAAGTCCACCTATGGGCATCCTCAAAGCAAGACCTGTGGGAAATTCAGCTAAAATCCTACTACTCGCTGTCCACATAAACAGCAAAGCACCTGGCAAGCTGCACTGGGGACAGTCTTCCTCTCAAGAAGAGTTCCCCCAAAGGGCTGAGCAGGTGAGAAGGGCCCTGAGTGACTAGAGCTGAGAGAGAACCAGGAGAGGCTCGGAATTTGGAAAGAATCACCCTCCAGTAAAACCCCCAAAGACCTCTTGAGCTAGAATGGGACTTGTGAATGAGCAAATTTAAGAGCACAGACAACAGATGTTTTGAAGCCTCCACAGCCACTGCTCTACTCTGCTTCAGGTAATTAACTGCAGATAGAGAAAAAGCCCAAGACATGGAGAGCAGAGTAGCTCAGGACGTAACACACAGACGTGGCCTGAGACGGTGAGACCCCACAGGCATACCCCACTGCCAGACACAGAAAGAGCTTCCAGTCGATGAGAAAAGCAGCCTGGGCCCCGAAGTCAGATCTTGATTTAAATCCTAGCCTAACTACGTACCGGTTCTGTGACTTTGAGAAAACGGATAAACCTGAGCTTGTATTTCCCCATCTGTAAACCGAGGCAAAGAACACTTAGTTCACTAAAGTAGTGGAGAACAATGCTATAAACTGAAGCACCTGGCCCAGGGCTGATGCATATGCATATCCGAGCTGCTCTATCCACAATGATGAGCAAAAAGAAACCCTCTCACACAATCCACACCCCAGACCTGACCATCAAAACCCCAGATCTCTCCTCTGAGAGGCACTGCCACAACCATCTATACTTCTGCACCCCAATCTAGACCCTTATCACTGCAGCCCTCAGCCCCAGGGCCCTTCTCACTCCATTCCACCCAGGGAGGCTCCAGCTCGCTTTTCCAGATGCATTTCTAACCATGGCTTCATTTCGAGCTCCCACAGCGTAAAGAAAAAGACCTGCTCCTTCAGTGGGTAGCCCACCTGCATGTCCGCTCTCTGCCCTGCACTCCCCTCTGGCTCCTCGCTGGTGCACTGGCCGACACCTGGGCCCCACTTTTCTCATCATTTGTGGGGAGCTGAGATGTGCCCTCCTCTCTTGACCATCCTTACAAATCTTGTCAGTCCTGAAGTGTTCAACCAGAGCCTAGCTTCCTACAAGGAAACCATCCCTGACCTGCCGAGCTTCCATTGCACTCTGGGGGGCACATGCTGCTAGGTGTAGATTTGATGCTGCAACACACTTGATGAATCGCTGAAGCGGGAGAGGGTGCAGGAACCCACACAGGGCCCTGGAACTCCCTAGCATGTCTCTGCAGGCCTGAGGTAAGTAACAGCTGATGACTCGTGAGCAGGTGGGCCTCCTGGGACAGCACCCCTCTGGGCAGATGTATGCCATCGCCCACTGACTCCAAACTCTTCAGATGCAGCAATGTCTCCAAGGCTCAAAGACTGAGAACCCCTAAACGTTTTGGAGGCTCCGGAGGTGCCAACAGACAACTTGAACCAAGATTCACTTTAAAGTGGAATTTCAAGGGAATGATTTAGTTCAGCAGGGATTAATGTCTTATCCCTGAATCCAAAGCAAACGCTTATGACAGTCAGACTTAAAGAAATCAGGTTAATGCTCCGAGTGCCTCTCCACGTTCTGGAAAGACGTGGGGCCCTGGAGAGAAGCACAAACAAGTGAACATTTGGACTGCAAATGGGAGGGCTCTTTAGACTACCAAAAACAACGTTGTAGGAGAGGCCAAGTCAGGCACACCCCTCATGGCTGGCAAGGTCTTTCGGTTTATAACACACCCTCTCATCCATTTCTCTCTTTGGTTCTTAGCATCTCTGGGAGAAAAACCATGCAGCAATAGGGCTGATTACAGGGAAAAGAACAGTTGGGCATAAGAAGTGAAGTCTGTTGAGCAAAGTCACGTATCTTAGAAGAATGGAAGCAGGACAGCAGCCGGGATCCTGCCTCCAACTTTGCACTCTACCCATTGCAACACTGGGTGCCAATACCCTCGGCAACCCATAATCCTGTTGGCCAAAGGGTCACCAGTGGCCAGGGTGGCACAGACCACACCCGTGCTCTATCCTGAGCTGGACACAGAGGCCCGCTGCTGAAATAATGCCTTAGGCTGTGTCTGGTGAGGTAGATGCTTGTGACATCCCTGGACCCCAGGCTGGGTGGACCCCAGGCTGGGTGAGCCAGCCTCTGCCAGCAAGCCTTCCTGCCCACTCCAAGGTCTGCTGTCATCCTGGGGGGCGGGGGTTTCCAACAGCTCTTGCTTGATGTTGTCAAGGCCCTGCTTCACCTTGCCAAGCCCTGGTTCAGCAGGGATTAATGTCTTATCCCTGAATCCAAAGCAAACGCTTATGACAGTCAGACTTAAAGAAATCAGGTTAATGCTCCGAGTGCCTCTCCACGTTCTGGAAAGACGTGGGGCCCTGGAGAGAAGCACAAACAAGTGAACATTTGGACTGCAAATGGGAGGGCTCTTTAGACTACCAAAAACAACGTTGTAGGAGAGGCCAAGTCAGGCACACCCCTCATGGCTGGCAAGGTCTTTCGGTTTATAACACACCCTCTCATCCATTTCTCTCTTTGGTTCTTAGCATCTCTGGGAGAAAAACCATGCAGCAATAGGGCTGATTACAGGGAAAAGAACAGTTGGGCATAAGAAGTGAAGTCTGTTGAGCAAAGTCACGTATCTTAGAAGAATGGAAGCAGGACAGCAGCCGGGATCCTGCCTCCAACTTTGCACTCTACCCATTGCAACACTGGGTGCCAATACCCTCGGCAACCCATAATCCTGTTGGCCAAAGGGTCACCAGTGGCCAGGGTGGCACAGACCACACCCGTGCTCTATCCTGAGCTGGACACAGAGGCCCGCTGCTGAAATAATGCCTTAGGCTGTGTCTGGTGAGGTAGATGCTTGTGACATCCCTGGACCCCAGGCTGGGTGGACCCCAGGCTGGGTGAGCCAGCCTCTGCCAGCAAGCCTTCCTGCCCACTCCAAGGTCTGCTGTCATCCTGGGGGGCGGGGGTTTCCAACAGCTCTTGCTTGATGTTGTCAAGGCCCTGCTTCACCTTGCCAAGCCCTGGCTTCATACAAATCTCTTGACATACAAATCCCCAATAACCACCTCTTCTATGGCCTCCTGATCCCACATTACCCCCATCCAAGTTCAGATTCACTCAGGATCCAAGCTTCTGCTCTCTGACATAACCTCTTCTGTTTTGCCAACTTATTCAACCACTCCCACTAGAAACTTTTTTTTTTTTTTTTTTTTAGAGGTTTTTGTTATAGGGCGTGTGTGCTCGCCAGGAAGACAGAGACAAAGCAAAAAAAATCACCCCCTGGGGGGATGGCCATGCAGCAATCCCTTCTCCTCCATTTTCCTCTTGGGATCTTGGGCATACACACACACATGCACCTGGCATGAGTTTAAGCCGCCAGGTCCAGGACTCAAACCGCGGTGGACTACATGGGAGTCCAGTGACATTAGCCATTATGCCAACTGATGGTCCCACTAGACACATTTCGACCTCTCTGAAATGCCCGGTCCATTGATAGTTCCATTTTCCCCCAATGTCAGGCTTCTCTTTTCCCCAGAATCCACCTTAGGATTCATGATCTATCATTTTAGTGATGTCCTTGCCAGTATTTGAAACTCTTTTTACTATACGCAGCTAGAAAAATTTTTACAGCTAGCAAAGCTCACCTTTTCTGTATGTAGCTAGCAAAAAAATCTCATATAGTCCCTTTCTCCATGCCCAGATAAGGATAGTCAAGCATGACTACAGAAAATCATAGAATGGGCTAGATTGGCTTCAGTATAGACTCACCCCCAGCTTCAGAGAGGACCTTAACGCTAGAGATCATCTTGCCTGGTTGGCTCACTCCCTACCTCTCTGCAGTGACTATCTTGAACCTTCTCCCCTCTCCTCAGACATGTGATCCCGCCACCTACTCCCTTCTCCCTGGCAGGTAACGCTACCTCCTGCTTCAGAGAAACTAGGACTCAGAAACCAGCTTCCCACTACCAAACCAAACCCACCTCGTGGCCTCTTTCTTCTCAGTAGAGAAAAGCAATGTCTGTTAACACTAACTGCCTTCTAGTATCGTAATAATTGAGTTTTCTAATCCATTAACATCATCTCATCTTGTATTTATTGAGGTCTTCTTTAATTTCCTTCAGCAAATGTTTGCATAGGTCTTACACATCTTTAATTAGATTTATTTCTAGATTTTGATTTTTTTAATGTTATTTTGATATTTTCTATGTCCCCATTTAAGATCTTGAACATATGGAAGACAGTTATGATGACTTTTTATGTCCTTTTCTGCTAATTTTAACATCTGTGTTAAGTTCTGAGTGAGTTTCAATTGATTAATGAAATCTTCTCACTGTGGAGGTTTTCCTGCTTCTTTGCATGCCTAGTAAACTTGACTGAATGCCAGACATAAATTTTACCTTGTTTGGTGCTAGATGTTTCCATACTCCTATAAATACTCTTCTGCTTTGGTCTGGAATGCACTTAAGTTACTTGGATCAAACTGTTTGATCCTTTCAAGTCTTGCTTTAATGATCTGTTAGATCAGTCTGGAGCCTCGCTCAATCTAGAGCCAATTATTGTTCGCCACTGAGGGAAAACCTGAATACTCTACCCCATGGCCCATCGGTTCTGAGTTTTTCCATCTGGCTGGAAAACAGGCGACACTGGCTGGTGGGAACAGACAGTATTCCTGGCTCAATGTGAGTGTTCATCACTGTTCTCTCTAATCCATTTGAACGTTTTCCCCTCAGCCTTGGGGAGTTTTATCTCTGAGCTGTGCTGAAAGTATTCTACTGAATACTTTAGGGGGACCCTCTGCTGTTCTCTGGAGTTCTCCTTCTGTGCAATTTGCTGTTCTCTGGTATTCTGTCCACCAGTATTCCAGTATTCCAGCCACTTTGGCTTTTGCAGACCTTTAGCTTTATCTTCTCAACTCAGGGAGATCACAGGGCTCCACCTTGCACCGTGGCCCAGCCAGTCTGTCTAGCTGGTAAGCTGCAGAAAGCACAAAGCTCATTTATCTCTGGTATCTCAGGGATCAGCGTCCCTCATTGCCTGATGCCCACCGTTTTGAACTCCACTGTTTTTCATACTGTTTTTGGTTTTGTTGTTTCAAGGTGGGTGGGGAAATCCAGTCCTATTATTCCATCTTGACTACCAGAATACCAGAAGTATTAGTCTGGTAATTCTGTTTTAGTGGTATTTTAAAATCAATGTCATTGAGGCACAAGTCACAACGATAAAATGTATGCAGTTTAGGTGTACAGTTTGGTCAGTGCTGATATACACATAAACAACGTCTCAAACAAGATAGAGAATAGCCAGGCAGTAGTGCACGCCTGTAATCCAAGCTACTGGGAGGCAAGTTAGAGGCTTGCCTGGGCAACACAGTAAGACCTCTATCTCGCTCCTTTTTTTTTTTTTTTTTAAAAAAAAAAAACACTTTAAAAAGATAAACAATAATTATAGCATCACCCTCTCCACACAGAAAAGTTGTCTCATTCTCTTTCTTAGTTAATGCTACCTCCTAACCCAGAACATTATTTTCTATCACTCTAGATTGGTTATGCGTGTGTCAGAACTTCCTATGTACTTGCTTCTTTATCTGGCTTCTTGCATTTAAGGTTCACTGATAATACATCAGTACTTCATTTCTTTTTTTTTTTTTTAAGAGAGAGATTTTTGTTATAGGGTACATGTGCTCACCAGAGAAACAGACAGAGAGAGACAGAAAGCAAGAAATCACCCCCCCGTGGGGATGGCCACGCCGCAATCCCTTGTCCTCCATTCTCCTCTTGGGATTTTGGAAGGGAGCTATGCTCACCACTATACCACCAACACTAGATAACTTCCTCTTGGGATTTTTGGGCATGCACGTATACATGCCTGGCATGAGTTTTAAGCCACCTGGTCTGGGACTTGAAGCACAGTTGACTATGTGGGAGTCCAGTGATGTAAACTTACACCATCTGCTGGTCCAACTTCTTTTTATTGTTTAATATTTCCACTGAGAAAATATACAATTTGTTTTTCTATTTACTTACTAGCAGACATTGAATTTTCCAGCTTAGAGTTACTATGAACAAGGCTCTATGAACAATCATGTACAAGTCATTCTGTGGCCCTAGGTTTTCATTTCTCTTGGGCAAATACCTAGAAATGAAACTGCTGGGACATGTGGTAAGTATACATTTAATTTTATGAGATATGGACAAACTTTTCCAAAGTAGTTGCTCCAATGTATGATTCTATGAGCATATACTCATTGATCTATACTCTTGCCAACACTTGGGACTGTCACTTTTTAAAGCTTTTAGCTACTCTACTGAAAATGTAATGACTTCTCACTGTGGCTGTAACTTGCACATCCTAATGACTAATGATATCAAACATCTTTATAGGTACTTACTGGCTACTTGTATCTATTCTTTGTAAACTATCTGTTTAAGTGTGTTCCCAAATTTTACTTGGATTGTTCATCTAAGAGTTCCCATGTTCTAGTACTAGCCTTTTGTCAGATGTATATATTTTCTCTCTTTGTGTGGTTTCTTTTAACTTCTAGTTTATAAAAAGTAGGTATCTATTTAGAAAGTATTTATATTTTTAGCCTTTTCATTAAATATATGACCTATTTCAAGTTAATATTTGTGTGTTGTGTGACCTGAGGATCAAGGTTCATGCTTTTCAAAGATACCCATGATTTCCAGCCCTGTTTTACTGAAGTTTATCCTTCCTTCCTTGAATGACTTAGCACTTTTATCCAAAAGCAATTGACTAATACAGATGTATTTCTGGACTCTCTGTTTAATTATGCTATATAACTACCTTTATACCACTGATTCTGTATTTATGGTTAAGTCTTGAAATCAAGTAGAAGGAGTCCTCCAACTTGATTCATTATTAAAACTGCTTTGGTTATTATAAACCTTTTGCAACTAGATGTAAGTTCCAGAATCCGTTTGTCACTTTAGTTTCTCTTTTTTTTAATAGGCAATTAAGCTTTATGAATGATACAACATCAGATGCATAAATTATAGGACACTGGTCATCTTACAAACATTACAACTCTTACTGAGTCTCACAATCCATGAAGATGGTACACCTTTATTTACATCGTCCTTAATTTTTATTAATTAGGTTTTTATAGCTTTAATATAAAGATCTTTCATATCTTTTCTTATATCTATTTCTAAGTATACAAGAAAACTTCAAAAAGTTTGTGGAAAATGGAATTAAAGTGTACATTCGTTTGGGTGCAAACAAATTGAAACTCATAGGTTTTTTGTTTGTAATTCACATTTTCCATGAACTTTTTGAACATCCTCAAATTAATATATTGACACGATCATTAATATTTTGTTAAAGATTTATTTACTTTTATTTTTTATTTATTATCATCATTCTTCAATTTTGACCAGAGAGACAGAGAGAAAAGGAGAATGAGAAAGCAAGCCACCAGGTCTGGGACTTGAACTGTGGTCAGCCATATATGAGTCCAACACCTCAATCACCATGCCACCTGCTGGCCTTATGACCATTAACATTTTTAAATTTTCATTTTATACATAGTTCAAGCTTGTATATAGAAATAGAATAGATTTTTGTATGTTGACCTTCTATCATGTGGCCTTGCTATATCTACTTATTAATTTCAGTAGACTTTTAGTATATTTATTAGGACTTTCTATGTTGATAATTACATTGCCTGTGAATAGAAATGATTTTTATTTCTTTCCAACATTCCTGCCTTTTTTTTTTTTTCTTTCCATGTACTGGCTAGTACTTTTGGTATAATGTTGAATAAAAGAGGTGAGAGAGGAAAACTTACCTAATTCTTAATTTTAGGAAGAAAACATTCACAGTTTCTAATGAATATGATGTCAGAAGAGTTGGTTTTTTGCCTTTTTTTTTTACGATCTTTTTCAGGTTGAGAAAGTTCTTACTCATTTCTCATTTGCTTAGTTACTAGCATAAGTGGTTACAAGATATTGTGATATTTGCATTTATTAAAATCAAGGAGTTTTCTCCTTCATTCTAATATGGTAAATTACATTGTTCAATTTTCCAACAGCAGGATGACCTTGTATTTCTGTTAAAAACAAAACTCTACTTGACCATACAATACTATTCCTTTTGGATATTGTATTGTTTCTATTTCTCTATGAGATTTATAAACTGTTGTAAATTATGTTCTAGTATGTTTATCATTTCCTTTAATTCTTTATTTGTTTATTGGAGAGATTTTTGCTATAGGGCGAGTGCACTTGCCAGAGAGACAGAAAGAAAGAAATCATCCCCAGGGGCATGACCATGCTGCAATCCTTTCTCCTCCATTCTCCTTTTGGGATTTTGAGCATGCACACACATGCACCCAACATGAGTTTTAAGCTGCTGGGTCCAGGACTCAAACCACATGGGAGTCCAGCAGTGTAACCATTACAGCCATCTACTGGTCCTCCTTTAATTCTTTTATAGTAGTTATTAGAAATCTGATCATTGCAAAATCTCTATCATCTCTTGATTTGTTTATATTGACTTTTCTCCCTTGATTATGAAATATGTGTTCCTGCTTTTCATGTTTTGTAATTTTTTATGAGAGAAAACATTCAGGGGAACATCTGGAACTTGGGGTCTTCTATTAATGAATGTTGACTTTTTCTATGGAAGATGTTTAATTTATTGGCCAAATGGCCTGATCCTGTTGAAGTTTGATCTTTGTTAGGAAAGATCTAGCATAGTTTTTACTCTACAGCCCCATCCTTTAAGGCCTGGCTTTTTTTAAGTCTCCATTGAATTCATCAGGTCAATCAATCTACTCCATCAGGTGAAAGCCTTATGTCTCCCAGCATTTTAGACTTCAGGCACCTTACAGCTTTCCACTAGTTGTTCTCTGACAGGCCTCAAGAAGTATCGCCCAGCACACAACAGCTTTGTACATGGTCAAAGATTTAAAGAGAAGCTCTACTCAGATTTCTAGAGCCCTTTCCTTGCTCAGCTGGCTCCATTTTCTTCCCTAAAAACTCCAGTTGTCAGGACCAGCAGATGGCATAATGGTTACATAGCTGGACTACCACAATGATGACTGCGATTCGAGCCCTGGACCCCGTGGATTGAAACTCAAACCGGGTGCATGTGCACCCAAAATTCCACGGGGAGATGGAGGAGAATGCAGGGTGGCCATACTCTCCAGAGGGTTGTTTCTCACTGTCTCTCTCTCTCTCTGGTGAGTGTACTACCCTACAGCAAAAATCGCTCTCTAAAAAAAAAAAAACAAAACAAAAAAACCAACAAAAATGCTCCAGCTGTCTTAGCAGCCCTGAACTTCATTCTTTGCCTCCTTGGGAAATAGAATGATGTCCTCTGCCGGGCTTTGCTTCCCTGTGTCACAATTCTACAGTGTTTCTAGGCAGGAAGCCAAGACAATTATGGGGCTTACCTCATGTGTTTCCCTTCCTTTAGAGATCCTGATCCTGAGCTGCCTATTTCCATTTTCTGAAAACAGTTGTTTCATATTTTTTGTTTAGTTTTACAGCTGTTTATGAAAGGTCCAGTTTGGTGCTGTTAGTATGCTGTGACTGGAAGAAGATTACAATAGCCTTAAATTGGTCTCTCTCTACCCATTCTTAATAGCCATCCAGTCCATGCACTCTACTGCAGTCAATGTTTCTTATATGCAGATTTTACCCACATTTTCAGACATTTATAAAAGTTGAAAGAATTACACAATGAACACCATATGCCTATCACCTAGATTCCGCAATTACCATTTATATATATATATATATATATATATATATATATATAAAATCACTTATACATGCATCTCTTCATCCATCTACCAATTCATCTTATCTTTTGGAAGCATTTTAAGGTAAGCTAAAGACATCAGAGAAAAACATACTTTTTATAAAACATGACAGTAAATCATACCACTTCCTGTTTAACATCCATCAGTGGATTCTCTTACCCTTCACCTCATGACCAAAACTCGTGACATGGTCTAAAAGGACCCCTGTGGCCTGGACTCTGCTGGTCAGTCTGTCCTCCCTCTCATCTGCCTGGCTTTGTAAGATTCCTCCAATGCCTCCTGCTCCTTATTGTGGGGCCCTTGCATGGGCTTTTACTTGGATTAGAGAACTCAATCTTTCCAGCCTCTTCTCCCCTTTTCAAGTGGTAGAGAAGTATTTAAGTGTCAGCCTTAGATACTGGTTATAGGTCAAACAGTTGCCCTAATCCAAGAGGTGAGGAACAAAATCATTCACAAAGCCCTCACAGAGAGAGATTCCAGTCTTCCAGTGCTCTTCTACATAGCACATCTAAATTCTCATAACGCTATGGATCCATGGCTTCATTTGAGTCTCCAAAATGCAGCTCTGAGTCTCAAAATTTTGTTTTAACAAACACCTTTTTAAAAAATAATCATTCTTAACCTTTAAAATAATTTGCCCGAGGGTGCATGCACTTAGTAAAGAGAGTTAGAGAAAGCAAGAAGCACCCTTGATGGAGCATGGTCACAGAGCAATCCCTACTTAGCTATCCCTCCTTTCAGGATTCTGGGCAATCATGCACACACACCCAGCATGTTTCTCAATCATCCTGGTCGGGGACTAGAACCATGCAGTCAGCCATGGGGGACCCAGTTACCTTAACCGCTAGGCCACAGGCTGGCTGTGAAACTCATTCTGTGCCTCTACCCACAAGCAGTTATCTAACATCCCAGGGCAATTATGACAGTTCTCCTTTGCTTTGTGGAACCCATGAGTGCTCCTCTTACATGGGGAGGAAGACATTTATCTCTTGGGTGCATACATTTGCCGAAATATTAAAATCTAGAGTAGGAACAACTACTAAACTTGAATAAAGAAACATTCTCTATATTAAAGACTTATTAGTCTTCAGCTATCGAGGTGTCTTGTTATAACACTGACTTCTGTAAGCATTTCTACCAGCTGTGAAAGAATATCATGCAGCTGGAAACAAAACAAACATAAGGTGGACAATACCATTTTAGGGGCAATCAACAACATGTTTCTCCCAAACAGTCAAATTATTAAACTCATAAACATCCTTTTCATTATGGGAAACAGCAGTTATTCATGTTAGTGGAAAAGAGAATGTAGGAAAATTATGGCTTTAACTATTAAGGTGTCAACCGATTTGTGAAGAAGTGGGACTATGCATGAGAGTACTGTAATGCATCCTTTTCCCCTAGGATTCCGGATCAACAGACTCAATAGCCTGCCCTCAACGACCTCACCCCTTGTCCTTAACCACAGCCCAGTGAGCCAGAGTACAGGGCACAGAGGCAGGGAACACTGAGCAGGGGTCTCCTTCATGCATAGCTCTCCACTGGCAAGACAGTGCTCAGGAGGGCTGGGGTGCCTCCTGGGGCCTCAGAGGGCTTTGCTATGCATTATAAAAAAAGAACTTGGTCAGGAACAGATGATAGCCACAGCTGACAAGTGAGAGTGCGCCACTGCATCTGTTGCTGGTGCCTGGCTGCGGTCCACTGCTGTTGCCAGGGCAACAGACGTCAGCTTGATGGAAACAAGGATCAGTGAAAACTTTCACTTACCTAGTTTCCACTGATCCTGATAGTCATTTCTATGGAAACAGCAGCTGTGAGCCAGTGGTAGAGAGGCTATCCTTCACTTGTTAATGTCAGGTGTGGCTGCCAGCCTGTGCACTTCACGTACCATGGTACCCACGCACCAGGGTCCAGTTGGCAGCTATCCCCAACAGCCTTTGAACTCTGCAACTAGAAAGTTCAGTGTTCAAAAGTACGTATCAACGTTTAGCTTGGTTCTCTATTAAAAAAAATGAAATCTAGCCTTCTTGCCTAATGCCAAATCAGGGCTTCGTTTCTTGTTCTACCACAGTCAAACCACGTGAGGTTACTAAGGTACCCTGGATCTCCCAGTATCCTGACCTCGGCA
>NW_006206856.1:210084-238987 GCF_000334495.1 Tupaia belangeri chinensis
CAACATCACTTCAAAATTCAAGAGACATCCAACAATCTAGAAAAATCCTTCCCAATTCAAACCTCGCCAAGCAGAGACAAACGCAGAAGTACCTGCACAGTGAGCGCTAAAGGTGGCCTTGGCATTCTGGCAGCGTGAGCATCACTAATCACACAGGAAATTGTTTTCTCTTTTTCTTTTAATCAGAAGAACTATCTCCAAAAAAAAAAAAGTTCTCCCTTGTCCTTCTTCAACTAGACTTCTATATGCTTTATTACCCATCTGCCAGAAGTTCTGTTCACCCAGATATGGAATTAATCCATCAACTAAGTAGTTTTATTCTGTAATACAGTGGTAATGAATCACACTGATAGCCTAGTTATCCCATACTTTCAACATCAGACCTTCAATTTTTAAGAAATTTGATGATTCTTTTAAAATGCAGACATATCAGAGGCGTGGGTGTGTATGTGTGTATGGAAATTCTGTTCTTCATTTTCTATCAGTAGATGCTGACAAGCTGTTAAATAAAAGAAAAACTTAATCTTGATCATGAAAAATTTATAAAAATGGGACCAGCAGGTAGTGTAGTAGTTAAGGCATTGGACTCCCATATGATTGACTGTGGTTTGAATCCCAGACCTGGCAGCTTGCTTTCTCACTTTCTGTCTCTCTTTGGTGAGTTCATACCCTATAGCAAACTAAAAGTAATAATGATAGTAAATAAAATTAAATAATTCTTTTTTTCAATTAGAAAAAAATGATAAGAATGTCTATTCTCAGAGAGTGTGTCTCCACTTAGAAAATATTCACAAGTGGGTCCAGCAGGTGGTGTGGTGGTTAAGGGTGCTGGACTCCCACATGGCCATCTGCAGTTCAAGTCCTGGACTTGCTTTCTCACTTCCTCTCTCTCTGTCCCTCTCTCGTCAAATTTAAATAAAGTTAAAATAATAAAAATAATTCTTTTTTTAAAAAAGAAAATATTCACAAGTGATACAACCAGCACGTACTAGTATGTTTCACCTCCTGAGCCAACATTTGAGGAGAAGAAATCAGAGATTCCAGGCTGAGAATGATGGAAATTTGAACAGACCAGGATACCAACGATGGTGCCCCTGACTCCATTCTACACAGCTCTGAGGCAACCAGCCACAGTACCGCCACGCCGTCTCCCTCTCCCTTCTCTTCCCTCCGTACGCCGTACACCTCTGCTTCAGGAAATAAAGGTTCATAAAAGCAGCCATGCACGAGTCTTTGCCTAGGTGCCTGGTATCAAGTACACCCAGAACAGGGTGCAGAAAGTGAGATTCAGAAAGAACTGGCTGGGAAGTCATCCCCGCTTTCCTACAGTGCTTCACTTCACCCATGTTCTCTGAAAACTTCTGAGGTTGAATAAATAGGCCTGTCCTATTATAAAATTTGACCTAGTGTTTAAAACAGATACCTGTGACTTGGTACATCTGAGACTCACTGGGCTACAAAGAATACAAATTAATTTAGAGGTGTATGATTTTGAATTTATAGACACCGGCTGGGTTTACATTCCATTTTATGTCATGAAAAGCTGGTTCACTAAAGACATTCATTGCCTAACCACATACGGGGCCTGCTTAAGAAAGTGTTTTAAATATTTTTTTTCATAAGATGCTGACAAAACCCAGGCTTTGAATTTATAGGCAAAATAAAAATGGTTTTAATCAATCCTTTAAAGCAGGCTCAGGAAGTGCTTTATGTATTGGGCTGTCAGAAAAGTCATGACGCGTTTTTGCATAGAAAAACACAGAAAAAATATACCATGACTTTTCTGATGATCCAATAGTAACACCCTTTAGTAAACACTGGATTATGTCATCACATAAATACGTGTGCATATAATAAGTCATTAAAAATAGATCTTAGATTTTTTTTTACAAATATAGGCTTATCTCGGTCAATTTTTATTAATTAGTTTAAATGGATTGAATTGATTAGACTCCTTTTTTTAAATCAAATCCCATCTTATACGCTCCTCCTGGAAGCATGACAATGACAAAATACTCTACATTCTTTGGGTCGCTGAGTGCTCACTGGACTCCATAAGGTTGGTACTGTTACTAGCTCCATCTCACAGATGAGCAAAGTAAGGCTCACAGAGGCAAGGGATTTGCCCCAAATCTCATAACTGATAAAAGGTAGAGTATCCAACTCCAAAGCTGGGGTGCTTAACCACTATGTTACAGAAATGCCTTCCCTTCTATTTGTGCAAAAAAGAAAAAAATCATCAAATATAACTTCAATAACCACGATTTGATTCGCACATTACATTACAGCTGACCAAGAACATCTGTACCCTCCACAGTCACCCTGTGGGAGGGAGAGTGTGATGTTAATGTACATATAAAGCTTGTTGCTCTTTTGGACTTCCTGGGAAATCCAGAACACACTGCATGTCAGATTTCCACGGAGGCCTCTCAACTGTTTCCACTTTACCCAGGAAGATCCATGGGTTTAAGATAAGGATATGTTAAATGAGTACAATCCTTTATATGTTTTTCAAACCACTTTGACGTTTATTAGCTGTTTGAAAACAAGTCTCTGAGGGAGACAGAAGACAGGATTATCCCTGTTGAGGGAGGAGAAGACTGAGGCTCAGGGCAACTAAAAAAGTCCCTGAGTGAACATGGGACTGAGGCAGAATCGTACCAGGTCTTCCAGTCCCTGACCTGGGAGTCTGAGCCACATCTCAGGAGCCTGGGGTGCCCCTGCCTTAGGAGCTCAGACACTACTGCTCCAGGCATGGCTGGTGCCAGGTGAGTATGGAAGCAGATAAGCAGGCACAGGACCAGGCAGCCCACAACTGCCACCACCATTCTCCCTCTGGGAGTCTGGCAGGGAGTTTACAGAAACAGGCCTGGGGCTCTGGCACACTCAATAATTATTATTTGCCCATTAACTGATGCAAACCTCAGAGGGGATAAGAAGTCAACTGAGTTACTTTTAAAAGTGAAAAACTCTCAAGCTTCTAAAAAAAAGCCAGCATGAAAAAATGAGTCATATATATTATAGTATACTTGCATTATACACTTGAAGGAGACACTTTCGGGGCCAGGCAGTGGATATGAACTGGACCCATGTGGAAAAGGTCCTGGGTTTGTGCTCTGTGACCTTCCTAAACACCCAGGTACACATGTGTGTGCCCATGAGCATGCCAGGTGAGAGTGGGGGTGGTCTGCAGCATAAAGACCCTGTTAGGGATGCCTGCTCTAGAGAAGAAATAAATAACCTTAAAAACAATAGAAAATTCCTGACTATAATGGAACCATCTCCTCCACGACAGCTTGCTATTAACCTGGACCCCTAGTTGCAGACACTCGGCCCCCACCGAGCACTATCATCAGAGATAAAAATGTTCACCTGTGTCACACTTGGCTACCTGGGGCGTGCGGTTCATACACTTCATACTCACCTTGCGGAAAAAAGGGTCTGTTATAAAATCAAAGAATTTTCCAAAGTCATCTGTCTTAAAGTGCTTTGAAACGTATAACCATCGAATCAAATGTACGGATTAAGGTTGGTTCTGAAATATTAATATAACAGGATGGCATGCTCACACCAAAAAGGGGGAGCTCAGGAGTGTGAATAGGTATTTCAAAGTGGTTAACAGATCAGAGATGCACAGCATCCTCTAGCGTTTCTTCACGAGAAGGCACCACGTGGTCTTGGCAGAAGTTTCTAAAATGGGAGCCTTTTCATTCAGAGCTTTTGGGGTTACACTCACGGTGGGCTGACAGTCTCTTAGGGGCTATGAGATATACACTGTCTTCCTTTCAACACTGATGTCCTCCGTGGTTACAATCCCTCTACTGGTCCCTAAAAAGGTTGTGTGAAGAATCTCAAGATTAAAATAAAAAAGGCTTCAATTTGCCGTCACGACAAATACAAATGGGGAAGTAAGGCGGCAGGAGCTGGGCAGAGATGGGCAGGGAATTCCTGGGGAGGTGGCAGCCTGCCAGCCCCTCAGCGGTGTCCCTCTGCAGACACCTCCTGTATCTTTTGAGGTACAGTTTGCAGAGCCCCTTGCTTTACCACTCACCATACTGCACT
Organism: Tupaia belangeri chinensis; assembly: GCF_000334495.1. NCBI lineage: Eukaryota > Metazoa > Chordata > Mammalia > Scandentia > Tupaiidae > Tupaia > Tupaia belangeri. The sequence goes on from NW_006206856.1 coordinate 214,147, forward strand.
GCTCCCAAACCCTCTCTCCCACTAGACAGTGACTGCCTGAGCACAGCACTGCTTGCCGCTGGTGTCTCGGACATCCTGGCACCCTGGCTCCTGGCCCAGGGCCGGCCACTCAGGAGCTCGGGAAATGCTGGCCAAGCCAGCCACCATGACTGCGAGGTTCTTACTCCACTCAAAGCATCCCTCGGTGCTTCCCTCTGAAGCGGCCTTCGGGGTGGACAGGTAGTACACGCCTCTGGGCATCCAGGCACAGCAGAACCAGCAGTGAGAAATCAATTGTGAGTTTTGGATTTGCTTTTAAAAATTCTCCTTCATTTCATTCGTACTCTCCTTTGTAAGGAATCTAGTTCTGTTTTGATGCAAAAATAACACTTTCCCCAAATTCATCATTTTCCTCCAAAATGTGTTCAGTAAACTGGTTTTGCTATCTGGATTTTCTTTTTTTCTTCCATTCTCTGGCTTTGGGTACCTCCCCCAGAGTTGCATGTCTAATGCCCATCATTACAGTGGGGAGCCCCACCTCCTAGCTTTCCCTTTCTCCTCTTTTATTTTTTCCAAGCCTCTCATGATTTGGCTCCTACCTCTGCTTCATCATGCTGGGCAAAGGCTCCTGCCTGGGGAAGCTGGAAGATAAGGCATGTCACCAGCACTGCTCAGATGACTGGTTTCCATAGCTTCCGACAGTTTGGTTGGGTTTGGGAGACACGGGCCCGGAGGAATGTGCAGAATTGCCATTACCCTTGTATGGGCTGTTGCTGTGGGAAAGTCAGACATGGCGCTGTCTCTCCGGGCATGAACACCACCCTCACAACCCTAACCCCAAACTGAGGCCACAGAGGTTCACCGGGAGAAGAGAAAGGACAGGAGACTTAAGAGCCACTGATCTGCAGAAGGAAGCTGGGCAGGAGGGAGTGTGTCACCACAGCCCGACTCAGTCCCAGGGGTCCTCTTGCTGGGGGACACTAGTTCCCAGCCATTTCTCAGTGGGGGTTTACAGGACCATGCATGGGGTGAAACTGACCACCCTCAGTCAGGAAGGTTTACAGTGCATAGCCCCTGGACATGGGCAGGGCGGGGTCAGCAGGAGAGCAGGAACGTTCACCAGGATACATAACGAGGTCCGCCTCTGCTCTGGAAAAGGCAGTGTTTAGACAAATGCGATAAACGTCTCTTTGCTACCTCAGCACCCATGAGGACGCCACTTTGCTGAGATATGGCCTCGGAAAGAGCAGGATAAAGTGACTGCAGAGTGATAAGCTTTCTGGGATTCACGCCTGTCGACATGATTTCCCGAGGATGTCTGGGCCTGGTGCAGTGACAGTGGCTCCTCTAGGGGACGTGGGCACCTCCTGGGCTTCCAGTGCCCTGCCACGCTACCCCCTTCCTGGCAATGGTTGTGTAGCTACCTCTGAGAAAGCCCACGGAGCCCACACCCCTGTTCTTGAGGGTACCCCGCCTTCTGGGGTGACTGTGGCATGGCCAGGAGGCAGAGCTGGCCGCAGTGGCTCAGGAACTATATCCCCAGGTAAGGCAGAGTCGAGCCCTGCAACAAGGGGTCCCCTTTTCAAGCCAGTCTCTGCTGAGCTTTCCTTATGGGGAGTCAATCCCTGGAGACGAGGTGGTGAACAGGACGAATTTCGAAAATGGATACTGGACGACCAGGACTAGGATAGGGGCCTAGGAAGTGTATGGGCGAAGGATGACCCTCATTTACACTAAAGAATAATCCTGCCAGTTCTGATTACAACAGAATTAGAGGGACATTTTCAAGGTGACAGCAGCTGAAAACCCAGCTAATAAAGGATCCCAAATTGAGGAAGCAAGATTTCAAACTGTTCGGTGTGTTTGTGTGCTAGCTGAGGCTTATTTCCCTGGACCAATAGAATCTGAAACACCAAGGAAAGCAGTTATAAGCGCTGTGGGTGACTTCATGGAGCCAGGCTATGAACTAATGGAAACAGAACCACAGGGACAAAGGCACCTTCCTGGGGGAAACCAAGGCCAGGAATCTGCACTTGTAGTCCACCTCCTCGCATCCCCACATCGATAATCTGCACTTGTAGTCCACCTCCTCGCGTCCCCACATCGATAATCTGCACTTGTAGTCCACCTCCTCGCGTCCCCACATCGATAATCTGCACTTGTAGTCCACCTCCTCGCGTCCCCACATCGATAATCTGCACTTGTAGTCCACCTCCTCGCGTCCCCACATCGATAATCTGCACTTGTAGTCCACCTCCTCGCGTCCCCACATCGATAATCTGCACTTGTAGTCCACCTCCTCGTGTCCCCCACATCGGGAATCTGCACTTGTAGTCCACCTCCTCGCGTCCCCACATCGGGAATCCGCACCTGTAGTCCACCTCCTCGCGTCCCCACATCAGGAATCCGCACCTGTAGTCCACCTCCTCGCGTCCCCACATTGACAGCACCGGCTTCAGGGCAACCTTTTCATTCAGTTAACAGAGCTGGGCAAGCATTGGAAACACGCAAACTCACAGACAGATACGGGCAGCAAGAATCACAGTTCAACCCAAAAGCAACACACTGAGGGGACATGAGCGTCCACACACATGCAGAGAGGCTGTTGGGGAGCAGCTGAGAGACACGCAGAGCTGCCTCACACGTGGCAGCAGAAGAGTGCAACATGGATCCAACTGCTTACCCACTAAGGACACCAAGAACCAGGTTAAGGACGAAAAATGAGCCAAGGATGATCAGACTAACAAAATACACCCATGGCCATTCCCATCCTATCGCATCATTTACCTGTAAAAACGTAAGGAGATCAGTTATCAGTTAACCGTTTATTAAAGAGCAGAGCCCCAGTTGCAGCTGCCAGACCACTTGGCACTTTGACTGAAGGTTACATGTTCCTAGGAGAGGGTCTGAACCTAGAGCCTTCCATTATTTTTTTCCCCTCTAACAAAGACAGGTGCTGCTGCTGAAATCCACAAACGTGACTCACCAAAGGCAATTCATTTAGCTACTGTTTTGTACCAGTTAATAGGTATCATATATGGATCCAGACCAATAAAGCAATTATAAATGCATCTCATTTTAGGACAGACAAAAAGGCAAGCAATGGAAAACTATTTAAATTCCAAGCCACAATGCTGATTAATTTCTGGTCGATAATCATTCTGCAACTTTCTTTCATGAAGCCTGGTGAGGTTCCAGGAAACGGCTTGATTTGGGAAGCCTCAGCAGAAAAGCAAGCCTCTCGGGGGAAGCATAAAAAGTCTGGCACCCACCCGGTGGCCCCCGTCTAGCAGAAGCCTGTGTGGTCTTGGCAACTGTCCTCAGGACTCTGCTTTCAAGATGAAAGAGGTGTAGCTTACCCGCTCAATACACCAAGTACAAGATTTAGTACGAAAAACGACCCAAAGATGACGAGACTGACAAAATACACCCAGGGTAATTCAAATCCCATAGCATCATTCATCTGCAAGAAATAAGATGGACTCATAGGAGTGGGTTAATAGGAGAATCTAATAAAGAGAGAGGGTCACATTAGAGACAGCATTCTATACATTTAATTAAACATTTACTTAGATTCAAATCAGAGACGACAGTAGCCAATGCACATCATCACGTATTCTTATCACACACACTAGCACATGTGCACCCACGCACGCACGCACACACACAGGGGTGTTGAGACGTTCGGGCCAAATAATACAGGTTTTGGCCCCAGGGAGGAAAATCAGTGGGGTGTTGCTCTCACGGGAAACTGCTTTAGCAAGTGATCTTCAGAAGAGGTCTCCGTAGAAGACAGCTAGTGTTTATGTAGAAGCTATTTTCTCCTCTGCCCAAGTTGTTAGTACTTTGCTTTGCTTTTACAAATTTGTGATGGTGGAAAAGTCTTAATTATAGAGACAAACTTGCACATTTGACTCTATAAACTCTGTTTTTTAACAAACTCACAAGATAACCTTCCACTGGAAGCCAACCTATCCAAAGAAAGTTAATCCACTGAATCAGGATTATCTGCCGTCAGTGAACATAAGCGTAACTAAAGGAATGCTGACAAGGGGATGTTTTTCAGAGCTGACACATCTTCAGGGAATGGTTTGTTTGTTTTTGTTTTTGTTTTTCAGTTTCATGCTGGAACAAACAGGTGCTTTAAGGATCCCGGTTGGATGGAACTTTCCAGGAGCACAGGTTAAATGGGAAGAACACCTATCCCGGGAAGAAGGTGTCAAGGACCAACCAGGGATGAAACGGACGATCCCAGGCCTGACCCTACAGAATGCCAGGAAGGTCCAGCCCCCTGGCTCATGGGTGCAAGCCCTTTGGTGGCAAGCCTGTGCTTCCCCATGCTTCATCTGGCTCCAGGTTGGAGCTTTATGGAACGAGGCTCATGCATTTCACAATGTTTGTCTCATGCAGAGGCCAAAAAGGAAAAGAGAACATTGAAAAATAAATAAAAGAAGACCTAACATCTGTTGCTGCAGTCTAGGGGGAGGGCATCAGATCCCTCCTGAGACACCTGTTTGGCCACATGAAAACTGATGTGCTTAATAGAACTCGTATCAGCCTGCACATCGTACACTGGCAATTAGAGTAATGAATGAGCCAGGGCCTTGGCTGCAACTGTTGATCTAATTAAGCTGGATAAACTAATTTCAGCAAGAAGACAGAGGGAAAATAGCAGGAAGACAGAGGGCAAGTCTTCCAAAGCAACCACACCACTTAATTTATTTAAAAACACACAGGTGGAGAAGAACCGGGCTGCCTGGTGTGGTGGGCAGAGCCCAGCCTGGAGTCAGTCCCGGCAGAGAGACCTTCTAGGGCCTGTTTTCCTGTTAGTGCAGAGGTACAAGTGGTGAGGGAAGAGTGAGTGAGCCCAGGGCTCCCCTTAGGAGACTCTTCTCCAGCTCCGGCAACACTGGCAGGCCAAGCCTTCTGTTCCACCCGGCCTTCTTGGACCTCAGTCTGGCGTTCCAGAGAATGGCTCTCATAACACCTGTCTTCTCCACTTGGGAAGGAAACTTTTCTTTACAAATGTTAAAAAACAAAAACAAACAAAAAAAACCTTTAATTTCTCAGGAGCATTTGGCAAGCTGGCATCTGCTCAAATCAGAAGGAATACCTGGAATGACAGCTGGGGTCAGCAGTCAAACAGTAAGTCTCTGAGCCAGAAGGTGGGCAAGAGGGGCCACACTTCCGCTCGAGGGACCAGTCTTCCTCTGCACTAGGGCATTTCTGCGCAGGTCCCTTTCCAGAGCCAACTGTTTCTTAGCCCTCACCATCTACAAGTGAAAAAATCGGCACCAGCAAGCTGTTCCCAGAATAACCACATGAAAAGAAAGACCGTGCCAGGGATTTCGTCTGCATGGTCTTTAGCAATAACAGGGAGGTCAGCATGAACTGAAGCACTTCAATGAATTTAAAAAAAAAAAATGGTGCATCAAAGTCATCATGGGTGTTACCTGGTACCCAGAAAGTAATTTTCTGTTTAACTTCAGTTTTCCCTCATTTTAAAGGTTTTTGCTTTTTCTAGCTGTGGAAAACACTACTGGAAACTTGGTGTACTGGTTGGGGCTCCCCAGAGCAAGCATGAAAGGTCCGGAAAGGCAAGCCGGTGGCCGATTACCTAGGGAGCAGTCTCCCAGGTGCCATGGATGAGGGAGACAGTCAGCCTGGCCATGGGAACTTGCTGCTAGTGCCCAGCTAGCACCTCCACAGGTGTGCAGGGCGCTGAGCACGAAGCCGTATGTGATCAAGCCAGAGAGCTCTCTTCTAAAACCGATACTTGTAAATCAACCTCCTCCATTTAAAAACACTTCCTCTGAAGTGAAGGGCAGACACAATTCCTCTAAGTTGAAGGGGAAAAAAGTAAATCATGTAGACTAAATTCTGGGTCTTGCAGACAGGGCAATTAAAGCCCAAAGAGGTTTGGTGACCTCTCAGGGTCACATGACCAGCCTACCCAATGTGAACACTCTTCCCCTATGCTGCACACACTGCCTCTGTGGGCAACGCATGTGAGTGAGCCAAATGGTAATTTTATCGATGGAACTTGCTTATGAAAGAGCTCCACCAGAGGTTAGTGGCCCCACTCCCCCACTTCCAAACCGCTCTGTCCTGTCTTTTCTGCATGCTGGACCCACCTGTACTCCCCTTTGTGAGCCTCTGCTGGCCATCTGCCAGACACTCTCGAGAATTAATAACAATAAGTAATAAATACGCTTGTGCGTACTGACTTGACTAAATAACCTTCCCTCAAGACTTCATCCACCACACACAGATGCCTAAAGAACTGAGGAATGTGTTTGCAATCGTTACTTTACATCCAATCTCCTTTATCTCCCAACATGCTCTGCTTATGACCTAGCAATGGATAAAAGTGGTTATCCAAATACGGCCCATCTACACTAACAGAGCCATGGCTTGGCGCTCTGAAGGATAATAGCCACTGGCGTCTGTTGAGCATGTGTTCTGTGCCAGGCGCCGTACCGGGCAAGGGTGTTCTGTTGTGGAACACATTTGTTGGAATTCCATGGCCCATGAGATATTAGGAAGGCTTGGTTCCTTGGCTCCTGTCCTTCACTATGAGAGTTAATAAATGCAATCAATAGGTAATTAAAAACAATTCTGATGTGTTTGGGAGGGTAAGAGCCTAGACAACACTCTGAAGACATTACTTAGCTGCCCCCTAGTGTTCTAGAAGGATTCATGAACCCCTGACAAGTGGGTAGAAGCCAAGGAAAGAGCCCTGGGTTCTAGTCTAAACCAGGGGTCCTCAAAGGATGACCTGCAGGCCAGCTCCAGTCTGCTGCCTGTTTTTATATGGCCCTCAAGCTAAAAACGGTTGGAGGGAGGAAAAAAAAGTATTTGATGACCCACACAAATCATAGGAAATTCAAATTTCAAGGTCCATAAAGTTCACTGGACCAGAGCTAGCCCTGTTTATGTATTGTCTAGAGCTGCTTCAGAACTATAATGGCAGAATTGAAGGGCCATGGGAGAGACCTGTAAGGCCAACTATATTTACAATCTGGTGCCTTTCAGAAAAGTTTGCAGACCCCTGTTCTGTTGAGTCATCGGAAAAGTCATGATATATTTTTCTATGCAAAAAATGTGTCATGACTTTTCCAATGACTCAACAGACCAAGGACCACAATAACACTGTAGGACCCTGGCAACGTCCAGTGGTCTCTCAAAAGTCTACTATCAAGACAGATCTCAGACTTCTCTGAAAGCATATAGACCGGGATAATGTTCATGACTTCCTGGAGCTCTTCTATCAGAAGAAACATGCTATGTAATTCATAGAGAATGCAATTATATTGTCAAATGATTAACTATGTGATTGTCATATTAATAATAAAGATAATAATTACATCACCCCAGTTTATACTTCAAAGTTCTCTGGAAAGCAAGTGGAGACTCCTGTTTCTGAGTACATGGATTTCTCTCTCCTTTAATCACACACTCCCAGAGTTTTCATTTGACAACAGGAAAATTGCTGGGAGGGAATCGGTGTGCATAAATATAACATATAGTGTAAAATTGCCCATTAGTCAAGGCATGTTGGATTAGTAGTTAACAATTCACCATGGCAAGAGAAAGAAATACAAAGCTCAGAGGAATGATAGATTTCTTATTTTTGAAAAAAAAATCAAAATATTGTTTTCTGTACTATTTGGGGAAAAGATAAGATATTTGGGGCTATTTGGATAATATTTTTTTCTATTTATTGGAAGCATCTAAAAATACTGGTACTGATACGTCAACTCAACTGGCTAGAAGTTGCAATTCAGATGAAAATAGTAAAAAAATGAGCCTTTCACCTAACTTGGGGAGGGAGGTTCTTCTTGCAAGCCATTGTCTTGGCTCATCCAATATAATCTCCCTTCTTCTTCATGAAAAGCATTGTCTTATGAATATAAATGACAAATGTATATACTCACACCCCCACATACACATACACATGCACACCCACTCACTCACTCTTCTATAACAATCAGAAAATGAAACAGAAGAGGGAAAACAAGATATAATATGTTGGTGATGCTTAAACTTCATCAAACTAGACTCACATGTTGTAGACTAAAGATAAAAATATAACTTTTTTTGCACTGAATTAGACCTAACAATGAATATAGAAGGACTTACACAATCCTGCAAGTACAGTGTTCATTGGTAAAGGGAAACAAAACCCATTCATAATGATTAAATGTCATGTTCTCTGAAGTTGTGAAGTAGTCTGAAATCCTTTAAAACTTAACAATTAGAAGCTACTTCTTAATTGGCAGCTCTAGAAGCTGCTGATTGAAGACGTGTATTATTACTAATTTTCTTTCAATCTCTCATTATTGGAATCCTGGTTTATCCCACTTGGACTTGGGTGCTGGCTCAGAATCTATCTGTTAGATGTTTTGCCCAATAACTCTAATACCATGGAAAACAATCTCTAAACTTCTATGGGCTCCTGAAATTCTACCTACCACACAAACTGAGCCCCGGGAAACAGCTGTCCAAAGACTGCCGCTGTTTCTTTACAGCCAACCTTTGGTGGCTCTATCGAGAATAACAGACATCAAACCCCAGCTACTGGAAGAGTGTCAGTTATTTCATGGTGAGCTGGATGGCTGGACCAGCTCTGGGAGCTGGACTTGCTGTCTCTACCTTTTCTGCCAGAGTTCTATAGCTCTAGAGAGAAAGGAAGAAGGCTGGGAGCTAAGGGCTTGGGTTGATGGATTTACAGTGAGACCAAAGATGCCAAAGGCAAAGAAGGTAATAAGGGACAAATTCATGTTAGGTTTAAAGTTACAGAAAACATGAAAGGGATCCAATTTATGTTCCCCAACTTTTCTTTAGGGTCCAACAGGGCAACCTGCCTTTATGTATAGAAGGTCACTTTTAGCCCATGGAAGTCAAGGAGCCTCTTTCACCTGGGACATGACCTTCTGGCTCTCTTACAGTGTGAACAGGACAGCCCTGGCTGTCCTCCCAGTCGACTACCAGGAAGCAAGTCCCCAGGCAGCTACAGGACTGGAAGACTCAGTGGTCAGAAGCCAGCATTCTACAGCAGCTTCTAGAACTGAAACTAAGACTCTGGGGGGGAGGTCAGGGAGGCCAGTGACAGAAGAGAGGATCTTCTGCCCTTCCCAAAAAACTGACATCTCATGCTTTCTTTTCCTGCCAACTTTACCACGGCCCTAATGAATGCAATGTCTTCATCCTAGAACATGCCACGAACTCCTGGGACTGCTTACCCAGTACAGCACATCTGTCCAGCCCTCCATGGTGATGCACTGAAACACAGTGAGCATGGCAAAGGCAAAGTTATCGAAGTTGGTGATGCCTCCGTTTGGGCCAGCCCAGCCACTCCTACATTCCGTGCCGTTGCCGGTACACTGGCGTCCATTCCCTGAGAACGCACACGGAGCTGGGTCCTCTTCAGCTACGATATCTGCAAACAGAGCAAGGAGACTGCACATTCCGCAGAGGAATGACAGGAAGCCCGAGCTGGAGGGAGCCAAGGACCCACCCCAGAGCCTGAAGCCTCTACTCCCCATCTGCGCTATCCCGGAATCCTACACACCGCCCAGGGTCCACTTCAGACTCCCTCGGAGAGGAGGAACGTGCAGTCACTCCTGCAGCACACCTTTCCCAAGCTCACACCACAGCGCTATCGGTTTCCTCCCGTGCTGGTTCTGGAAGCCCCTTATCTTGCTTGGTTGGACACATTACATAGGAAGTCAGGATGGAAAAAGGAGATTACATTCTCATTTTTTCTGGTCATAATTCACACTAAGCACTGCCTTAGTAAACTTGTAAGTTATAGTTGGCATTTTTTTTCCCCTCCCATTTTGCCTTAGATTTTCCTTAAATTACAAAAGTTGTTTTGGGGAAAACCAAAAATGGAAAAAGTTAGGTTAGCTACCATTTTTATTACTCACCTGAGTCAGCAAAAAAACATGTTTTGTGCATTTTTCCAATAAAAAGTTCCAATCCTATAATAGCATAGATTATGATTACAAATAATACCAAAAGGGCTATGTGAAGGAGGGGGACCATGGCTTTAATAATGGAGTTCAGGACAACTTGTAAACCTAGGAGAGAGAAAAAGAAGTCTGTGAGCCAGAGAGACACTTCGGTGATATGTACATTTAATTCCTAGTGATGTCTGCTCCCCTTATGACACATAGTCCTAAAACTCTGAGCGCCACGTCAGAGCTTTTCATTAATATTAAGCCTGGATGTGAGCTGAGCTAAAAAGAAACCTTGAAGATCATCTAATCCAAATCCCTTACTTGACAGATGGAAAAACTAAGGTCCGGAGAGGGGATTGTCACTGTCAACGTTAGCCATTCATTTATATATGCATCTGTGCATCCATTCAAAACAATCCCTGAACACCATGTGGTTTAGTACTTTGGGCAATGTGAAGACGGTTACATAAAGGAGCTTCTTCTCAAACAGGCTCTATTCTAGAAGGAGACGTAAGAATTAAACATGGATAACTAAGGTAATACACAGATGCTATACAAGCGATATCAAAGTTAAAGAGAAAGGGAAGACACTGCTTCTGAGTTTGGTAAAGAAAAGCAATTCTGAAGCAGCTTCCCTCTAGGCAGGCCCTGGGGGCTGAGTGGGGTGGGTTTCTGCAGACGGGTAGGGAGAGAGGCTACTTCTGGAAGAGAGGACAGAATACCAAGAGCACAGGAGTGAGTGAGCACGGCGTGGGTTGCAGGTGGGTGGTAGGTGAGACTGACCATTCATACAGCAGGAAATAATACCAGTAATGATAAGTAGGCTGCAGCCAGGAGGCACTGGGTTTGTTTGCTTGTTTGTTTTTAAGAGAGGTTCTTGCTATAAGGCACATGGAGACAAAAACCAAGAAATCACTCCCTGGGGGGTTGGCCACACCACTATTTCATCTCCTCCATTCTCCTCTCAGGATCTTGGGCATGCATGCGAATGCAACTGATATGATTTTAAGCCGACCTGGGTTCAGGACTTGAACCGCAGTCAGCTACATGAGAGTCAAACAAGGTCACCATTATGCCATCTGCTGGTCCCAGTACAGGGTTCTGAAGTGGGCTTCAGAGCCAGACTTCAGTCCATCTGCAAAGGCAACAACTTAAAAAAGATGAACAGGGACCAGCCTGCAGTGTGGTGGTTAAAGTGGTTGGACTTAAACGGCCAACTGTGTGGTTCAAATCGTAGACTTGGCCACTTGAGAAACAATTCCCAAAGAAGGGAAAAGTAGAGAAGAAGGGGGAGTGTGACCATTCCCCATGGGGGTAATTTCTCACTTTCTCTCTGTCTCTGTCTTACTAAGCACACATGCCCTCTGGCAAATTAAAATAAAAAAAGATGAAAAGGATAATAGTTTAGCAAAATAGCTCAATGAGGACTTTGAAAGTTCTGGACATTCAAATAAATATTGGAGATGACACACGTCATTACACAGTATATTCATACACTGAAAAGTCACACTACACCCCACAAATATGTGCAATCATTAAGCGTCAGTTTAGAAAAAGAGAGAGGGAGAGAGGGGCCAGTAGGTGGTATGGTGGTTAAGGCCCTAGACTCCCATATGGCTGACTGCAGTGTGAGTCCTGGATGCAGTGGCTTGAAAAATCACACCACGTGTGCGTACATGCCCAAAAATCCCGAGAAGAGTATAGAGGAGAAGGGATTATGGCACAGCCAATCCCCCCCGCCGGGTGGTGATTTCTCACTTTCCTGCTCTATCTCGAGCACACGTGCCCTATGGCAAAAACCTAAAAGAGAGAGAGGAGCATGCACACCGAGTTCTCCAGGTAGGTCAGGCAGAGCTGGGAAGAGGAGCACCATCGAGCACTCCTATTACTGGAGCCTGAGCCAAAGCTGGCACTTGCAGGAGGCCATCCTGGAGTGAGGGCTGCAGGTGCGGAGGCTGGATGCTGAGTGCGACCTCAGACTTACGAAGTGTGGAGGCAGGCCTCGTGTTAAGGCAAAGTCCTGCAGCTGCCCTGTCATGGGCTTGAGAGATGAAGGCCATGAGGCCTAGAAGTTATCCACAGAGCCACGGTTGGGGAAGGCTGCCAAAGAAGGGAAAGGAAACGAGAAAGAGGAAGGTGGGACAACACCCAGGAGTAGGGTTGGTGGGAGGAGACAAGAGACAGAGATGCTTGATGGGCAGGCACCCGGAGCTTGCACTATGACTCGGGCTTCCTGACTCCCTGCTCAGCAGCCCATGGTCTGTTCACCACCTCTGACTTAGGCTCCCCCTCCTCCTCATCTCTTTCTCATCCCTCTCCTGCGCCACACTGCCCCTTTTTAAAATATCATCTCACTGTCCTAATACATATTCAAAGAAGGAGAGAATATAAGAAGCGGAGATGCTTTCAAGTGAAATAAATCAGGCATCAGAATATACCAGCGAAGAGAAGAATACATATCTGTCGTAATAACAAGGTTACCAATGATAAGCAGCCCACGGGAAGAAGCCGGGGAGGGAAGACTGGTAAGAGGATTTCAGACTCAGCGAGACCCAGTCTTTCAAAGACCTTCATTACAATGAAACTCCTAGATGCTGTCTTTGGATCGTGAAATGTTCAAATGGTTTCTTTGGGCAGGGGGAGGGAATCAATATGATGATTTTTCAATTTTTTTTTTCCTCTTAAAAGGAATAAAGAGAGGGGAAAAGAAAACATCTGTTCTCACCTACTTGGACAAATTGTTGTTCTGGTTTTTCTGAGACACAGATGGGCCATCTAAAAACATCGCCCAGCAGTTAGCCCTTCTAATTCCAGGGTAGAAGGTCTACGCTTCATGAATATTTTTATGTTTAGCGTAACTACTACATTTCAGCCTGCTCACATTTACGAGATAATAAAGTTGTATCTTAACATGACCACATGCACTTTCTCTGAATTCGGTCATTTGACTGTCATCAAACTGCACTCAGGGAAGTGGCAGGGAAGAGGGGAGGGGAGCAGTGGCAGTAAAGAGTGGAGTGAAAGGAAGTCGGGGCCAGGAGTGAGGAGATCGGGCTGCGTCCTGCTTGGCTGCCCCCAGCTGTGAGAACTTGCACAGCCACTACCTTTTATTATTATTATTATTATTTTAGATTTTGGCCATAGGGCACATGCGCTCACCAGAGAGACAGAGGGAGGGAAAATGAGACATCACTCCCCAGGGGGGATGGCTACACTGCAACTCCCTTGTCCTCATCTTCTCTTTGGATTTTGGGCATGGACACACATGTGGCTGCCAGGACTGGGACTCGAACCGCGAAGTTGGCCATGAGAGATCCCTCACCTTAATCACCTCTTAACAGGACTTGGTTTCCTCATCTAACAGGATGCAGGGGGCTGGATGGTGACATGAAGTAAACTCAATGCTCTGCATGGCTGACCCATGTGGAGGTCCCCAGCTTACATAGCGACCTCCCTGAGCAGGCTGGGCAGGCGTGTACCCATGCTCCCTAGCTGGCTGAAGCCAGGGGGGAAATCAAGATGCTAAGACCCTGTGGGGGCGCTGTCTCTCTGCCTCCCTCATTCATGGAAGAAATAAACAAACAAACTTAAAAAGAAGATACAGACAGACCAGGTGACTATTAGGGTTCTTTCCCACATTGATGGTCTTGGATTCTGACAAACATTTATCAGCTAACTGAATATGGGTGGTTAAGAACTCCACAAATGTTTAAACTACCACCTTCTGACATATATTTACCTTTTCCCGAATGTCTATTCCCATACACACGTGCACACTAAATTATATCTTGTAGGACAGTCGGAATTCCCTTTAGAGGGGATGAGACAATTCCTAGATAAATATAAATAGTCAAACACTCCAGGTCTTTTTAACAATTTCTGATTCTAGAGAAAAAAAAAATCACCAGGCTACCATTGCTAGCCGGCATGGCAGGCAGCATCACCCTGAACCCGATCCCTTCTCCGAAAAGCTCATTTGGGTGTGATGAGCAGCTCAGACGGTCCCCACCCAGGCAGTTAAAATATGCATTGAAACGTCCTCCCCTAAGACAGAGATACCCCCCACTCCCACAGTCCTCTCTGTTGACCTGTGAGATAAAAAGATGCAGGTCTCTGTCATATTTCAAGCAGTGATGTTCTTGGGGGAAAGGGAGAAACGCAGTTTGAAATGGATCCTCAAGAGGAGCTGAGAGTCGGCCACTAGTCGGTCAGTAAAAGTTTCACCAGCCAACAGAGTCAACAGGACGCTATGTGTTCCGAGAGATCTTGCTGGCCAGATATTCGCACGCATAAGCCACAGTCCCCACAAGTCTGTGCACAGCACATACCACAGCCAGCCCGTCCTGTCAGGCACTCTTTGGGGGAAAAAAGCTGTCGTGGTTACGCTGAAATTAAATTAAGCTATAACAACTAAATCTAAAAGAACACGTTTGCTCACTGAGCTTCTCATTTAATCATGTTACACTTCACAGAGCCAGTCATTTCCAAGGTATTTCTAGTTTTCTCAATTGCTTCCAGACAGTTCTGTGGTTTTGACTTGTGCTGATCTTTTTGAATGAAAATAAATGAACCATCTGGAAAAACAAGTACACATAAAACACCACTTCCTACATTTTAAAATGTTAAATTTGGAAATTGCCTTTTTAATTTTTTTCCAGAGGATTTTTGGTACATTTTGAGTGCCAACAGGTTTAATAAAATTTCATAAAGAACTTCTGGAGAAGCAAAAAAAAAAAAAGAAAAGAAAAAAAAAAAAAAGAGCCGTGTTCTTTCGACCACTTTATGAATTCTGTCGTGGTTACGCTGAAATTAAATTAAGCTATAACAACTAAATCTAAAAGAACACGTTTGCTCACTGAGCTTCTCATTTAATCATGTTACACTTCACAGAGCCAGTCATTTCCAAGGTATTTCTAGTTTTCTCAATTGCTTCCAGACAGTTCTGTGGTTTTGACTTGTGCTGATCTTTTTGAATGAAAATAAATGAACCATCTGGAAAAACAAGTACACATAAAACACCACTTCCTACATTTTAAAATGTTAAATTTGGAAATTGCCTTTTTAATTTTTTTCCAGAGGATTTTTGGTACATTTTGAGTGCCAACAGGTTTAATAAAATTTCATAAAGAACTTCTGGAGAAGCAAAAAAAAAAAAAGAAAAGAAAAAAAAAAAAAAGAGCTGTGTTCTTCCGACAGCTTTATGACTTGTGAAAAACAGGCACACCCTGCAGTCCCATGTCCTTGGCTCCTGCTGTGAGCAAGCAGCCACCTCAGAAGCAGCGGTCCCTGGAATGGTGTGAAGACTCCCGCCCTCTGAAGTCCCCAACATGAGAAGTCTGACCAAGGGGCAGAGCCCAGGGAGACAACCCCTGTGCTCCTTATGGAAGGAGATGAGGCCCTTAGTCAGGGCAGACAGGGCAGGTGTTGCAATTCAGGTGTGACTCAACCCAGCCCAGAGTCTGGAGCCAGAAGCCAAGTGGGCTTAGCCCTGACTGGGGCCGTAGGGCTTAGCAGATAATGACAACATCCTCACTTGCCGAGGGCCTCCTCTGTGTTTAGACACAGAGCGAGGGGCCCTGATATCATTTGGAGCCCATGACAGCCTTCAAAGCAGGTATGGGGGCCGCAAGTATGGCCGGCAATGCCAAAGCACTTATTGCCCTTCCCAGAGCTGGACGGCATCATCCTAGTGGCAAGGGAGCTTATTGGGGTTTCCAGGAGTCCAGCCTCCCAGTGTCCCGCTTGGACAAAAGTGGAGCCAAACCCTCCAACCCTGTCCACATAACCCAAAGTGTGGGCCTGGGCAGCCAGAGATGGTGGCAGTACATTGTCAGGCACCGGGGGGCCTGGACCCAAGATCTCACACCACCACCTAATCTCGGCCAGAGAGGTCCTTCTGTCTGCAAAATCAGGGTGACAACAGTCACCACCTGTCCCCCTTTGGGGGCTGTCACCAGGATCCAAAGTGACAGCACAAGCAAGCGTTCTCCGGGCTGGGTGGCATGACTGGTTGGCAGCGATTCACCTCGCAGCACCCTGTTTCGTAACTCGGTGACCCACCCGAAGAGGACACCCACAGGGCCGAGTCTAGGAGGCAGCAATGCTTACTGGGCACTCCTGACACGAGTCGAAGTGGTCGTAACACTCGGAAGGCACGGAGCGCTTTGACATCGAAGCCTCCTGATTTGCCGCTAGAGTGGTTCCCGCCTTCTGTTTCTTTGGTTAATTGTTCCAAAATTACACTAAACAATCTGAAAGGAGAGAGGAAGGAACGTTAGAGTCTGTCACCCAGGGAAGCAAAACAGGATGAGCACAGGAGTTATTTTCGAACGAGGGCTAATTCTGTGCGGCTGCGCTTAAGTAAAAGCAGGCAGGCGAAGGCCGGGATGGGGCTGGGAGAGTAGAACACAAGCCCTGTCTCCAGGACCATCTGGGTCAGTGATTCGTTGTGTCCACTTTCATAGCAGCGGACAGGTCCACCCCTCGCAGAAGGAAGAGGAAGTTCGCTGAGGACCCAATGTGACAAGAACTGTCCTGAACTAAAATGATGACAAGACTCTCAGTGGCCGCTGTTTATGAGTGCTTGCTATGCAGTAACAGTTTCGTGGGTGCACTCTCATCTAGCCTCACAAAACGTTATGCTGCAGGAATACTACTACTACTGACACCACCTTACACTTAAAAAAAAAAACGTGGCAGGAACATGTAATGTGCCCAAGGTCACACATCAAGGGGCAGAACTGACACATGAATCTTTGGTGGCTTCACCAGAATGCACACGTTCACCTGTGCAGAGAACATTAGTCTGTCTGGCTTCTCTAGTGTGTGTTAGCTTGGTTCCCACAACAATTTCCGAGGGAGATGCTCTAGAAGTATCTGATGAATAAATTGATGCATGAATACTGGTTTCAAAGCCCTGCATCTTAATATTTTAGACTACTTTCCAAAGGTAGCCACCAACACATACAGCCCTACCTTCACCCTCAGAAGGACATTTGGGGGTGATGCAAATCACAGCTGTTAAGGAGCTGGGTAAAGGCTAGCAGCAGTTCCTAAGGTAAGGTATTAATATCTCCATTCTCTCTTTGGAAATATGAATAATATTGTATCTGGCAGCCATAATAAATTTTTTTTCCTACTCTCAGAAAAAGGTTTTTTTTTTTTTTTTTTTTTGGATAAAGCTATTTCAGGCAATCTTCTCACTTGACAGATACTTTCGCTCTTTCAAATAAATATTTATTCTTTGGAATTGTTGCTCATTTTTCAGAATAAATATAAATTTGCCCATTTCAAATAGCATCAACTCTGGCCAATCAGATTATGGGGATGATTGGCCCGGCAACAAAGCAAAGGTTTCTAAAGTTTAATTAGCAGCCAAAGCAGAAACTCTGCCCCCACTGGCATGTCTCTGGATTGCCAAGACACTGAGTTCATAAAACACAGGGTGGTCTGATTGCAGTCCTGATTGGGCAGAGTTGTGTCATTCTGGGGCATTTATAGACCAGCCCTTTGTTTTAATAACAGTGCAGCAATTAGCAATGACCCTAGCCAGGAGGGAAAACAAGCCAGGGCTCTACCTTCAGATGGTTGGTTCTCCCTAGTTATGACTTGGGAAATAGATCAAATTTATGACAGGTTTCTCTCTCATTAGCATAGTTTTTTTAATTACTGTAAATCCCTGCAGCAAGGCTCAAGTTAAGTCTCTCTGCCAGAGCAAATTCAGAACACACGCACACACACACAAAAGGGAAAAGGAAGAAAGAACATCTCAAACTCTTCTGAAATGTGGAAGCCACAGGAATTTTCATCCCAAAGAGTTGTTAGGAAAGTAATTTATGCAGGTGGTGACTTAAGATTGCTTTCAAGTATCGGTGTTGAGCAATGTGCACTTCATGGTCCTTTCAGCCTGTTTTCCAGCAATGCCCTTGAAAACAGGTGAATAATCTCTCTAGTTACAGAGGAGCCTGAGTCAGAGCCAAACTGGCTGTGGTTCCCGGACAGCACAGGGCTGTAACGACCTAGGGCTGGTTTTCACTCCTAAGAGCGCAAGACACTAGGAAAGCCCCTCTCTTTCTGTGGGCCTCAACTTCCCTCTCTGTAATTGAGAAAAGTGGATTAAGTGACTTAGAGTCCAGCTTTTCCCATTCTAATATCCTATCATTCTGTTCTGCCCCATAGCCCCCTCTACCAAAGGAAAATAAATAAATAAATAAAGCCTACAGTGGTAAAGAGGGGAGAAAGCACTGCTGACCCTAGATTGTTACTGAAAGTTTATTCCAAGAGAGGAGAAAAAGGCAGGGCGCTAACTGATGAAAGTCAGAAGTGCCAGGATGAGGATCCAATGTTCTTCTTTGCAAACACTTGAATGATAAACCTGAATGCTTGAAATACATCTTCATCGAAAAAACTAAAGGAGCAGGATCAACATTGGCTTGGATGGAACTTTTCTCAAAAGGGACTAACTTCAGCTCTGGTAGATTCATTGAGTCTTCTTGTGGTTACATTATTAACAGCTAACATTTTAGAAATATCAATTACTTTCTTCATTTTCTGTTATTGGGAATCTTGACAAAAGCAACAGGTCATGCTGACTTGGAATGGAAAAATCCGTTGGATTGAGATACAGACTGCAGTTGGCAACTTTACTGAGTATGAATTTGATTCAAATGAAGACATACTCCATTTGTTTCTTTTTCAAAATGCCTTCCCTTTCTTTCAATACAATTTAGTATATATTTTAGTTTTTCTTAATCTGATGTTCTAAATTTTTTCATATTTAATGAAAAAAAAGACCCATGAGTCCAATTCTACTTTAAACTAGTTTCCCAGAATTCCTGATGAGTCTTTACTTTAAAAATGAACTTTACTGCAGTTTTACTTTTATATAATAAAATGCATTTATTTTAAATATACAATGAGTTTTATAAAGCTCATTTTGCCTAAGCTCAAGTAGAAACCACCACCATCAGAACACAGAATGTTTTCAACATCTCTAACAGCTCTTTCATGCCTGTTTGCAGCCATCATTCTTCCAAGCTCAGCCTCAAGTACCCACTGACTGGCTGTTTATTGCTATTGGTTTCTTCCTTTTCTAGAATATAGACATGGAATAATATAGTATGTGCTCCTTTTTTTATTATCTTCTTCTGTTCAATGCAATGTTCTTGAGATTCATCCAAGTCGTTATGCTTACCAGCGTTTCGTTTCTTTTTATTGTTGAATGATGTTTCACTATATAAGCAATGAGCTTACCCATTCACCTGTTGAGGGATCTTTGGGTTGTCTCCCATTTTTGTCTATTATGAATAAAGTCTTTTTGTAGATTTGTGTTTTCATTTATCTTGCATAAATAAAAAAGAGTAGAAATGGTAATAGGGTCATGCAGTGAGAGAATGTTTAACATGGTAAGAAAGTGGCAGATTTTCCCAAAGTGACTAATACGATTTTCCATTTCTGTAAGCAGTACATGAAAGTCACAGTTGCTTTCTGTTTTGGTTAACATTTGGTATTTCCAGTCTTTTTACATTTGATACATTAGCATGGGATGTAGTGCTGTCATTGAGGTCTTAATTGGCATTTCTCTAGTTACTAACGACTCTGAGCATCTCTGCAGGTGATGCATGGCATTCACTATCCTCCTCTGTGAAGATCTATTCAAATTTTTTGCCCTTTTATTTCTTGGGTTGTCTTCTTACTATTAAGTTGTACATGTTCTTTATATATTCTGAATACAAGTCCTTTGTCAGATACATGTGTTGTGAATATTTTTCCCAGTCCAGGCCTTGAAGTTTTTTGGGTCACACTGTCCTTTTTTTTTTTTTTTGGAGAGGTTTTTGCTATAGGGCATGTGCGCTCGCCAGACAGAGACAGAGAGATAGAAAGCAAGAAATCACCCCCCAGGGGGGATGGCCACACCGCAGTCCCTTCTCCTCCATTTTTCTCTTGGCATCTTGGGCACGCACACACATGAGCCCAACGTGAGTTTTAAGCCACCGGGTCTGGGACGCAAACCACATTTGACTACATGGGAGCCCCGCGACATAGCCATTACGCTAACTGCTGGTCCCTGTCACACTGTCTTTTGAAGTTTTAAATTTTGATTGTCTAATTTTAAAAGTATCTCTTTTATGACTAATGCCTTTTGTGTCCTGAGATGGCTCTGCCTATCCCAAGGTCATCAATATTTTCTCCCACACTTTCTCCTGGAAA
The DNA here is from genome assembly GCF_000334495.1 of Tupaia belangeri chinensis. Taxonomy (NCBI): domain Eukaryota; kingdom Metazoa; phylum Chordata; class Mammalia; order Scandentia; family Tupaiidae; genus Tupaia; species Tupaia belangeri. The sequence goes on from NW_006206856.1 coordinate 234,300, forward strand.
TTTCATAGTTTTAGACTATACATATAAATCTGTGATCCATTTTAAGGTAATATTTGTATACAATATGAAGAATAGAGATTCCTTTTTTTCTAATACAGTTAGCAGTTGTTCTATTGGGTAGTTGGAAAAGTCATGATGCATTTTTGCATGGAAAAATACGTCATGACTGTTCTGATGGTCCAGTAGATGTTCATTTTATTAAAAAGTTTCTCAATCCAGTGAATTATCAAGACACCTTTGTCTAAGATTAATTCATTGTATACTTGCACACCTATGGGTCTGTTTTTAGATTCCCTATTTTGTTTCACTGATCTTTATGTCTTCCCCAAAACCACACCATCTTGACTTCTGTAGCTTAATATTGGGTTTCAACCTTGATTCTTAATTATTTATTTGACTAATCTAGAGCCTCTCTAATTTCCATATTAGTGGTAGAATAAGCTTGTCAATCACTACAAAAATCCTATAGAAATTTAGATTAGGATTCATGTATGGCTTGATTTAAGAACTGGCATCTGAACATAGATTGAGTCTTCTAGTACATGGACATGGCACATCACTCCATTTATTTAGATCTCCTTTAATTTCTCTCAGCAAAGGTTTTTGTCATCTCAGTAAATGATTTATACTTAAATATGTCATGACTTTGGAGCTATACTAAAGTAGTAATGTTTAACATTTTTCTTTCAGTTGTTCATAGCCAAGATGTAGAAATTCCCTTAATTTTTATATCAACCTTTTGTCCATAAACATTCTTAAATCATTCAAAAAACATCACTGTGGGGACCAGCAGTTGGCATATTGGCTATGTTGCTGGACTCCCGTGTAGTTGGCCACGGTTCGAGTCCTGGACCCAGTGGCTTAAACTCACGCTGTGTGTGTGTGTGTGTGTGCGTGCCCCAGACCCCGAGAGGAGAATACATGCCCAAGACCCAGAGAGGAGAATAGAGAAGGGATTGCGGGATGGCCATCCCCCCTGAATGGGTGATTTCTCGATTTCTGTCTCTCTGTCTCTGTCTTGGTGGTGAGCACATGCACCCTATAGCAAAAACCACTCAAAAAAAATCACTATGTATGATTTTAATCTTTTAAGTTCACTGAGATGTTTTATGGCCGAGAATATTGTCTTTCTTGATGAATATTCTGTATATCTGTAAAAAACAATGTGCATTCTACTAATATTAGGTGGCAAATTCTTTTTTTTTTTTTAGTTTTTTGGAGAGGTTTTTGCTATAGGGCACGTGCGCTCGCCAGACAGAGAGAGAGACATAGAGACAGAAAGTGAGAAATTACTCCCCATGGGGGATGGTCACGCCGCAATCCCTTCTCCTCCATTCTCCTCTCAGGATCTTGGGCACGCATGCACGCACACGCGCCCGGTGTGAGTTTTAAGCCACCGGGTCCGGGACGCGAACTGCGGTTGACTACGTGGGAGTCCAGCGACATAGCCATTACGCTAACTGCTGGTTCCCGAGGTGGCAAATTCTTAAAATAAAAAAAGTTAGCTCAAGTGATAGGTAGCATTGTTCAAGTCTCCTTAAATTCCTTTGTGATTTTCTGTCTACATGTCCTAACAAATACTCCTCAAAAGAGTGTTAAAAACATAGAACTCCCCTTTGGGGTCTATCAGATTTTTGCTTTGTATATTTTGAAGCTCTGTTAGTAGGTATAAATAGATTTAGGATTGTTACAGCCTTTTGATGAAATGATTTATCATTATAAAATGTCTCTAAATCCCTGATTATTTTCCTTGTGCTGAAGTCTACTTTGTTGGATATTAATATAGCCACTCTTCCTTTTGATTAATTTTTGAAAGGTATATATTTTTTCTGTCCTGTTACCTTCAAATTATTTGTATCTTTATATTCAAAGTAGGGCTCTTGGAAAAACTTGAGTCTTGTTTTTATATATGTGTAATCTGAAATGCTTTGGATTTCAGTAAGGATTTAGCTAGGTTTAAATCTACCATCTTGGTATTCATCTGATCCATTGCTTCTTTTGCCTTCTGTTTTTTTTTTTTTAATTGAGTTTTTGTTTATTTGTTTTTTAATACTAGTTAATCTCCACTACAGGCTTATTAACTATCTCTCTTTATTTTTCTAATGGCTCTTCTATGACAAGTGTCAACAACAAAAACATTCTATGAAGTCCCAGATCATAAATTTTAGGACTTGTAGGCCATGGAGTCTCTGTCGCCACTATTCAACTTTGCCATTGTAATATCAAAAAGTATAGGCATACGAATGAATGTGGCCATGCCACATTAAAACTTAATTTGTGGCACCAGCAGGTGGCATGGTGGTTAAGGCACTGGACAATCCCACATAGCTGGCCACGGTTTGAATCCCAGACCTGGTGGTTTGCTTTCTCACTTTGTGTGTGTCTCTGTGTGTGTGTGTCTGTCTCCGTCAAATTAAAAATAAATGAATGAATAAAAATAATTATTTAAAAACTTAATTTGCCAAAGTAATAAATAAAATATTTTATAAATGTAAAAATAAAAATGAGCAGAGTGAAACTAGATTTAATTTAGAGGTCCTAGTTTGCCAATCCATGCTCTAAGTTTATAACCTCTATCTTTAACATACCAAAATCTATCTATCTTCAAATTATATTTTACAACCCCATCTATTGTATAAGCACTTGACACAGTATATGGTTATTTCCCTATTCCTATCCTTTTTATTATTGTTGTCATATACTCTATTTCCACTCTAAACCCCACATTACATTATTATTTTTGCTTCAAACAATCAATCACCTTAAAAGATATTTTTTTAAACAAGAAAAAAAAAAGTATTTAAATTTACACTTTCCGGCATTCTTCATTTCTTTTGAGTAAACCCATATTTCTATCTGGTGCCATTTTCTTTCAGTCTTCAACATTTCTTAAGGTACAAGTCTATTAGTCAAAAATTCCCAGCTTTTTATTTTTATTTTGACTTCACTTTTAAAAGATACTTCACTGAATAAGAATTCTAGGTTGACATTTCCCCCTACTACTTCAAAGATGTCTCTGTATTGACTTCTGACTGGCATAGTTGTTTACAAGTCTTAGGTATCTTTTTCTCTTTATCTTGGGTTTTTAACAATTTGATTATGATGTGCTTTGATGTGACTTTCTTCATGTTTATTTTACTCAGGCTTTGTTGAGCTTCATAGGTTTGTGAAATTAATTTTTTATTACATTTGGAAATTTTGGAACCATTTATTCAAATATTTCCATTGCCTCCCTCTCTCTTCTTTCTGCAACTCCACATATACGTATGTTAAACCAATTGATATTTCCCCATAAGTAAATGAGTCCCATTTGGTTCCTTTTTATATTGTTCCATCTTTCCTCATTATAGTTATCTATTCCTTTAAGTCCATAAACATATATAGTATAGCTGTTTTTAAAGTCTTGTAAAGGCCTCTGCTAATTCCACCATCACTGTCATTTCTGGGTTCGTTCCTACTTTTGGAACTTCTTTCTGGTAAAGGGTCCATTTCTTCACAGGTCTTGTAATACTTGGCTAGATGCTGGACACTAGAACGTTACATTGTTAAGTATCTGGATTTTGTTGTCTTCCTTCAAAGAATGCTGAGTTCAGTTCTGGCAGGCAGGGAAGTTACTTGCATATTAGATGGCTCCTTTTCAGGTTTCTTTTCAAACATTGTTAGCAAGCATTTCAGGTAATATTTACTCTAGAGCAGGGGTTGGCAAACTTTTTCTGTAAAGGGCCAGGTGGTAAATATTTTAGGCTTTGTAGACCTAAACTATTCAACTCAATTACGTAAACAAATGAACATGGCTAAATGACAATAAAATTTTATTTTTAAAAAGAGGTGGCAGGTTGGATTTGTCCCATTGGTTATAGTTTGCCAACTCTCTTCCCTTGTGTTAGTTTAGCTGTTACTAAAGACCCTACTAAGGTCTCCAGTGGTAGTTCAGGATGTTCATTGTGGTCTTTTCACTCTGGTTAGTCAGAAATCAAACACCTTCCAGCCCTATGTGAGCTCTGGTTACTGTGCACTTCACAGCTCTGCAGTTTTTCTTTCTTTAGTAGTGTTTTTCACCCGTCCTCATGGGCTCACCCCCCACATAAGCGTACCTCAGTAATGGGGCGAAACTCAAGAGGACCCCAACATATACTTATGCAACTCTGCCTCTCAGATTTCAACAACTAAGCCTCCTGAATTCTTTTCTCTGTCTCCTTCACTCAGTCAGGCCACCAGGCTCTGCTTGGTTTCCCTGTCCTTGTGCTGTACTGTAGCATGAAAAATGTCACCAGACAGAAAGCTGAGGGACAAAAGAAATGGAACTAAGTATATCTATCATCTACCTGAACAGTAAGTCCAGTGGAGGAGAGATGTAGCAAGATGATTCCAAACCAAGAGACCTGTGAGGCCCCGGCTTGCCATTCCTTGACAGAGTCCACCCAGCGCAGAAAGGTATGGCCCACGCCTGCCACCTGTTCATTTTGGCTGCACTACCCTGGCAGTAATGCCTTGGATGCCAAGGCACTGTGGTGGTTTAGCAAAAAGCTAACATTTTCCGGTAAGTCTAATTATCTCGCTTACACCACCATTTTGAATCCTATTTTAACTTCTTCGACAGGCCCAAAGCTGATCCTAATATCCAGCAGAATTGGTCTCCAATTAAAAAAAAAAAAAAAAAAAAAAGCTCTTTATAAAAAAAAAAAAAA
>NW_006206856.1:239347-239865 GCF_000334495.1 Tupaia belangeri chinensis
AGATTCCAAAAAAAAAAAAAAAAAAAAAAAAAAAAGCGCTTCATGATAAAAAAAATAAATAAATAAGTCCAAAAGAAAAATTACCCTGCTCAACTGTAAAAGGCATCTGAATAGCGTCAAGGAATTAAAAACAGAGAGGCTATTTTAAAATACCTCTCCAGGAATAGTTTTAAGAGCAACCGATTTTATAGTAGGATAACTCAGGCATATATCTTATCTTCCTACTTAGGTTTTTGGTCCAAAATCCCAGCAATCTTCTAACCCCGATTCATTTCTCTCTTGGTAGCAACATCCCCAGGTGTAGACAAACCGGAGTAACACAGGCCACTCTTCTTTATTTGAATGTTCTCCTTTAACTAAAAGTAGTGGTGTCTTCTTCCTAGAGCGGGATTTTTGGAGAATACCTACTTCTCTATATTTCTCGTTGATTTCATTTTATGCCAGATTTGTACTATCCAGATACTTGCTATTTAAAATGGGATGGTAGCATGCCAGAGTTTCTCCCATAAGTCAGCAGG
>NW_006206856.1:240311-278936 GCF_000334495.1 Tupaia belangeri chinensis
GCAGGAAAAAATGATGATGATGATGATAATAATAATAATTCTGCTCAAGAAATCTTAAACAGCATAGTATCTCAGTGTTACAAAATCTTTATTACTTTTTTTATTTTACTTTTACCTTTTTTACTTAACAGGGTGCTAAGTATTAAGCGCTCTATTCATCTGGTTCTAATCACAGCAGAGCTGGTCTATTTGTGGAGCTCTCAGGCCCCATAAGGTGAACCTCTCTTACGTTAGGAGCTTAGGCTCCCTTCTCCAGCCTGTTACTGAAGCGCCAGTGCTAATGAGACAGTCTCAACCCAGTCTCTATCCAGAGACTGACAGCAACACTGTCAGACTCACAGGAACTCCTGACAGGTCCTAGTGCAATAACTGCCATGAAAGAACCACCATATTCCCTAAAGAGTTTGTGATCTTTCTGCCCCCACCCCACTCCGATTTTCCAAATAAACATTCCCCCAAAGAGAAAGGGACTTACCCCACTATCACTATAACAAAATCCAGCAAATTCCATCCATTCCTAACATAAGCATTAGGGTGCAGCAATAATCCATACGCTATAATCTTCAAAAATGTCTCGACTGTAAAAATAATCAGGAAGGCATATTCTACTTTTTCCTGTGAAGAGAAACAAAGAGACACACCAAGAAGGAAAGAAACAAGGGATTAGAATACACTTCTCACAGAGACGAGCATTGTTTTTCTCCAAACTCTCATGAAAAGAAATGGAACAATTACAGTGCACAGGCCAGGAGAACATTTTAATTCTAACACCGAATCTCTCATGAGCAGCTGAATGTAAAACACTTTCCGTCCCAGGCCGCATGACTGCATTTGCCACCTGCCCTGACGTGTGTGCAGCGAGTCCCTATGACACAATGGGCACGTTATTTGCTCGCATTTGCCGAACACAGCACGCTTTCCTCCTGAGGTTGCCAAATCAGGGCCAGAAAAGCACAAGGGTGCAACGAAGATTCCGGGGCGGTGCCGGACGGAACACTCTCTGGAAGAAGTGAAGCTGCATCTGTTTGGCCCTCTCCTCCTCTTGGGCTTACGTCTGACTCCCATTCAGATTCAGTTTTGTCACTTTTAGCAAGGTGACCTTGGGCAGGCCGCTCTCCTCTTCCGAACATCAGTTTCCTCACCCACACAGTAAGGGGTGGATTCAGGATGACATACACGCTGCCTGCTAACTGGCATGGTGCCTCTCCCCACTGACACTGCCAAAGGGCTCCACGCACTCTCCCACGGAGCCCAGGGTCAGTCTCAGCGCAGCAGCCATTCCCATCTGATGGCCTCAGACTACAGAGGTGCCACCTGCAGCTGAGACGACCCACAGAACCTTTCCAGTTCCAGTGCGTGCTGCCCCACGGGTGGTAGGAAACACATCACTCAGCAGATCTTAAAAACTTAGACTCTTCTTTCATGTTTTCTTTTTTTAACTTAAAAAAAGAAATCTAAACAGCATATGCACTCACCAAAGGGAGGGAGGGAGAGAGGGAAGAAGGTGGGGAAGGGGGGGTGAGGAAGAGAGGGAAAAGGGGAGGAAGGGAGAGAGAGAGAAAGCATTTACAGTGGGGTGTGGTCGTGCTACAATCCCAACTCCTCTATTTCTCCATTCTGTTGGGATTTAGGACACCTATACATGTAAGTGTTTTTCAAGTCACCAGCGCTGGGATTTGAACCATGATCAGCCACATGGGACCCAGCTCCCTTAACCACTGTGCTACAGTGCCGGCCTATAAATATTTTTCTTTATACAGCTTTGGTTCCAGTAGAAATATGTGCCAACAGGGATGTGTGCAATCAATTTTAGTAGACACAATCCTTGCAAGAAGCTAGATAACAACAACAAAAAATCACCAATTAAATTCATCAAAATACAAAATCCTCTATTAAGATCACCTGTGGAACCCGAGGAAAGTCACCCATTCTTTAGGGAAATGTAAACCATGAAATTCATTTCTTTTGTTTGTTTTGTTTTGGGGTTTGGTTTTTGTTTGAATTTTTTAGGTTTTTGCCATAAGGCATGTACACTCATCAGAGAGAAACAGAAAGAGGGAAAATGAGAAATCACCCCCCCCCCCGAAGGGGAAGATGGTCACACCACAATCCCTTTTCCTCCACTCTTCTTCTGGGATTTTGGGCATGCACACACATGTGCCCAGTGTGATATTCTAGCTGCCAGGGTCGGGACTCGAACCATGATCACAAGGAAGTCTAACACCTTAATCATTATGCCACCTGCTGGCCTGTAGAATTCACTTCTTAAGGTCCTAGTGCAAGAGGTGAACTAAATTTGGCTCAGGAAATAATGAGCACCTCTTCACAGCAGGCACCAGGAGTCCCGATTAGAAAAATGTCTCCACCCTGGTTCTTGTCCTCAGAAAGTGTAGTCTGGCAGAGGATGAGGGTTTCAAATGTGCACACAGAGAACTTGTGAGCCACATGAGAAGTAGCTGACAAGAGTTGTTCCATACCTTCAGGCCTCCAATAAGCCCAAGGTCGACCCCACTCGCACCTTCCTGTTCACGACTGATTATGGAGAGTCTTCTCCACTTGGCTGTGCTATATGTGACACTAATACAGATATGACTTGGTAAATGCAAATGTGTGAGGTTTTTGATGAGGGACACTTTTTTTTTTTTTTTTAAGAAACTTTTCACAATACTCATTTTAGAGTCAGGTGGTAGCCCAGTGATAAGACCACTGGACCCACCTGGGAAAAGGTCCTGGCCCTTCCTGAATATGTGATCATGTGGCCATGACTCAGGTCAGCTGAGACTGGAGATGGACTGTGAAGACCCCATTAAGGCATCCTCCCCCCCCACTCCCTTCCTCCCTCCTCTGTCATAGAATTAAAAATATGTATGTACATATATTTTTTCTTCATTCATTTTAGGATGATTCCCATAGCCTGACCCCCTGAAAATTTGTCAATTGATAGGTATTTACTGGCAATAATTTTTGCTAAAGGGCATGCACGTTGGCTGGAGAGACAGAGAGAGACAGACAGAAAGCAAGAAATCACCCCCCAGGGGGATGGCCATGACACAATCCCTTCTCCTCCACTCTCCTCTTGGGATCTTGGGCACGCACACATATACACCCACATGAGTCTAAAGCCACCAGGTCCAAGACTTGAACTGCACTTGACTACATAGGAGTCCAGTGATGTAACCGTTACACCGTCTGCTAGTCCCACAATACTTAATTTAAATGTGAATTCTGCTGAGGCCACACCTGGCCTCTAAGCTGTCTGGCCCAGAGTGTTGCCCCCTGCCCACTGGTAGGACTTGCCCATGTCCTCCAACATCATCCTTCCTCTCGTCCACCAGGGGAACCACCCAACCACTGCTGAGCACCTCCACCTCCCCCAGTCTAGACTCTCCACTGGGCTCATAAAGGCCAGTTGATCAGTTCTTCTCCCCTCCAGGGCCCAGAGTAGTTGTCCCTGTCATTTCTAAACCTGCCCCCCAGAGTCCTCTTAGCCTTGGGACACCATCAGAGTGGTCTAACACATTCTTTGCGGCGTGAGTTGGCAGTGTCAGTGTCCACGCGTTAAAAGGCTTACCAGTTCTGTGCTCCTCCAGAGCCTCACGCAGGTCCTGGGCTCAGTCCATGGCCCCTGTGCCCTCTGGCCTTTGACAGGTCCCCCTCCCCTGACAGCGCCACATCCTCTAGGCGGAGCTGAACGGCCATGGGAGATGGCCCTGCAGCAGCACGTGCTCCCAGCCATGCCACACACAGACCTACGTGAGCCTTTGTTTAATACTCAGATCCCTGAAGTTCACTCAGTGCCATGGCAGGGGCTGGGGGCTTCCACAGGGGGAGCACATCACATGGCTACAGGGTGAACCACTGCACAGTCACTACCTGGGTTACTCTGAGCACCAGGAGCCAGCTCTTCTCCTGGGGAGGGGAGAGACCCAGAGGTGCTTCACTGAGGCCCCTTCACTGATCTGCACTCGGAGAGCTCAGACATGAGGAATTCTGTTACTTTAACCAGCGGCAAAGCTCCCTGAAATACCGACCTGTGATGCTCACATCTGACCCTGACCACCAAACGCAGACCATCAGTATGTTTTCAAGACTTCCAGTTCTACGGGAACAAGATAAGCTAAAAACAGCACACTGGTTTTACAATTCCTCTTCCTTTTTATCCTTTCTCCTTTATTTACTAGGCCAGCAGGGGGGGGGGGGGGGGAAAGGCTTTTGCTGCCATCAATATTCATAGCAGTCACATCCCTTACGTCAAGACAGCTCCATACTTCAGAGCAGAAAAACAAGGCAGAGAACAGAGAGTACACCTACCAAACACAGCTTGTTTTTCCTCCTTGGCTTTTATTTTTAAGTAATTTTGCCACAATAATATAAGGGCCATTAGCATACCTGAATTGTTTTAAGGTTCTTTTATCCCCCTCCTGGGTCCTACTCCCCCCCTTTTTTTAAAAAGAATTTGGTTTCTCTTTCCAAAATCCTTAGTGAATCATTTGATGGAATTGATTATAAGAAATATAACCTTGCTTTACTGTGATTCTTTCTTATAGAGATTCAACCACGATGCCAACTGAACAGTCACAGCCTGGGTGGCTCTAGTACCTAAGAGCCAGTGTCATGCTGGTCCTCAAGCCTGACCTTCAAAAGAACTAATATGAAGCAAATGTACCTCCTCATTAAAGAGACGTAGTGTGTGTGTGTGTGTTTGTGTGTGTGTGCATCTTACAAAACAAAAACCAAGGGAATTGGAGACTCGTCTGCTTTACAAATGATTGTTTCTCCTTTGTTAATACTTTAGAAGGGAAGACAGCAAGAAAGTCCAGTTTCTAGCAGGTGAGGTGGAATGAGCCAGGTGACATGTGGGAAAGAAGAGACTGAGGTCTGCGGCAGGGAAGCAGCAGCAATGCCAAGGATGAAGGACCAGGAAGGCTGGAGGAGGAGCAAGCAGGAACTCTCCAGAACCAGGCAGAAAATGAAGTGTCCCTTCTCTGTGAAGCCTGAACTGGGGCTGCTCCTTAAAAGTCTCTCAGAGGTTAATAACCTATACCTCAGTCTCCCTCTGTCTGCCAGGCACAGTCATGCTCATGGCACTCAGCCACCCACCAGAAAGGATTTCTTCTCACTGACAGGAGATCTTGAGTGAGCAGGGTCGGTCAAAACTCCCTTGAAAAGCCACTACCAGAGGGCCAGCCCTGCAGTACAGTGTTAACTGCAGTTCAGCACTGTGCAGAAGGAGATTCCACATGGTCAACTAGGATTTGAATCTTTGGCCCCGTGGCTTGAGAAACATGCCAGGCATGTGTGTATGTGTGTGTGTCCAAAATCTTGACAGGATGGGAATATGGAGGAAAAAGGATTGCAGTGTGAACACATCCCATAAGGGAGTTCTCCCTTCCATCATGCTCTCTGGCAAGGGAATGGAATAGAAGGGAATGGAAAGGAACGGAATAGAATGGAAGGGAAGGGGAGGGAATGGGAGGGAATGGGAGGAGAGGGGAGGAAAGAGGAAGGGAGGGGAGGGGAAACTACTACCAAAGATCATCCTGTAAGAGTCTTACCCAGACACCATCCTATATATGAATAAAGGTTCCCCCTTGAGACCTCGAGCCACCAGAGAAATTAAGGCTTAAATCTAATTCTGAAACCTGATTCATCTTATTTTTTTAACCATATTCAAAGAAAAGAGGTTTAATACAGATTTGAAATTCACATCATAATAAATTATAAGATTTGTGAAGTACAACCTGGTTCATCTTTAAGCTGTGAAATTTCACCAACAGCACAGTCTCTAAACTAGTTAATCTGACACAGTACTTTGAGAACCACAAACTATCCACTACCTGGGGGTGGAAAATGCCAGAATCCTTCACTGTACTTGGTTATCCCCTTTCCTATTCTCCAGGGTCCTCTAACTAGAGCTGTGTGTGAGTATTTGTCTGTCTGTCTATCCACCCATTAGTCCATTCCTCATCCATCCCTGAGTACCTGGATCTTCCTCGCAAAGCCTGATCCCTACCCTCACAGAGCTCCCAACCCATGGGCAGAGAATCGATAGTCTTGAAGCAACCAGATGAGAGTCGCCTGTTTTGCTCATTTGCCCACATGATTTCTTTGGAAAGGCTTTCCTGGCTTATGTCCTGCCGGTAGCTTCCCCGTACCCCCATCCCTTCTGTGCCCTGCAGGTCTGGGCTCCTTAATGTCAGGGGTCATCTCCTGCTGTCTTTGTAACTCCAGCATCAAGCACCATATTGGGCATACCTAAGGCACTCATAGGTACTGCTAGGAAGTAGAGAAGAAAAAAAGTAATAAAGCAACAAAGCTAGACAAAATGGGTTATAAAACAAAATGGTTATAAAAACAAGAGGTTTTATAACCCTACCATATGCATTAAAAAACAAAAAACAGGGTATGTATCTTTCTAAGTTACCATAACCCTTTCTAGAACAAACCAGGAATAAGCAGTCAAACTGCCAAGACAATAGGTTATCCCAACATATAATGTGCCCCTCCCTTTCCATCCCAACCTGTAGACCCCAGGTTAAGGTCCTCATCCTTCCACAGGTTTGTCTTCCAACTTTTCTGCTTCTCTTCTGAGACAGTCTTCCACTCCAAGACAACCAATCTGCTCTTTACACGCTAGATGCTTTTCCACCTCTGTGCCTCTGTCTACTCTGCTTCTCCTACCTAGTGTGCTTGTCTCCACGTGTGTAAACTTCCCTCTTTAGACAGTATGAGCACACAGCTCTATGACACATGGGCTAAAAACAATGGAAAGAACACAGGGCTCATAGCCATATTATCTGTTTTCTGTTAGCCCCAGCTCAGCCACTGATTTGCACCATGGCCCAGGGCCACAGTGGAACTATTCCACATCTTGTTCCCTCCTTCCAGAATGGTCTCCCCATCCTCCCTCTTCATCAGGCTAAGTTCTACTTGTCCTTCAGCTTAAATGACATTCTCTCAGTGAAACCTTTACTGACCTCCTAGACAAAATGAGAGCCCACGGTTCCATACTGTCAAAACCTGTTATGCTTCTTCATAGCCCTGATCCACAATGAAAATTTACATTTATAAAGATTGCCTCTTTAATATAGTCCAGAAATAAACCTATGCATTTACAGTGAACTGATCTTTGATCTTTGACAAAGGTGCCAAGAACACACAGTGGGGAAAGGACAATTTCTTTAATAAATGGTGTTGGTAAAACTGAATATCTGCATGTAGGAGAATAAAATTAGATCTTTATCTCACACCATATATAAAAACTAATTCAACATGAATTAAAGACTACCATTAAGACTTGAAACTATAAAACTCCTAGAAGAGAATGCAGGTTAAACAACTCTTGATATTGGTCTGGGGGGAGGTTTTTTGGATATGACCCCAAAAGCATAGGCCACAAAAGCAGAAATAGACAAATGGGATTGCACCAAACTAAAAAGCTTCTGCACAGCAAAGGAAACAATCAACAGAATAAACAGACAACCTATGGAATGGGGAAAAAATATTTACAAACCACTATCTGACAAAAGGTTAACATACAAAATAAACACAGAATTCAAATCATGCAAAAGCAAGAAAACAAATAATCTGATTTTAAAATGGACAAAGGAACAAAATAAGGCATACAAATGATCAAGAAAGAAGAAGAGAAGGGATTGAGGCATGGTCACCCTCCTGAAGAGGATGCTGTCTCACTGTCTCTCTGTCTCTCTCTGGCAAGTGCATGTGCCCTACAGCATTTTTTAAAAATGTGGTATATATACACAGTGGAATACTATTCATCCTTTAAAAAAAGATAAAAGAAAAATCTGTGACAACATGGTTGAATGTGGAGAATATTATACTAAGTGAAATAAGCCAAGCACAGAAAAACAAATACTCGTGATTTCACTTAAATGTGGAATATAAAAACATCAAAGTGAAAGGAACACAGTATACAATGGAGCTTTTCAAAGACTGGGGTGGGAGTGCTGAGGAGATGTTGGTCAAAGGATACGAAACTGCAGTTAGGCAGAAGGAAAAGGCTCAGAAGCTCCATTGTATTGTATAACATGATGACTATAGTTAAAAACAATGTATTTTATACTTGAAAACTGCTAAGAGTAGATTTTAAATGTTCCCACCACAAAAAATAAGAATGTGAAGTAATAGATATCTTAATTAGTTCGACTTAGCTATTTTATAATGCCTATACTGAAACATCATTTTGTACACTGTAAATATGTACAATTTTAATTAGTTTAATAAAATTTCATTTTTAGAAATTAGCTGGTACTTATCTCCCCAATAAGTGATCATATCCATAAAGTCAGAGATCATTTGAATGACCGGGGGGGGGGGTTTCCTCAGAAAGTTCATAGAAAACGTTTATTGTTTAAACTACATATGAATTCTGAACTTTGTTCCACCAAAATAAACTCGCACTTTTATGCATTTTTCCCCAGGAATTCTTTGAAGTTCCCTTGTATTTCATGCATCACTGTATTCCCAAGATTTGTCACAAAAACATACTCGCCAAGTATAAATGAATAAATAAATCAGTAAAATGAGAGGTTTTGACCAAATATTATTAAATATTCCTTCTTGCTAAGAAGTTCTACAATACTAGGGCCCCCTCGGTTGTACCCTGTTCCAGAAAAATGTCATGATTAAATATTAGGGGGAAAGCCCCCCCAGCACAGTCAGCCTCCTTTCCAACCACGGCCCTCCCTGCTCCAGACAGTGGGCCTGGGTACTCCAGGCAGAAGGAGGAGCATGCACAAAGGTGATGCACAGTCTAGGGGGCCAGAGTGCCAGGGAGTGGATGAGGTCAAAGGGGCAGACCAGCCTGCAGGGTAACCTCCAAGGGTTCCAGGTGCCATGCCATGAGGTTTGGCCATGGTTTCTCGTGTGTAGATCGAATCAGGATGATGTCTGCTGACCTACAATTCTCTAGGTCCTGATGAGCAAAGTGCAAACACAGGCTGCACAGGGAGACTGTGTGAGGCCCGGGAGCCCCAGAAAGACAGCCAACCAAGAACGCAAGCAGCAGGAACAGCTGCTGTTTTTCCAAGTGGCTGGGTCACCTGAGGTCACTGTGCACATTCATGCCAGGCTGGTTGAAAGACCCTCCCACTCTATGGGGTACAAATTTCAGAAGGTGACCTCAGGGAATGGAGGGTTGCTATTGCAAGGTTTTGATAAGCCAATTCAACCTGCAGTAAAAACCCCTGTGGGTGAGACTTGGAGGGCAACCAGCAGGCAGGCCGCAGTTCAGCGCTGCTTGGCTGTGGACAGAGGTCATTGTTTCCCCTGCAGGTACTAATGGAGGATGTATTTAGAAGGCCTCCAACGGGCAGTGTTATGCCACACTGACAGGAAGAAAATGACTGCAACACACAGTTTGCCTTCATTTTTCTAATTTTATATGACATTCGTGTCCAAGTTCAATTCTAGTCTCTACAGCTGTGCTATCCTGTTTGAGTCGTTCACCCTTCCTGATTCTCAGGGCCTCATCTATAAAACAGGGACGATCAATCACTCTGCCTGCCCATCCAGGTGATGATGAAAGTCAGCTTAGGTAAAAGGTGGAGAAGACCTCTGCAAACCATAACACAGCTCCCAAACAAACACTCACCCCAACAAGGGGTGTGTGTGTGGCTCAATCAGCCTCCAGCCCACGGGCAGTGTGAATAAACTCATCCCTGTGGTGCAGTCCTTATGGTAGCAGCTGGAACCTTTCTGAAGATGCTTCTCCTGAGATCCAAGGACAGCCCAGTGAACCCTGACCATCCAGGCAGGGCAGGACCAGAACGCTGTCTAGAACATGCCCAGAAATGACAAGCAGAGGAAGCCAGCAGGGTGGCCTGGCTGACCACTTGGTGGAGACCAGCTTCAAAGACATCTGGCCTTTGATGAGGACAGTATCATGCCAGAGGCAGGAGAAGCCGACATGGAATGCTCCTTGCTTACCACTTTCTGGCACAGCAAAGGAATTTGCCCCTCTCCTGCTGGGCCTTGAGCAATCAGCTTGGATGAGGTGAGCAACAATAGCTCTGGCCGCCCCACAGAACTCCCCAGGTAAGAGCACTTGCCCTTTCCCCCCGGAGCTGGTCCATTTCTAGTCTCAGTGCAGTGGCTACTGGAATGTGTGGATGTCCCAATGCACACTGAACAGGTCCAATTAGAGGTCAGCTGAAGATTTCGCTTCAGCAACTAAGAAGCAGTTTTGCCATCGGCTGGACTTGTCCTGAGAAGCTACACACCTTGAATTGCCAGGGGGACAGGGAGATGAAGCGCAAACACCAAGAAAAGACCAACCAAAAACTAAAGAAGGAGACCTGCTCAGACAGAAGCCAACACCTGGCCCTGATGCCACTGTTTGACCCCCTGGATCAAGTTGAGCCTGAAGCTGAAACTTCCCTCCTCCACCCTCAGGCTTTTCAGTTACAAAAGCTAATAACTAAGGTGGTTTGGGCTGGGTTTTTCCTTTACTGAAAATGGACGAGTCCTAGCTAAATGGAAAATGTGTAGTCATAAAGAACCAAGGCCAGGGTCAGCAGGTAGTATGGTGGTGAAGGCACTGGACTCCCACATGGCCAACTGAACTGTGACCTGGACCGGGCAGCTTGAAAATCACGCCAGTGCACATGCATGGCCCAAATCCCAGGAGGACAGAGGAGCTGTGGCATGGCTTTCTCCCCAGGGGGGTGATTTCTCACTTTTCCTCTCACTTTCTCTCTGCCTCTCTCCAATAAGCACACACATTCTATAGCAAAAATCTGAGGGGAAAAAAAAATAGGGGCCAGCAGGTAGCATGATGGGTAAGGTGCTGGACTCCCAAACAGTCAACTGTGGTTTGAGTCCTGGACCTGGCGGCTTGCTTTCTCACTTACTTCCTCTCCTTCTGGTGAGTGCACATGCCCTGTGGCAAATTAATAACAATAATAGTAATAATTAATCAAATTAAATAAATAATTCTTTTTGGGAGAAAAAGAAAAGAACTAGGGTCAGCCTCATAGCACAATGCAGGGGCCAGATCCTCCCACACAGGAACCAGAAACCCTTGCAATTCAAGTCCTGGCCTCCTTGGCTTGAGAAACACACTGTGTGCACATGTGTGTATGTGCATGTGCATGCTCAGAATCCAGTCAGAACAGAGAAGGGTAGGCAACTACAGCGTGATCACACTACATTAGGGGTGCTTTTTTTTTCCCTTCCCCTCCTTCCCCCCTTCCTCTCAGGAGTGTATGAGTCCTCTGGCAAGAAAAAAGTCTATAACAATAAGAAAACTATGGTCCAAAAACTGAGCATATTTCAAAAATGTTTGCACCAAAATAAACTCATAATTTAACTCCATCTTTCCATGAACTTCTTTCTTTCTTTCTTTCTGAGAGGTTTTTGCTATAGGGCACGTGCACTCGCCAGAGACAGAAAGTAAGAAATCACCACCCCCCCCAGGGGGGATGGCCACACTGCAATCCCTTCTCCTCTATTCTCCTCTCAGGATCTTGGGCACACACGGACACGCGCCTGGCATTAGTTTAAGCCACCAGGTCCAGAACTTGAACCGCAGTTGACTACATGGGAATTCAGCGACATAGCCATTAAGCTAACTGCTGGTCCCTCCATGAACTTCTTGAAACCCCCTCATACACTGGGCCTGGAGGATCACTCTGCTTCTCTACAAAATTAAAGCTCCTTAAAGAACTGTCAGCAGCTCCTCGTCTCTCAAGAGCCAACTCCTCTGAAGGTTCCTTTTGACCCAGACACCCAGTGAAGGTTCCCTATACACAGAGGATTGATGAGCTCTCTGGGAGTTCTAGACTCAGCTTTCCAAATTTACTCCTCTAGTCCCATCCATTTGCTCATGCCGTTTGAATTTATTATTTTCTTTTGGTTTACTTATTTGAGAAAGAGAGAAGCAGACAGTACCCCCGACAAGGTTCTGATGCCACAATCCACCTCCAGACCATGGGCACATGCGTGCGTGGCGTACTCAGGAAGGTCTCTGGACCCGAGTCAGGAACTTTTCCATGTCAGGTTGGGAAGGTTGTACTTTACACTGCTCCACCGTCTGGTCGCCCCCCCCATCTTTAATTTCAACCAGTTTCCTACAGTCTACACATTCCTGAAAACTTGATGCTTCAGACTTGCCCTGGTCCCAGGCCACCCATCCTGGGGACAAGGTCTCTGAGTTCCTGTCACAATGAGGGCAGCCCCCACTTCCTCACCCAGCTTCCCCTGTATGGAGCTGCCCACCTCTACCCCATCTTGTCTGCTGCTCAGGCACCTATTTCAATTTAATTCAGCAATACTCACCAGGCATCTTCTCCATGCCAGCCACGATCCTGAGCACTGGAGGTTCAAAGACAGCGAGGGTGTGTGTGTGCACTCAGGACCAGCAGATGCGTATGTAACATTTCACGACACGGCGATGTCAAGCACAGCTAAAGCAGACTGCTGGGAGTCTGGGCTTCTAGGTGTTCCTCCTTAGTCACACCTAAGGAAGATCTCGGCCGCGCAGATCCCCAGTGAAAGTCAGTTATGGTCACTGCGCCAGGGTCGACTGAGCCATCTGAGGATGCCCTTGGAGGTAAAGCTGCCCAAACATAGCTGCTGTGAATGAGCTCATGGGGGGGGAGGGGAAGGGGGGGTGGCACTGCTGAGCTCAACCTCGAGGTAGTCACTACACTAGGTCCACTTTGTCCCTGACACTGATTAGCTATGTGGACTCAGGCAAATCACTTTACCCCTCCCCTCACAGCGGCTGCTTCATCATAAAATGAGAAGAGCAGAAACAGCCCAGGTTGGTAAATGGGGCAATGGAGGTGAATACAGGTGGCAAATTCCCATGGCACATTCTCACAAAGGCTGGCTATTATAGTGTCTCTGTAAGACTGTCTGCTCTGTCCTAGCCACAACCCAGGTACAGCACAGGGCCGAGCACAGAGTAACTGCTCACAAGCCACTAAGTCAGCACCGGGCAGTAAACCTCACTCACTCTGCCCCTGTGGACCTAAACACAGGCAGGTGCACACATCTCCCCGAGGAGGACCAGCCTGGCTTGGGGCTGGCTCCATTCTGAGGGAAATACCTGCCCCATTGAATCCTGCTCATCCACCTTCCTGGACTGTCTAGCCAAAGCCTGCAGCCATGGCATCATGGGATGAGCGACCCTAATTTATAGAGCCCATTTTCTCAATAAAAATACTGAGACCACAGGAACACAGATCATTTCTTTCTTAGTAAGTTTATAATCAAAGATTTAAGTGACTTACAGTGTGACATCTATAATTGATATAAACTACTGGATCTGCATACTCAGAAGATTAATAACTCCATGCCTATAGTTCACCACTGTTTTAGTATTAGAAAGTAAAATTAAATTACTTAATTTGACACTAACATCTGGCAAAGAACGAATCAATCCAAGACTCATTCAACAGAACTTAAGTTCCAGCAGACCCACACCAGGCTGGGGAGCAGCTACAAAGCCAAGGTCATTTGCACCGATCTGCTCTTGTAGTCGAACCTCACTTTCAGCAGTCACCTGACACCTCCCCAAGTGCAGGATTCAAACAGGCTTTCTACAAGCAATTTCATTCCCAGCAAACCTGGCAACCCCGGACGCAGTCCTGGGGATCGTATTTGAACATATGTCCCCTTGTAGGAGGTCCTGCCCTGACTAGGACACATGTTCCCCTGGGGAGAAGCCCTGCCTTGGCTTAGAGCTGGCTCCATTCTGAGACAGTTGCCTCACAGAGTTAATAATCTGTACAACCACATAATGCAGTGGTTAAGCACTGGGCAGAGGAAGCCAGATCCCATATGCCTGACCACGGTTCGAATCCTGGCCCTGAAGGCTTGAAAAACATCCTGGACACAGACATGCATGCCCAAGGTCTGACAGAATGGATAAATGTAGAAAATAAGGATAGTAGAGTAACCAGGCCCCACTGCAAGGGAGGAGGTGCTTTCTCTCTTTCTCTTTCTCTCTCTCTCTCTCTCTGGTATGTCCTGGAGGGGGGACTTAATTTTTTTTCCCTAAAGTAAATTTTTATTCATTTATTGTCTCCTCTGCTTCAAAAAAGAGCATACGACAGACAGAACATAAGAATTTGGAGGTGAGAAAAGGAGTACTATACAGCTATTGCAGAGGAAAAGGCAGATCATCTGTGATCCTGCGATTACTGTAGGAATAGTGGGAATGCCACGATCTCCTTGATGTCTGAAAAGATGCTGATCTCTTCATAAGCCTATCTTCAGGGCAGGCACCCAGAAGTAAAAGCCTCTGTGAAAAGATCTGGGGGAATCGTTTTTAAAAGGTTTTTGCCACGGGGCATATGCACTCACTGGGAGAGAGTGGGAAAGTCAGAAATGACCCCTGGGGGAAATGGCCACATCATAATCTCTTCTCTTCCATTCTCTTAGCAGTTTTGGCATGCACTCACACACACTGGCATGATCTTCAAGCTACTGGGCCCAGGACTCAAACTGCACAGCCAGTCATGAGGAACCCAGCACCTTAACCTCCACACCACTTGCTGGCCCTGGGAGGACTTTCTAATTTGACTTGTAGGTATCTCTGATTTGCCTAAGTTTGTTTTTTTTTTTTTTTTAATTGAGCATCTTTTTTTTTTTTTTTTTTTCTCTCTCCTTTTCTTTTTTTAAGTGTTTGCCGTAGGTCGTCGTGTGAGCTCACCAGAGAGAGAAAAAGTAAGAAATCATCCCCGAGGGGATGCCATGCTGCAATCCTTTTTCCTTTATTCTCCCCCTGGGATTTTGGGGCACACATGTACATGTGACTGACATGATTTTTAAGCCACCAGATCCAGGACTCGAACTATGGTCAGCCATGTGGGAGTCTAGTGCCTTAACCACCATGTCACCTGCTGGCCCCATTGAGCATCTTTTTATTTTAAAAATCAGCTGAAACCTTGACTATTTCAGATAAAAGAATAAGGTGAAAAGAAGAGAAAGTTAATAAGGAAAAGAAAATAAATGGACACAGGAATAAGACGAGCGCAGGAACGTAACCTGGGAGGACACATCTTCATTACCACGTCTAGGTTTCTAACAGCTACTGTGAAGGGAGTCAGACCAGCGACAAAAGTCACCTTAGCTCTGAATGAGACTGTTTCTCAGCACAGAAACTATTTCTCCAGAGGATTTGCATAGAGAAAAGAATCAGCTGACAATAAGAACTGAGCACCAATTACAGGAAGCCAAATAGCATTTGCCTGTCTTCATGGAATTTATACCATAATGGAGGAGAGAGGATTGTTTAAATGGAATACAAATGAAATTAAGTTAGTGGCTGGCAGCCGGCAATTTTTGAAAAATGGAATAAAATAGAATGGATAATATCACAATGAACCAGAAGCAACAAAATGTAGAATGAATCTATTTTCATCAAACTCATGTTTCAGATGACATATGCACGTATGCCTGGGAGTTAAATATAAAGTGTATTTATTATTGTTGGCCAAGATTTAAAAAAAAAAAAAGTTGAGATACAGCTCTAGCAGGAACAGCCTGTGCCCTGGACCCCAGGGGGACAACTATCGGTTCTCTGCTCTCTGGTTGCCCGTGCACATCCACACACACACACACACACACACACCCCTACAAAAACGCTTCAGTGAAAAGGTGTTCCACAGCCCGTGTGTGTGCAGAGCCGAGCACACAAGAAGCAAACCCAGGGGTTCAAAAGAGCCAGCCCAGGAAGGGATGGAGATGGAAGTAAACTTCCAGTGTTTGGTTTCTTAGAGGAGGAACTGAACCTCCAGGCAAGGAAACAAGAGACTCAGGCCAGGGAGGGCAGAGAGTTCTCTGCCCATCCTTGGAGACGGATCTGGGCCTGTCAGGAGTCAGTGGTCTCAGGGCTATTGGAGGGAAGAGGAAGGGTGGTGGCACTAGTAGGGGAGTTCAGGTGGGAAGGATGAGCATATATTCCTGCAGCAGGGCCTTAAAGGAAAGAGGCAGGACAGGCAGGCAGAGCATAGACGGAAGGCCAGCAGCCATGGCACTGCTTTCCAGCACAGGAAGAGTCTGGAACCCAGACAGCAACGGGGCCACCCACCATGGAGCACCTGAAGGCAGGAGGGGAGCATTGAACACCTGGGAGCTGGGCAGAAAAAGGAGGGAAGGACTTCGCCTACCTCCAGCCTGCCCACCGTCCCTGACCCACCTGGGGATGGCTCCTTTAAAAAATTAATAATACAAATGTAAATACACTGCTAACACCTGCCTGAGCCAGGAAGTGAAGGAAACCCCTGGGCCCTAAGCCTGGAACAGCGAGTCAGAGAAAAGTGTAGCAAGCAGGCAGCTCAGAGGCGTCTAAAGACCTAGACCATAGGTCCTCACCTGGGACTGGAGGCCACGCACGGTCTCAGATACACAGACAGCTCTTGGCTGGGAACAGAGCTGCCCAGGTGAAGTGTATCTGGACCTCGCAAGGAGAAACAAGGTACCAGGTGGGGTAGGCTCTTCTCTCCGGCTTCTCTAGAAAAGGTGGTCAGCACCACCAGAGGTTAGAGGCCTCTGCAGCCTGGGCATGCCTCGCAGAGCCCAAGGTCAGAGTTTTGAAAGCATGAGTTTGGGTCTTTGTTTATCCGAGAAGATCAGTTTTTCCCTCAACTTTGAGACTGCAAAGTGATCTCATAGAGGAAGATCTAGGAAAGCACAGACTGCCAGCCCTCCAGGTGGCAAGTCCAGTGCCCAGTTCCATCCTTTGCCCGCTGTGTGGCCCTGAGCAAACCGCTGACCTTCTCCAAGCTGCAGTTTCCTTGTCTTCCCAATGGGGACGACAGCACCAACTCTGAGAAACTGAGGATTTGAAAAACCAGGCGAGAGAGGCCTTGTAGGTGGCTTGCACACCATCAAATGGCTGTCGTCACTACGACTGTTATGTCAAAGGGTCCCCACGAGCTCTAGGAGAGACAGAGGGTTCTGGAAAGCTGAGAAACCGTCCTGCTTGGCTCACTGCTACGGTGCTAAGGCCGGAGGGTACACTCCAAGAACACCTCCCAATTTGTACCCTAGGATAAGAGTAGTATGGAAGGTTTAGGAAACCCAGGGAAGTCGAGGAACAGGCACCTTGAGGTCACAGCCGCTGAAGTCCCGTTTGGCTAGCTGAACATTCAAAACTATATCCATCTTGCTAACTCAAGCAGAAGCAGACGCCTTTGTAATGGTTTCATAATCACTGAGATCAATCACCA
Source organism: Tupaia belangeri chinensis (assembly GCF_000334495.1). Taxonomy (NCBI): domain Eukaryota; kingdom Metazoa; phylum Chordata; class Mammalia; order Scandentia; family Tupaiidae; genus Tupaia; species Tupaia belangeri. Next base: position 257,516 of record NW_006206856.1, read on the forward strand.
TTTTAATAATGATTAGTGTTGAAAAAGGCAACGGGCTTAGTCACAACTGCCTCGATTCCAAACTCATTAACACTGTGACCGACTGAAATCATTACACTCGTGCTCTACTTCAGCGGACCTTCTCAGGAAAGTGTCGAGCCGTTTAATCCCTGCCCCCTGTACTCTAAAGCTGCCTTTAAATGCCAGCACATATGCCTTCCATGGGGGCTCCCTGTAAACCGAGTTCTCAGACGCACGCCGTTAGGGTAACTGAGACATCTGGACCCACAGAGCCTGTGAAAGCTCAAAGAGCCAAAGACATGCTATTTTCTAAATGTCTAGGTTTGTTATTTATAAAACATCCTAGTGAGTTAAGATGAAATGGAGCAAACAAATACAGGTTTTTCTTTAATTACAGTAATGTTAGTGGATCAGACCTCAAAATGTCTAGAAATTACTACTTTCTGTAAGTTGTGATTCTACTCAAATGCCAAACTTAAAAAGCCCAAATCCAGAACAAATAGTTCGATGGTAACATCTAGTCTTGCATCTTCTACAGCCCAGACACAGCGTACAGAGAGAAATAAAATAAAAATAGAAGATCAATTTAACCCCGATCACCCAAGGAACAGTAAACAGTGGGCTCTGGAAAGCACCTCTGTAGGGGTTACTCTCCACTAGTGTCCAGGGACTTTTAAACAAGCAGGCATCCAGCAAACCAGGAGCCGGCCACTGGGAACCTACCGGATGGTTTCCTGGGTACCTTGGCCCTAGGCTGGGTAGTATGGTGAACTTGAAGTTAGGTTGGGTTTACAGCCCACTTAATCCAGCTGCAGAACCTCAGTCAGGCACGTCACCTCCCGTGCTTTGGTTTTCTAACCCATGAGAGCACTGCTGAGAGGAGTAAGAGTGTACTGGGAACCCGCGTTCGCAGTATGCGCACAGTCAACGGCCGCTACAATTACTGGTGGTGGAGGGTCAGAGCTTGGGTCTTGACCTCTTTTCTAATACAGCAGAAGCTCTCTAAACGGATTTACTTTTAACCAATTTGTCCGTTGAACTGGCACTCTTGGTTCCTTGTGGTAGATGAGGACTAATGGCCAAGCCACACTGAACTCTCACGGCTCCTGAGTTCTAGACAGCTTACGCATTTTTTCTAATTGCCAGAGGGCATGGGTGCACACCAAAGAGAGACAGAAAGCATCCCCCAATGGAGAGCGGTCATGCCGCAATCCTTTCTCCACCATTTCTCCATGCCTCGGGATTTGGGGCATGCACGCGCCCAGCTTGTTTTGTAACCAGTTGGGCATGTAGGATTCCACTCTCTACGCACAGTGCTTTACTGGCCTTGCTTTGGGGCCGTCCCCAAACCTGACACATTCTTCTTCCCAACACTTGAATTGTACGTTTACCAGAAGTTGATTATGCCTGTCCTTAAGTTTACCTCCGCTGGATTTGTCACTACGACTACTGAACTAAATACTGTCTCTGGTGATAATATATGAGGCCGAATCCTTCGGAAGTGCTGAACAAGGAATGTTGCTAAATGTTTCATTATCGAATCAGAAATTAGTGTAACAACAGCAAAAGATGAAGAAAAAAGCCGTCGACCTTTAGAATTGCTCTCAGCTCTTTCTCATGTATCTCTTGTTCAATTTTTAAAGAAAGTGCAATTGGAAATTGTAGACACATTATAGTAGTTTGTGTAAGAAAAGAAACAGCCCTGGGACCAGCAGTTAGCATAATGGCTGTGTTGCTGGACTCCTATGTAGTCGACTGCAGTTTGAGTCCCAGACCTTAAACCCACGCCGGGTGCGTGTGCGTGCCCAAAATGCTGAGAGGAGAACAGAGGAGAAGAGATTGCGGCGTGGCCATCCCCCCTGGGGGGTGATTTCTCGCTTTCTGTCTCTCTGTCTCTGTCTGTCTGGCTAGTGAACGTGCCCTATAGCAAAAACCACTCCAAAAAAAAAAGAAAGAAAGAAACAGCCCCCCTGCTTGGCAGACACAACACAGCCACGTGCTGCATCGTGACGTTCCAGACAGTGGCAGACTGTGATGTCCACATGTGACAGAGTCACCTCCCAACACTCAGGACAGAGCCCCCCTGTTAAGCAACACATAACCGCATTCCGAGAAAGCCCAGGGCCCTACTTTAAAAAGTCTGGCAGATATGGGTGTGGTGATATAGGCCTGAAAGTCCAGCACTCGGGAGGCTGAGTCAAGAAGATGAAGAGTTTAAGGCAGCTCAGGCGACATACAGAGACCCTGTCTCTAAAAATGAAACTTTTTAAATTGGCAAATAAATGTCCAGTGATGTAACCCAGGTTAAAATAACCTTTAAGATAGCTCTATCTCTTTTCGGGCTAGCTGGAAAGGTGGTTAAGGCAGCAGGGTTCCACACACTGGATGGCACAGTTCAAGTCCCAGACCCAGCAGCTTGAAAAACATGCTGGGCACATGTGTGTGTGTGCCCTCCCAAGACCCTGAAAGCAGGGAGGAATGGTGAAGAAGGGGTTGCAACACGGCCATCCCCCACGGGAAGGCGTTCTCACTTTCTGTCTCTGGCAAGCACACATGCCCCATGAAAAAATTAAAAAGACATCTCTGTATCTTTTTAAATAAGCCTCCCTGTAACTGATCTTCTTTTAGAATAATTTATCAGGTCAAATATAAGGACAGGTGCAACAGGAGACCAGAGAGACTAGCCAGCTTACTTCCCAGGTCTAACATTTGCCCATGCAGCCCCGAGTTCAGCTTCGGAACCTGGAGAATGATGTACAGATGTTCTCGCCGGTGAGCAGCGCCACGTGTGTTTAAATAAACAGAGCACTGCTCGCAGGTAACCTTTGAACGCGCTGGTAGAGTACCAAGTGCCACCATTTACATCATTGGACCGGATGTTGGCAAACTTTCCAAGTTGCGTGTACATCACCGACCTCCCCCCATTGGTGTGCCAGAGTGGAGGAAAACACTCGTGTGTGTGTGGTGGCAGCAACACTAACACCGGGACAAGGAAAGACAGGAGGGAGAAAACGCGAGTGAGCGTGAGTGAGGAAGTGAGAGGCAAGACCTGCACAGGACACGCGGGAACAGGGGAGGCGACCACCGGCAGAAATTCACAGCTGCTGAGAGTCCCCAGAAAATCACTCAGTGCCACGCTGCTGACGCCTGACCCTAACCACAAGTCCACTTACATTGTCAAGAACTCCCTCATCCTTTATTTTGTGTTGGATACACAGCTCTAGAACATCTGGGAGGCAGAGAGAAGCGAGTCAGCACGGTGCTCTCCTAGTGGCCTGCATCGATTTCTGCAGACCAGCCTGACCTTACCTCCTCGCTAACTCTCAGCTGGAGAAGATCCAGTTGGTGTGAAGGCGATTGGACGATCAGAACTACCTACTTGGGCTAGATTAGACCATTCATGAACAATTAAGTTATATTTCTCTTTACTCCGGCGGTAGCAAATTATGGCTTCTGGTATACCAGCCAGGTATTCGTAAAGCCTCATTGCAACAGAACCACACTCGTTTACGTATCGTCTAGGACTGCTTTTGTCCTTCAGCAGCAGAACTGAGTAGCTGTGACAGCAGCAGCATCCATGAAGCCTAGAATAGTCACTATCTGGTTCTTCACAGAAGTGTGCTAACCCTGCGTCCTGGGCCTGTAGCACCCACGAGATACACTACTCTTGGCTTTTGCTTCTCTGCCAGAAAAAGAAAGAACACCAGTGGTTATCTAGCCCTGTTCCTTCTAAGATGAATGGTGTCATATTTTTGCTTAATGGCTACGGTAAGCGTGGAATACTAGCAAAAATCTTTGCAAACACCAACATTTTTATAAGCGGGTTCTGACAGTCTTTGCCTACTGCTTCCTGTGAAGACGTCCAGGCACCAAAATTGTGCTGACCGCCAAGCCTTTTGACAACACACACATGGAGTCACATATGGCACTCCACTTGGTGGGGAGGAACACATCTGATCCAGTATTGCAGGCACAAAAGGAACTGCTACTTAGAGGATGTATTTTTTTTTTTTTAAAGACCTCAAAGGACCTGATTCCTCATTATTCCCAAAGCAGCTTTCAGTTTTCACTCTGTATTTAACCAAAGTTCCTAGGAGACTATTAAAAAAAAAAAAAAACAACCCAGAGCCACTGTGAAAATGAGTTAAAATAATAGTTTCTGCAGAATACTTTAAGTGCCACGGCATTCATCCTTCAGAACTGGGTTAGGGAGTACTATAATTTGGCCTGTCAGCACTGACGTGAGCACACAGCAGACCCAGAACAGTGCATGTTGACACTCTAGCCTGGGGGATGGGGACACTCTCGTGGCCTTCACTGAGGCTTACCCTCCATCCTCCTATAGGAAGTCGTCCTCAGGCTTGGACAAGGAACATCATCCCAGAGCACTGCAAACAGAGAAGCTGCCCTGAACAAAGGGCATGAGGCCTGCGTGTGGCACCTGTGCCTGCGTGTGTAGACAGTGTGACATGCGGGTCCTGAGAAAATTCTTCATTTAGTGGCCCAGCCTCAGTGATACAGGAGGGAGGGTGTCGCTTCATGATGCTGGAGCCACATGGGGGCCCAGGTTCAGATCTGGGGTTGGACTTGAGCGTGCCAGGTGCACCCACACACGCCACGGTCCTGGGGGTCAGAGGAGGGTCACAGCGTGACAAGTCCCTGTTGAGGGTGCCTGAGTCTGTCTCTTTCTCTCATGAATGAAATAAAGATTTTTTTTTTAAAGAAAGTCTTCATGTTAATCCATAAAAGAGACTTGAATGTTTTTCCTGTTAGGTGGGTATTAGAGTGGATAGGGCTCTACTTGAGAAGTATGAAGTACCTCATTTTGTTAAAAACCAACAAGTGGGACCGGACACCTCCCCAGTCCAGCACTCAGGAAGTCAGCCCCCTGCAGCATCCCACCGCTGCCCACCCTCATGGCTACAACCAGTGAGGTCTGAGAGTGGGCTGTGGGCCTTGAGGAGGAGGGGAGAAGCCAGGGAGCTTCCCTTCCCAGAACCAAGTAACAGGGTCTCAAGGGAGTCATAAAGATGATCATATACACAGGACAGAGAAGCTAGCACCTCGCCGCTCTCACCCCTGGGGACTCTCAGCGTTGGTGACCATGCTCAGTTGCCACTCTGCTTGCCTGAGCAGGGACAGTCATCGGGCCACCCTGTGGCCTGGCAGGAACCCATGAGCTCCCTGTGAGCCGAGTGACCCCATGGGGTGGCTAGGTTGAGTCTTTGTGGGCCCTCACCCAAGGGGACTGCCACTGTGCAAGGTCACTGTAGCAACCAGAGGCTGTGCAGGAGGCAGAGCGTCTGATCCAGGGCCACATGTCCCCATCAGGCACCGTGAAGTGGGAAGATCGCCACAGAAGCCCACACAGACCCCACAGGGCTGTGCATGTGGACCTCTCAGTCAGGGGGCCTTCTACCCAGCTAGGGTTAGCTCGAGAGGCTGCAAAAAACTGCCAGGAAGATGACCTTGGGCACACCCTTTGGGTTAAAAGGCATTTGCATTTTTCCCACTCTCCATCTCCTCTCCCTCAAAAACAGAGGAGTTAGTGCTGGAACCACAGGGCAGGTCTTGGTGGGGGAGCAGCCCATGCTCCGTAAACACAAGGGCGAGGGGGGCAGGGCCAAGTCTTAGGTCAGATTATAACACTGGCAATGTTAATAACCAAAAATGACTGGGAAGACATGGAGTCTGCCCACGACGGCATAAGGAGAGGAGAGAGGTTCAGTGCACTCTGGTGAACACAGCGATTGCAAACATAAAACCATTTCATGTTGCGATCTGAGGCTCTGCAACTGGTAAAATATGGATGGGTAAAGTGAGGTTCAGAGAGAGGAAAGAACTTATCCGACACAAACCAAGTTGGTAGGTACAGATGGAACTCCAACCCTGGCCAGCTGCCTCCTCCTCCCTTGCTCAGCCACAAGGTAGACTTTATCCACGTCTAAAGTGCACTAGCCAGAGGGCTTGGGCTTGCTTTCTCTTCTTGTTCCCATGATCGCGCAAGGCCTGGCTAGCCAACAGCCTTCATCTCCTTTCTTCCACTAGTCCCTCCCTGTACTAATTACATAGATCAGTTAGAAAAGTAGGTTCATTGCAAATAAAAATGAAAACAATGTTGCGCTGACTTCTTTCCAAGAAAACAAGAAAGAAATGGGCCCTGATCTAATCTCTGTCCTTAGTTCACTCCAGGATTCTCTGTTGCAGTTTGGAACTAGCCCTTCCCTGCTCAAAGGCTGGTCTGATACTGAGAACTGGAACAATGTATCGGTATGTTTGTCTGATGCCCTCCAAGTTAAGCAAACGTTTCAGCCCTGATACATAGCATCCATTGTGCTGCAGGTGGGTAACTTTCATCAGAGGGCCAAGATGCTCTAGTTCTCCTATTACTTCAATCTCTGTTGAAAAATCAGAACTGTTGTGGTCACTGGGTTTATTGCAAATTACTCCACCTCCTTCTCCATCACTACTTCCCGATCTCCTTCTACATGGTGGGTTTTTGTTCTCCAAATTAACAGACTATGAAAGCAACACTTAGGGAGCCACTCCAAACACTCAGCATTTAGGGAGACACAGCTTTGAGATGAGAAAGAATCAGAGTTGGGGTGGGAAGATGAACTCCGAAGTATCCAAGAGACACACAGAGTTGGAGAAGCTGGGAGGGCTGCTCAGAATTTGATAAATAGCTATACTGCAGAGGCTCCCGTGGTGGGTTTTAATGAAATTTTGAAGAAGATAAGCAAAATAGCTCTGTGTAACAAAGGGTAATAAATCACAATTATCTTCCATTCATGCTACTGCAACTTACATCTTCCACTTGAACATATTCCAATGCAGTGTAAACATTTTCAGATACACAGAGAAGCTGAAAGAATATCAGAATGAATATCTACAAAGCCACTGGCTCAACTCTACAATTAAGATTCTGCTATCCATGCTTTCTCACACAGCTAGCGGTTCCTCAGATCCATCCCTCAGTCCATCTTAACTTTACATACACCTCAGAACAAGGTACGAACCTGTTTACTTCACCCCAAACCCCTAGGGTATGCATAACACTATCCAGAAATTGCCATTTGTTGACAAGTTGCTTTTTTTTTTTAAGTAAAATGTATATAATACATCAAGAAATATATACATCTCTGGTACACCATTCAGCACTTTTTTTTTAAAAAAAAATGTATTTTCTTCCATAAGCAAGAGAAAGAAACAGTACCCCCCAAAGGGGTCTCAGTGCCACAATACACCCCCAGGTTTTAGCCAGCCCCGGTTCACGGACACGGACACACACAGGCCTGATGTGTTCGAGGAGTCTCTGGACTTGAACCAGAAACTTGCCCATGTCGGACTACTTTGTAGAGCACCGTGCTTTACTGCTGAGTCCCCCTTATGACCTTCATTTAGTGAGTTGATACAGTACTTATTTTTTCTTGAAGGCTTCTTTCACCCACCAGAAAGATGTTGCATGTATCAGTAGTGCATGCATTTTCACTGCTGTGTAGTAGTCCATTGCAATGAATTTATCAGTTTGCTTATCCATTCTCCTAGGGACAGACACCTACACTGTTTCTAAGGATTTTTTTTCCCATTAGAAATAAAGTTGCTATAATAATTTTTGAATGAATCCTTTTGTAGACATGTATTTTCATTGTTCTTGAGTAGTACCTAGGAATAGAATTGCTGGATCGCAGGCCTTATAAGGAACTGCCTAAGGTTTCCCCAAAGGGTGTGTGTCCTAGTACAATCCCACCAACCATGTGTTAAGAGTTCCAGGTGGTTCTACTTCCTTGCTGACACTTGGCATTATTGGCTTTTCCATTTTAGTCTCTAGTCACTCTGGTCGGTGGACAGTGGTATGTCATTGTGGTTAACTTGCATTTTTCTGTTAACAATAACGTTGAACATCTTTTTCTGGGCTTCTTGATCATTTGCATTTTCTAGTAAAAGTCTCTGTTGGAGGACCAGCAGTTAGCATAATGGCTATGTCACTGGACTCCCATGTAATTGACCGCGGTTCAGGTCCTGGACCTGGCGGCTTAAACTCATGCCAGGCACATGTGCGTGCGTGCCCAAAATCCTGAGAGGAGAAGGGATTGTAGCATGGCCATCCCTCCTGGGGGGTGATATCTCGCTTTCTTTCTCTCTGTCTCTGTCTTTCTGGTGATCACACATGCCCTGTAGCAAAAACCTCTCCAAAAATAATAAAAGTGTCTTTTAACTGATTCACCCATTTTAAAAATTGGAATGTTTGCTTTTTATTATTCAGTTGTACAAATGCTTTATATGTCCTGAATACAAATCCTTTAGCAGTTTATGTTTTGCAAATATTCCCTCCCAATTGGTGACCTGCTGATTCATTTTCTTAACAGTATCTTTCAAAGAGCCTGCATTTTTAATCTCGATGAAGATGACTGTATTAGTCTCCCCCTTATGGTTACTGCTTTCCGTGCCTTGTCTTGGAAACCTTTGTTTACACCCAAGTCTTTGGTTTTCCTCCCGAGTCTGCTTAAGTCCGTGTTGTGATCACCTCCCTTTACTTCCTCTCACTTCTCCCAAGGCAACGCCTGAGTAGCAGCACGGTTGCTTCCTCACTACTACCCCTTGTCCCCAGCCCACCCTCAACCATCGGCATGAGGAGAAAGCTGATGCAACAGGCCAGGCTGGCTCCAGCCACGCTTAGTGATCTCGATGGAACTCTCCCTGGAACAGTTCTGAAGCAGTGACCTTGACAAGGAAAGAAGACGACACTTCTGCAAAGCACAGGGCCATTCGAAATCAGCTTGAAATGGCTGACCATAGTTCAAGTCATGGAGAGAAAGGGGAAGGAGCTGCACCCCACTCTGCACTCACACTGCGTTCCGGGAACCCACAGCTCTGGCTTACTCTGTCCTTTGTTGGTTTGCTATATGCCATGTGCTCACAGGAAAGAGAGCACGCAAGGGAGAGAGAAAGAGATAGCAAGCGAGCACCCCCCACCACCATGGGATGGCCATCCCACAATCCTCTCTCCACTCTCCGCCTGGGATTTTGGACACACATGCCCAATGTGTGTCTCAAGACTCTGGGTCCCAGACCTGGACCACCCAGCTGGCCAGGTGTAATCCAGCCTCCTTAACCAGCACACCACAGGCTGGTTCCCATCCTGCTCTTTTCCCTTACTTACATGCATGGGTGCTTTATTATCACAATGTTTAATTTGCTGCTGTTTATAATAAAAGGATATCCTTCCAGTTCCACTTACAGGGGCTGGAAGAGTGGGGAAATGCAACAGAGAAACTAGTTTCATGCCGGTGTCTGAGGTTGTGTGGGCAGGTATTCTCACACCCTCATTTGGGAAGTGTTCTTGCTCCCTTCTGGTCGTATCGTATCTGGCCTGTAGGAATGAGAGCATGTCATCTTCCTCTGGCCTCAGAGCTACACCCACATCTCTTTCCCCTAAGCCTCACTTATCTTAAAAGTTCTTAGGGCCTTCCAAACAGTGGTGAAACCCTTCAGAAGCCACCCCAAACTAGCTCGGTTGTGCAAACCCAAGGGAAGCTGCTTATGTGATAAATATATCCCCCAAATGCAGGATGCAAACCAAGTTCTTACACAATCCTATGATGGCAAATGCTTTACAGAGTTATCACATGAAAGTAACAGTCCCATGTCACAAAAGCACACATTTTGTTCCTTTAGATCATGTGCTGTGAGTTTTGCTTTAAAAGAGGGTACAGGATTGGGTTTTAATGGAAGGAATTAAAGATCTCAACACCTCAGAAAGTCCCTCTGCAGGCCCCTCCCAATACAGGACCCACATAGAGACTGCTAAGAAGTCTGTTCTGGCTTTGCCACACCCTCATAGAGACCAGGCTTCTCTGCTTTCAAGAGAGGAAGTCTGAGACCAGTGGATGGTGTAATGGTTCCATCACTGGACTCCCACATGGCTGACCACAGTTCAAATCCCAGACCCAGTGGTTTAAAACTCACGCCAGGGGGACCAGCAATTGGCATAATTGCTGTGTCACTGGACTCCCATGTAGTTGATTGCGGTTCGAGTCCCGGACCTGGTGGCTTAAACTCATGCCAGGCACGTGTGCATGTGTGCCCAAGATCCCAGGAGGAGAATGGAGGAGAAGGGATTGCAGCGTGACCATCTCCCCGCCCGCGTGGCAAGCCCTGCGGGGGGGGGGTGATTTCCTGGCGAGCGCACGTGCCCTATAACAAAAAATCTCTCCAAAAAAAAAAGAAAAAAAAATCTCACGCGAGGCATGCATGCGTGTGTGCCCGAAATCCTAAGCGGAGAGTGGAGGAGAAGGGACTGTGGCATGGCCATCCCCTCCAGGGGGTGATTTCTTGTTTTCTGTCTCTCTGGTGAGCATATGTGCCCTATAACAAACATTTCTCTCAAAAAAAAAAAAAAAAAAAAAGAAAAGAAAAAGAAAGAAGAAAAAAGAATGAAAGAAAGAAGAAGAGAAAAAAGAAAAAGAAAAGAAAATGAAAGGAGGAAAACAAGACCAGGGCTTTCCAGAGCTGATGTGTGCTGATTCTACCATTTATTTTAGTGTTCTTATTTGATTGTGTTCTACTTACATGCTATTTAATTTTTCCTAAGTTTTCTTCACACCACTTACAACAGTCTGTAATGATCTTGATATTTGTCTCTTTGCCTATTAACTGCCAGTGCCCTGAGACTGGAAGCGACATGCTTTTTTCCTGCCCTGTTTGCAACCATATTACCGACCTTGGCACAGTGCCAGGCACAAGGCAGACGTTCGATAACTGCCAGTTAGATCAGGATGCCTGAGTCCCGTCCTCTGCAGGGAGTTCCTGAGTGTCCAGTAGGAACAGTGTCTTCTTCTTCTTCGGCACCTGCCCAGTACTCCCCAGTGTGGATGCTGGCCCCGCTGCTTCATTGCACCGTGAGGCCCAGCCGCCGGCCAGGTGGACGTGCCAGGCTAAAGCGCACCCACCTGAGTGCAGAACTGGCTCCCAGCACGTCGCCAACGCTTTGCAGGGCTTGCCCGATTAGCTCATTTAAGGAAGTAACTCCAAACTGTGATGTGCACAGAGGACTGAAAGGGGGAGAGAACAGAGAATTTGCCGTGACCACTTCCAACTCCGAATATTAATTTTCTAAGGGCCAAGAGAGATAAGAAATGAGGAAATTCAAAACCCAACTCAAAGCCAGGTTTGGTGGTGTATGCCTGTGATCCAGAGCTACTTGGGACACCTGAGGATCAAGATACAGTAAGACCCCATATTTAAAAACAGGAAGAAAAAAAAAAGAAAAAGCCAAATTCAACCTCCTTCTAAAGAGGCTCAGCCCATGTAAAGGCCTGGGCAAGGTCTGCGGGCTGCAGGGTTGGGAAGGGTGTGCACCTCAAAGCCACAGAATGACATGCCGGTTTACTGGTGCGGTTCCCACCCCTGATGGACCTGCCCTACACTAACACTTGACAGCACTGTTTTTGCACAGGAGAGGTTACGCTGGCTGCTGAAACAGACCTGAGCACAGGAGATGACAGCAGAGGAGAGAGGAGAGACACCACGGAAGGTTTACCAGCAACTACCCACCCAGGACTACAAGTCATCTCATAAAACCCTGCAAATTAGAGTTATAACCTCATTCCATCCAACGATGATGCTGAGGCCAAAGCAGTGGAGTGACGTGCCCGAGGTCACGGCAAGCCAGAAGATGCGTCCCAGCCCAGCTAGCAGCAAAGCCAACATCTGGAGCACCCAAGCAACCTGCCTTCCAGACACAGAGCACATGGGAAGGAAGCAGGCGTGCTCCAGGTGCCACGGGTTACAAGGGGAGGGGTGGAATTTGTCCTGGCCAGGGAGAGGACACAGTCTAAGCAGGGGGGACCCCAAAGCAACATTGGGCCAAGGAATGACCTATGCAAAGGAGGGCACTCTGGGTGGACCTTGGTAGCTATGGCTGGGCCAGGGGGGCATGCAGGGCACTCAGACAGAGCAGCATGAGGGCCTCCCCCACTGCACTTGGCGATGTGCCCTGTAGTCCGCGTGTGGCCAGCCAGAGGTTTGCAAGGAGCAGTAGAGGGATCGCAGGTGCAGTGCCTGCCATCAGGACTCTCTGGACCGACGAAGCAGAGCAATGGCAGCAAATGCAGCTGTGGGGGGGCCAGGGGAGCGGCTTTCCGCGTCAGCACAATTCCAGGCTGTCCACCAAGCTGAAGCCTCCTGCAAAGCCTGGCCCGCCCCAGGCCATCTGAGGACAGGAACAGGCCGTCTGTGCTGCTGCTGGCACATGGCGACCTTGGTACCCATCAGCTCTGTCGGCCCGGCGTGCCTTGGCCTCTCTGCCCACTGCTCCCAAAGTGCCATGAGGGACAGATGTGTGCTGGTGTGTGCAGAGGTCAGGAGAACCACAGACCACGGGAGCTGGTGGGGCTCCAATGGGCCAGCGCTGGCATGTACTGGGCGATACCTGGGACTGACCTGAGGACACGAGGAGCTGCTCAGATCACCGGGGTCAAAGGTGCAGGCAGAGTTGAGGCTCAGGACCCTGGTCATGGCTTTGACATAAAGTGGCAGAGTACCAACCACGCACCTGGCTCTGTCCGAGGTGCTGAGGACAGAAGCGGGAAATGACAGGAAGGTACTGTCCTTACTGGGTATCTGTTCATCTGCAGGACAAGGGCCCTTTCCCCAGCATGCAGCTGCCTCCCTTCCACCATCCTCTCGAGGTCTTGTGAGCACCGGTTCCCCAGACGCATCCCTTCCTGAGCACAGAAACCCTGCACCAGCAGCAGGTCCAGCCCACTCTGGAGAATCCCAGTGCTTGACTGTCCACCTAGGCGAAGTCACTGATGCACCCACTCGTTTGCCTCACTGTGAAGTGGGATGGCGATCATTACACCACCATTTAACAGCTTCTGAGCACTGACTGAGTACTTCACAGGCACTGCGTCACTCGACTGTCATAATAATCAGAAACTCTAAAGTTTCTAAAATGGAAAACATTACTTCTGCGTTTAACAGATGAGGAAACTAAGGCTGAGAGGGTGAAGTAACTTAACCAAGGTTGCACAGAAGTGTAAGAAGAAGGCAAATCTGTCACTCCAAAACCGGTGCCCTTGGTCCAAATATTGGACCTACCTTTTCCTGACTCCCCTCACCACCCCGCCCCACCCACTGATGTCAGAGGGCATTGGGGTGAATGGGGAAGATGACAGAGAAGAGAGCACCCAGCAAACTCTGGGAATGCAGACATTGCAGAGTTCTGGGGTGGTTCTTTCTGTTCTTGACACTGAGTACCATCGGCTACAGCCGTGGTACATGGTTGGTCCACAGCATCGTGTAAGCACTGGCCCTTGAGGGACAGGAAAGATCCGGGAAAGCAGAAAGGAGGCGAGAAGGCATTCTTGGCAGGTGTGCTGGAGCAGGGAGGTGCCTTAGGGAAGAGAGGCCCAGAGGATGTATTGAGAGTCCAGGGCACAGCAGGTCAGTGTCCTGAGTGTGTTCAGTAACACCTCCGAACTCAAGACATCAACCTGGCTCTCCTTCAACTTCCAGGTAGACACACAGGCAGTGGAAATCCACTCAGCATGTCCTCTTTCAAACCCCAGACCCGGGTCCCAAGGGGCACAATGACAGAGAGAGGGAGAGGGAGGGAAGTGCATGTGTGCATGGGTCCCAAGGGGCACAATGACAGGGAGAGGGAGAGGGAGAGGGAGGGAAGTGCATGTGTGCAAACGAGAGTGTATGCTGGCGTGATGAGTTTTGGGCCTCCTGCTCATTTCCTATAGGCTCTGGCACAGCACTTATTTGCATGGCTGATTAGATAACCAATCACACAGTAGAATATTTTTAGGTCTTCATTAAAAAACAAAACAGGGAGAATGTAGTGTATCTCCTCATAGGCTGACACAACCGTCAAGCACAGTGCTAGAACAGGGAACAGGTAGGAGAAGGCAGAAACAGAATGGCTGTCTCCTCACTGAGCCTCCTGGGAGTCTCCTCACTGCATCTGCTAGAAGAGGCACAGAGGAAACGCATGTGTGTATGTGCAGGAGAGAGGGGGGCAGGAAGACAGAGACCAGACACAGCAAGCTTCCCTCATGCCCTCTCCGGTCACTTATTCATGGTGTTATCCCTTCTCGACTTCCCAGAAATGAGCACTGATCCTTTGGGTCTCAAGGCAGAAACATGTCATGATCCTGGAGGGCCAAGACCCTTTCCTGAGTCTGAGGACCAAAGTCAAGCCCTGGACACTGATACAGAAAGGGATAAGAAAGCAGCATAGCTCAGCCTCCCAAGTGCATAACCCTCAGCATCAGTAATTCACATTGCCCACACTGCCCCAATTGGTCTCAACCGTCCTGCAAGGTTGTGGGAGCCAGACCATGTCAGAAAGCCTTTTGGCTCCCTGGACAGCAACATGGCAGTTGGCAAGAACAAATACCTACAAAGGGTGGCCAGAGGCAGCCCAGGCCCAATCACAGTGGCGCGGATGGTAGGGCACCAGTGAGCAACACTAGAGTCCTATGAGAAGACCCTCGATTTGGTTCCCAGGTTGACATGAACACCTGCGAGCGTGCCAGGGAACCTGGCAGCCTGGAAGACTAAGGGAGGATCCCAGGGCCAGAACCTGTCGGGAATTGCTCCCTCTCTCCCTTTCTCTCTCATGAAAGAGATCAAACTTTTTTAAAAAGAGGGGGAGCCAAGAAGAAAATGTTTGATCTACTTTCTAAGAAAGACTGGTATAAAAGCCCCTGCTGTGTTCAATGTGAGAAATAGAGTAAGGCTAGCCCTGTAGCACAGTGGTTAAGCACTGCATGGAGGGATCTGAGTCCCACATGGCTGGTCACAGTTCAATTCCCAGCCCCACTGTCTTGAAAAGACACTCGAGGCACTTGTGTGTGTACCTGAAATCCTGATGGAACGGGAAAATGGAGGGAAAAGGACTGTAGAGCGACCATGCCACATTGGGGGCTGAGCACATCACTTGTGCTTGCTCGCTCTCAGGTGCAGGCACCTTCTGGCAATTAAAGACGGGAGGGAAGGAGAGAGGGATAACACACACACACACACACACACACACACGTCACCTGGACTCCAGGAACCAAAATTGCACCTGATGTCTTTAGGGGTCAGGTATTTGAAGGAAGCTTGCTTGATCTGCAGAATTATAAAAGTGCACTTGAACAATCCAGGCTAATTTTTGAGTACATTAAGGGCAAAACATTCCTATCTCATGACAAGGATCTCATACATGGCAAAATATGTTTCATGGTTTAAAATAGAAGACCAAATAATTGATTATCTATTTCGAAATACTTAAAAGAGAATTTTGATTGTTACCAACACAAAAGAATGATAAATATCTGAGGTGGTGAATATGCTAATCACCCTTTCTTGATCACTCCACAGTGTACACATGCACTGAAAAACGTCACTCTGTTCCCAAAAAGAGCAAAAACAGTAGACCATGACTGAACCTTGCGTTGATGTCAAGACTACGAATGGTTATCTGCTCTGTCCTGTGCTGGTTTTTACAAAACACTCAGTAACCAAGTATAGAAGACCTCTCACACTCCACACCAACCATTTTGCCAAATCCAGAGGATGATGAAAATCACGACCTGTGAGGTGCAAACTTGACTTGAAACCAATAAACTGATTCTAGACAGCATTGGAAAATAGGGAAAAGCCTTGCCAATCTGTTTATCCTCTCCATGGTGCTTCATTAGAAAAGTGAAAAATGCTAAAGAAGCCTGTTTGAGTTGGGAAAACTCTTAGAGCTTCATGACAGCAGTGTTGGAAAAGCTACTGCAGATGAAACAGGTATTAAACTCAAACAAGCTGATGGAGATGAACCACCAGTCCAAGAATCTGTTTAAAATTAAAAAAAAAAAACTTGTCCTATTCATTTATTAATTCCATAACTAGGAGAGAAAGATGGAAGAGGGGAAGAAAACAGCATCCTGAACAGGGTCTTTCTTGCCACAGTCAGTCAGCCCCAGATCACCGGCACCGACATGCCTGGTGTACTCAGGGATGTCTCTAGACATGAACCCAGAACCTTTCCAAGAGCATCACATCATATTGCTATGCTACCATGCAGCTCCAAAATTTCAGGCTTTAAATAGTAACAAATAAAAAGTCCTATTTGTGGAGGAAAAAGGAGAAAACTTTAGGAGGAGAAGGTCCACATGCACAAATATGGATGCTCCAAACTTGAACAACTTATTTGCTAGACATTACACAGCAAAGGAATATAAAGCAGATGATGAGGAACTTAAACACCTTGTTCTAAGTCACATAGAAAGGCAGATGTGGCCCCAGAATTCAAATGTCTGGTGAGTTTTTTCAGGTCCTAGGCTCTTTTCACTGTGCTAATCAATAGGGACAACTAAGGATTGAGGAAGCTAAGAATTAAGGGAAGAAAGAGAGCGAGTGAGATGGTTAAGAAAATGGGGAATTTTGAAAGAAGATCATGAACAGAACTATTTTGTTTGTGGTCAAAAGGAAAAATAAAACCAATTTCTAAACCAATGCAAAACAGAAAAAAGCATAGTCCTGCAACTGAAGTACTTTATGTTACAGACCATTTAATTAACAAGTTTAGGTTCATTCACTCATAATTAGATAGATCAAAGCAATTTGGCAACACTCTCTATGCTGTTTGCACAGAAGCAAGGAGCCTTCTTAGCTATGTAACCTATTAAATGTCCCATTTTAAAGAACTCCAACTTGGCCCAGCCTAGGTGACACAGTTCACAACATACTGCAGGGCTGGAAACCACAGGCTAACCACAGGTTCGGATCCCTGGTTCGGCTTGAAAACATATCGGGCACGCACACAGGTGCCCAGGATCCCAAAGAGCTGGAGGCCTGGAGTAGGGGAGATTACAACATAATGAGACTCTGCTGACAGCCCCACCCCTTTTTTCTCCCCCCTCTCTTGCTCTCTTTCTTTCAGAAATGCACACATACACAAACACACACACACACACACACACACACAATCATAAATTCACACACACTCAATCTTGAGATTTGGCTAAATTTTTATTAATTTTTTAATCCTACAGAATTGCATTTCTCAGCCTATTCATGCCCTGCCTAAAAAGGTGGTGACTGACTCCCACTGCTAGCCATGATCAAATTCAAAGGACAAAATTTATCCTTCTTCCTTAAACAAATACATGAAACTATTCTATACTATTTCATATATTCCTTCTACAAAAATATACATATAAAAAAGTTGTAGAATATTCAACAGCAGGCTAGTAGGTAGCACAGAGGTTAAGAAAGCTGGATACCACATGGCCAGCTGTGTGCTTCGAGTTCAGACTGGCTGCTAAACATACCAGGTACATGAGCTTGTGTGCCCAAAATCCAAGAGAAAATTTAAGAAAAAAGGAATGCAGCATGGCCATCACCCTGAGGAGTGATTTCTCTTTTCCTTTCTATCTTTCCATCCCTCTGTGGCGAGTGCACACACTACAGCAAAACTAAAATGTGTGCGTGTGTGTGTGTCTGTATTCAACAGCAGTCAACATAACAATCCTTCTCTCAAATCAAGCAAACCCTACAACAGACTAATAGAGCTTTCTGCCTAGTAGTACATTCTAGAACATGAAACAGGGAGGGGAAACACCAAGCAGTACACAAAGTTCTCACTGAGTTGAGAAAACAGATTGAAACACAGGGAATCTGAGGTGGCTAAAATTACACAGCAAAGAATCTGGAAATGTAAAAAGGGGAACCCCTCAGTCTCTGTTGAATACTAAGCCCCAAATGTGAACATAAAACGACCTGAGAATAAGGACAAAGCAACCATGGAACTGTGAGCTGAATGGTTCCCAAAGTCTACACAGGTTAGGAACCATTTGATTTCCCAACAACCAGAGAATCAAGAGATATTGTTGATCCCTTGGGCTTTGTGCCAAAATCCCAAAAGGCCTTTGTAAATCTACCCTAACAGCGCTTAAAAACAATCTTTGACAAGATTGCTATGAGGAACAAGTAACTTAAATGCCAACCATAACAAGGCTCATACTCCAACAAGCAAGAAAATTTAGACACTCAACAACATGTTTACAATGCCCAGCATTCCATCAAAATTATTTGAATTGTCATGAAAAGGGGAAATGGGACCATTCAACAGCTTTTTTAAAAAAATCAATAAATAGAAACAGACCTAGAAATGATAGAATTAGCCAATAAGAATTTTTTTCTTATGACAGAAAATGTGTGCCTGCACATGCAAGGAAGAGAAGCACGCTCAACAGGGTCTCATCACGCTACGATCCCCTTCTCCCAGCCTCTGGTTCCTCGGGATCCTGAGCACTTGTACATGAACCCATATTGTCAAGCTGATTCAGGGATCTGAATCATCAGTGGGCTATACAGCTTCTAGCTTTGCAGGGCATGTGTTACTACTACACCATAGTAGCTGGACCAAATAAGGATTTTTAAGTCAGCTATCATAACTTTATAGAAGTATTTAAATAAAAAAACATACACATACTGAAAAGAGAAACATAAAACATTAAAAGAACCAAATGGAATTTCTGAAGATGAAGATGTCTAAAATAAAAAAATTCACTAGCTGAAATTAATAGCAGACTAACCGAAGGTCAAAAAGTATGGCCCACAGGACTAATACAAACCATAGCTTCTGTGAATAGTTTTATTGGCACACTCATTTTTAAAAATGTATTGTCTGCAGATTCTTTTGAAATTGCCAGAAATGAGTAGTTCTAAGAGAGTATACAGATTACAAAGCATAAAACATTTACTATCTGGCCCTTGACAGAAAATGTTTGCTGATCCCGGGACTAGAAACTGCAGAAGAAAAGATTAATGTAACATGTAAATGAAGCAACAGATCTTATCCAAAAATCAAAAATTTAAAAGATAAAGGTCGACCGAGTCTCAGTGACATGTGGACACCATCAGCTAGGCTAATAAATGTAAAATTAAGTGCTGAAGAGAGAGATGGAAGTAGAAAAAAGAAGTTGAAAACATTACAAATTAAAAACTTGTAACAACTACTCAAGAACTCAATAAACTAGTGGAGGATAAGCAACAACAACAACAAAAATCTCACATTAAAAACAAATACCTAAAAAAGATATAAAGAGAAAAATCTTAAAATCAAATAAAGAACTTATAAGAATTCAACTTTACAATAACTCTCAACTAATTATTCTTTGAGAAGTTTAACTTGGGATAGCATTTAGATTTCTTTTTAATGGGTGAAATTTTCTCTACACAATCATTTAAGCCTTTGTCTCCTTTTATACACAATTATTTATTTTGAAGAACAGTGAATTATGGTATATAAAGTCCGAAAACTGAGCTGAGTTCTATGGCACACACCTGTCATCCCAGCTACTTGGAAAGCTGATGCAGGAAGAGCTCAAGTTCAAGGTCAGCCTAGGAAACCCAGTGAGACTGGTTGTCTCTTAATAAAAAATAAAATTAAATAAAACAAAAAATAAAAGTCAAGATAACTTAATTATTTGCAAAGCTAAGCTGCAGCTTATTTTTTCAGAGAATGAAATTATTTTCCTTTTACTCATTTTCTTTAAACTAGCTTTTAATTTAAAGATGTAAGCTGAGCAATAGAAATATATTACCCTGTGATTTATGGTAAACAGTACCAATAAAGTATTTTATTACTAAAAAAAATTTAAATAAAAAAAAAACATTGTATACACTGGTCTAAACATAATCTCTTATCTGGGCTGGCTCCAGAGCTTAATGGTTATGGAAGCTAGATCCCACAAAGTCAACCACGGTTCAAATCCTGGCCCCACTGACTTGAAAAACCCACCATATGTGTATATGTTCCCTCTCCACCCCAAATATCCACAGGATGGAGAAACAGAGGAAAAAGAATTGTGACATGCCCACATCCCACTTGGGGTACTTTCTCCCTACCTCTCTCTGTCTCTCTGCTTCTTTCTGGTGATTACACATGTCCTCTGACAATTGAAAAGAGAAAATTTCTTGGGGACCAGCAGGTGGTGTGGTAGTTAAGGTGTTGGACATTCCCACATAGCCAACCCTGGTTCAAGTCCTGGACCTGGTGGCTTGTTTTCTCACTTTCTCTTTCTCTCTGTCTCTCTCTGATCAAAATACAATAAGTAAATGAATAAATAAAATTCAAAATAATTTTTAAAAAAAGAAAAGAGAAAATTTCTTATATGAAATGTTATAAGACAGAATAAAATGAAATGATATTTTTAAAGTGTTGCAGGAAATATTGGCCTATTCAAAATTCTATACCCAGTGAAACTATCTTCCCAAATGATGGTAAAATAAAAGAACTTATCAGACAAAAGTCAAAAGGACTCATTACCAGCAGAAATGCACTACCAAAAGTTAAAGGAAAGTCCTTAACTAGAAGGAAAATTACACCAAATGGAAACTTGGATCTACAATAAAAATATAAAGAACCCTAGAAATGGTAATTATGAAAGATTTATGAAGCCAGCTCGCAGTGTGGTGGTTAAAGTGGCTGGATTCCACACGACTGACTATGTGGTTCCAGTCCTGGACCTGTGGCTTGAAAAATGCCAGGAGTGTGTATGTGCATGCCAAAATCTTGAAAGGAGAAGCAGAAGAAGGGATTGTAGTGTTTCCACCCTTATGAGGGAGTGTTTTTTCACCACCTTCGTCCTCATCCCCACTTGTCTTTGGTGAGTACATGTACCCTCAAGCAAAATTTTAAAAAAAAATTATGTTATATAGAAAAGACTCACATAAAATTGGTATAGTGAATATGACAAGATTAGATAAAATGGAATGCTAAAGACTCTCAAGTTATACCAAAAGAAGGCATAAAAAGAATAAAAAGTAGGAAAAAAAGGAGACAAATACCAAGATGATAGACTTAAAACCAAACACAAGTGATCCGAACACTTCAGAAAAGTCAGTGATCATAATAAATAATAAAGCCCAACAAAAGCTGAGCTTTCTTAAGTAGACACTATTTTAATATTAAACAAAAAAATTAGAATAAAGAACATCAACCCAGAGAGAGCCATTTCATAACAATAAAGTCATCAATTCATCTAGAAAACATAACCACCCTAAATGTATATTCATCCAATGGCAAAATTCAAAATACATGAAGCAAAAACTGGCAGAGCTGAAAAGATAAATATATCCACAACTATAATTGGAAACTTCAATATTCCTCTCTCAGAAACTGAAAACTAAGTAGAAAGAAAAACAGAACATATACAGAAGAACACTACCAACTAAATTGGTTAAATTTATAGAATATCCTACCACACAAAAGATGACCAGATTAAACCCAAAATAAGTAGAGAGAAGGGAAGAAGGACTAAAGGGAAGGGCAAAAATAAATAAAACTGAAAATAGACAAAGAAAACTTTATTTCTGTTTTTTAATTATTTAAGAGAGTTTTTTTTTTTTTTTGAGAAGTTTTTGC
>NW_006206856.1:278959-306842 GCF_000334495.1 Tupaia belangeri chinensis
AGAGAAGCCCCCCCCCCCCCCCCCGAGGGATAGCCATGCTGTAATCCCTTCTCCTCCATTCTCCTCTCGGGATCTTGGGCACACACACACTCGTGCCCAGCGTGAGTCTAAGTCACCGGGTCCAGGACTTGAACCACAGTTGACTACATGCGAGTTCAGTGACATAGCCATTATGCCAACTGCTGGTCCCAAGAGAGATTTTTTAATATAGGGCACACTGGAGAGACAGAAAGCAAGAAATCACCTTCAGGGTGTATGACCACACCATAGTCCCCTCTTCTCCATTCTCCTCTTGGACTTCTGGGTACACACACTCACACCTGACCCAAGCTGCCAGGCCCGAGATTCGAACCATGGTTAACTACGTGGGAATCTAGCACCTCAACCACCACATCACCCACTAGCCCAATTTTATTTCTATATTCTAAAATATTATTGAAAAGAATTAAATCTAATCTAAATAAATGATAAGTACATGTATTCACAAACTAGAAGTTTCAACATTAAGATGTCAAGTCTCCATACAATGATACATAGATTCAATGCAATCCCAATCAAAATCCCAACAAGGTTATCTGGAAAAATGAATGAGATGATCTTTAAATTTACATGGAAATACAAAGGACCTCATATAAAGCCAGAAAGCTTATACTACCAGTTTCTAGATGTACAAAAAAGCTACAATAATTAAGACAGAGCAGTACTGGCATAAAGCTAGTCATACAGATCAATAGAAAGGAACAGAAAAGTCCAGAAATAAACCCATACCTATACAATTAGTTGATTTGTCAAAGGGACCAAGGTAATTTTACAGGTAAAGAATTGCTTTATTTCAAGCTGTTTTGTTACATATGATTACCTCAAAAATGGGTTATAGAGCTACATATAAAAGCTACACCTGTGAGTCTAGGTTGTTATCCAGTCTGGGGTAGAATTCATATCCAGTCTCATTCTGGTTGTTTGGAATTCAGCTCTGTATGATTTGTGGTCCCCTGTACATGAATTGAGATCTCCCCTTCCCCACTGGCTGTCAGCTGGGGTCATCCTGTCTTCTAGGGGCCCTCAGCATTTTCTGGCTCCTGGCCTCTTTTCCCCATCTTCAAAGTTAGCAATGGTGAATTGAATCCTTCTCACTTCTTAAATCTTTGACCTTTCCTTATGCCTTATCTCTCTCACTGGCTTTGTCCCTTCTTTCCTGATTTTAAAGTTTCAAATGGTAACACTAGGCCTGCCCACTTAATCTAGGGGGAAAAAATATCTCTAGCCTGAAGTCAGTTGATTAGCAGGCTTAATTATACTTGCATGGTCCCTTTTGCCCAGTATCATAACATATTCACAGGTATATCACTGGGGGCAAATATTTTGGTGGCCAAAGTCCTACTTATCATGTCATTATGACCCAGAAATTCCAGTATTCACTACTTTCTCCAAGAATAATAAGAAAATATGCCCATACAAAGACTTGTAAAACTTGTATTAAAATATTCATAGCAGCTGGGCCAGCAAGTGGCGCAGTAGTTAAGGTGGTTGGATCCCACATGGCTGACTCCACAGTTCAAGTCCTGGACCTAAGTGGCCTAAGAATCACAGTGGGCATGTATGCATGTGTGCCCAAAATTCTGAGAAGAGAATGGAGAAGGGACTGTGGCATGGCCATTCCCCCAGGGGGTGATTTTCTCACTTTCCCACTATCTCTTTATGGAAAGTACACACACCCAATGAAATATCTAAATAAATAGTTTTATATGTATGTATTTATACACACACACACATACACACAGTACAGCTTTATTTACAATAGTCAAAACTTTTTTATTTTTCATATGCAACATTTGGGTCCAAACATTCAACAGCAGGTAAAGGGATAAACCAACTGTGGTATATCCATATAATGGAGCAGCACCTAGCAGTAATAACACATCCTGTTTTGTTTAATTTATATTTATATTAAACTAAGAAAGATAAATCTAACCTACAATAGTAAAAAACATATCTGTATTTGCCTTGGGTCAGGAACTGGAGGTCTGCCAAAACAAACAGAACATTCCAGCACTATCAGGTTTCTGGATGGGGGTGGAGGTATAGGGGTATATATATATATATATACATCCTTCACAGCTCATCAATCTGCATACTTCAAAGTATACAAATACTGTGAGTAAATTATAACTCCATGAAGTGGAAGTGGGTAATGGTCTCTTCTTCAAGCATTTTTGGAAATCAAGCCCCGAACTGTAATAACCTTGGTGAAGGGACACAACCCTGGCCTGCCACGGGGCCCCAGACCCAGATTTGGGATGTGTCACTTCTAAATCCTTTCTTTCTTCTGCTTCCATGGCCAAGGCTATCAAAGCGACCAGTCCCCACTAAGGTGAGTGGGCAATAATGGAGTTAAATGTAGCTCCCCATAATTGAAGGTAATTCATGCTGTCACATTTGCTGTCACCAGAGGTCACATCTCAGAGCCAGAAAGGCTGCTCACATTAATCGTAACTGACACCGCCTCCTTCCTTCCGGGGATCCAGCCCCAGTGCGAGGGTGTCTTCACTTTGAGTTCCAGAGACCCCATCTGGATCCCTGCATTTCTCTCTTTTTGCTTTTTCCCTAAGTGAAAAATGACTGAGATGGTGGAAAGATAAAAAGGAAGAGACAGTTGAGAAATCTCAAGTCAGCCAATTAAGTGATCGCAAAGCTGATTTCAGCACTTTGCGCGTATTCTGAGGCCTGAAAGTTCCTGACTGCTGACATGGTGGATGCTTTCTCTGACTCCTGCACCAGCCTTGTTGGTATTTCCCAGTCCCGGCCTCCTGGGTCCATTTAAGAAACTGGATAAGAGTAGAAACAAACAGGCCCAGAGCCCCAACATCCCAGAGCTGTGCTCAGGGAACACGTGGGGCAGCTCTGGGGAGAGGGCGGACGCTTCAGGAAAGCACAATACCTGCTTCCCAAATGGCTTGGTCCTGACCTTTCCTTATGCCTTATCTCTCTCACTGGCTTTGTCCCTTCTTTCCTGATTTTAAAGTTTCAAATGGTAACACTAGGCCTGCCCACTTAATCTAGGGGGAAAAAATATCTCTAGCCTGAAGTCAGTTGATTAGCAGGCTTAATTATACTTGCATGGTCCCTTTTGCCCAGTATCATAACATATTCACAGGTATATCACTGGGGGCAAATATTTTGGTGGCCAAAGTCCTACTTATCATGTCATTATGACCCAGAAATTCCAGTATTCACTACTTTCTCCAAGAATAATAAGAAAATATGCCCATACAAAGACTTGTAAAACTTGTATTAAAATATTCATAGCAGCTGGGCCAGCAAGTGGCGCAGTAGTTAAGGTGGTTGGATCCCACATGGCTGACTCCACAGTTCAAGTCCTGGACCTAAGTGGCCTAAGAATCACAGTGGGCATGTATGCATGTGTGCCCAAAATTCTGAGAAGAGAATGGAGAAGGGACTGTGGCATGGCCATTCCCCCAGGGGGTGATTTTCTCACTTTCCCACTATCTCTTTATGGAAAGTACACACACCCAATGAAATATCTAAATAAATAGTTTTATATGTATGTATTTATACACACACACACATACACACAGTACAGCTTTATTTACAATAGTCAAAACTTTTTTATTTTTCATATGCAACATTTGGGTCCAAACATTCAACAGCAGGTAAAGGGATAAACCAACTGTGGTATATCCATATAATGGAGCAGCACCTAGCAGTAATAACACATCCTGTTTTGTTTAATTTATATTTATATTAAACTAAGAAAGATAAATCTAACCTACAATAGTAAAAAACATATCTGTATTTGCCTTGGGTCAGGAACTGGAGGTCTGCCAAAACAAACAGAACATTCCAGCACTATCAGGTTTCTGGATGGGGGTGGAGGTATAGGGGTATATATATATATATATACATCCTTCACAGCTCATCAATCTGCATACTTCAAAGTATACAAATACTGTGAGTAAATTATAACTCCATGAAGTGGAAGTGGGTAATGGTCTCTTCTTCAAGCATTTTTGGAAATCAAGCCCCGAACTGTAATAACCTTGGTGAAGGGACACAACCCTGGCCTGCCACGGGGCCCCAGACCCAGATTTGGGATGTGTCACTTCTAAATCCTTTCTTTCTTCTGCTTCCATGGCCAAGGCTATCAAAGCGACCAGTCCCCACTAAGGTGAGTGGGCAATAATGGAGTTAAATGTAGCTCCCCATAATTGAAGGTAATTCATGCTGTCACATTTGCTGTCACCAGAGGTCACATCTCAGAGCCAGAAAGGCTGCTCACATTAATCGTAACTGACACCGCCTCCTTCCTTCCGGGGATCCAGCCCCAGTGCGAGGGTGTCTTCACTTTGAGTTCCAGAGACCCCATCTGGATCCCTGCATTTCTCTCTTTTTGCTTTTTCCCTAAGTGAAAAATGACTGAGATGGTGGAAAGATAAAAAGGAAGAGACAGTTGAGAAATCTCAAGTCAGCCAATTAAGTGATCGCAAAGCTGATTTCAGCACTTTGCGCGTATTCTGAGGCCTGAAAGTTCCTGACTGCTGACATGGTGGATGCTTTCTCTGACTCCTGCACCAGCCTTGTTGGTATTTCCCAGTCCCGGCCTCCTGGGTCCATTTAAGAAACTGGATAAGAGTAGAAACAAACAGGCCCAGAGCCCCAACATCCCAGAGCTGTGCTCAGGGAACACGTGGGGCAGCTCTGGGGAGAGGGCGGACGCTTCAGGAAAGCACAATACCTGCTTCCCAAATGGCTTGGTCCTGAGAGCCACAGCCTCCAGGGCAGCTATCTCAGAGCTCTGAAACTGGCACTGCAGTCTCAAGGCCACATGCTGCCTCTGCCTTTATTCGATTTTGGTACATTTTCGTGTCTCCAAAAGGAGAGACTAGACTTGTCCCACATATAAGGATGCTGTGAATATTAAAGGACTCATATCTGTAAAAACTACTTGAAAATAAGAAGTACTGTGCTATGCTGTCGTAGATTTTGGATTGCCATGTTTTAGGAGAGACACAGACACACACTGCTTTGCAAACTCCCTACCATCCTCACTGCACTCTTCCCAACTGCTTCCCTGCTTGTTACCTGCCTGGCTCCTAAAAGCATCAGGATTCACGATCCTTGCAGAGATACTCTAAAATGTAAAGTCCTTCACATAGAAGTTATTACTACTATTCATGTTGTTGATAAGCCAGCGAGTTACCTATCTTTCACCGTGATGGTCAATTCGACCTCTTCAATTAGTCTGAGTTCCTTCTTTCTCTGAATAACTCCTATAGAACCTAGAGACCTACCATTCGCTTTGGCACACTAAATATGTTTGGAAGGATGAAAGCACACTGAGGGGCCATGAAATGATACCCCATCTCTCTTCCGAAGACTGTACACACTGCAAGGCATACGAGCAAGTCCCTGGTGGTCTTGCAGAGCCTGGTAACTGCTGAGGTTTGGAAGGACAGCCCTACTCAGTCATGGCTCTCACCTTGATGAATGCTGTGTGATATACTCTATGACAGAGTATTGAAGTCTGCAAATGATCTATTCAGTTTTTTTATCTTTTAATCAGGCAGATTTAAGTCCCTTCTTTTATAATGTCCCTCTCATGTACAGATACGGTGTGCTTTCTTGCAAAGAAGTGAAAGGAGGGGGGCCAGACCTATAGCCTAGTGGATAGGGAAAGCCAGATCCCACACAGCTAACCCTGTTTTTGAGTTCTGGCCCTGGTAACTTAAAAAAATGCACCAAGCATATGTACACACATGTCCCAAATCCTGATAAGATGGACAAATGAAGGAGAAGGGATTGTGGTGTAACCATGCCCCATGGGGGAAAGTGGGTGCTTTTTCCATCTCTGACTCTCTGTCTCTCTCTGGTGAGCATATGTACCCTTGGGCAATGTTTTTAAGTGTAAAAGAAATAACAAGAGAAAGGAAAAGAGCCACAGTGCAGGTTCTGCAAAGTGGGCATACTAGCTGCCCAAGTGCAACAGCCCATGTGAGAAATCACTACAGATGTACCGTCAGCAACTAGAACCATCAAGGACTGCACACCACCTTGCCCTTCAATAGATTTTATGTAGCTCCATACTCTTAAAAAAAAAAAAAATAAGACCATGAAATGAAGGAGGTTTAGATGGGGGGGGGGGGCTCTTTCTTCTAATAGAGGGTAGGGACTGCCCCCTCCTGCCATACCCAAGGGACCTGCAAGTCTACACCATAGGCAATGCTTCCATGAGTGTGGATGGCTCTTCAGTTAACAAAACTCTTTCATATCCACCATGTTAGCCACCATGCCAACCACCACTATGGCAGCTCTATAGAGCAGGTAGGTATATCTAGTCCCATTTTAGAGCAAAACCAAACCAGCCGGTAAATGCCAGTCCAAGGGTTATCACTGAGCCATGGTGGCACCTCACTTAACATTTGTGATTTCTTCACTAAGAGACTTTAAGAGACTTTTTAGCTATAAAGAGAAATGCACAGTAGAGGTGAGGGAAGAGGTGCCCAATGGCTTCAAGTGGCCCTCTACTTGCAGTTCTCCTTTTCCTCTTCAACAATACACCAGCCCCTCTTCCTCTCGAGCACATAGCCCCCATCTACCTGTCTACAAGCCCCCAGCTTGTCCCTTTCTCCTCCACAGTTCAGAGCAGCCCTACACTGAACTCTGCTGCCCACGTGCTGGTCCGCTGACACACTGCCTACTGGCGGGATCTCCAGCACCATTCCCTCTACCTGCAGCTTCCATCTTCATCTGCACACCCAGACATGGGAATGCAGTGCACCTACTACAAACCAGGGTCCAGAAACTTACCTGTTTCTACCTCCCTTATAAACACAACCACTTCCCACTCCTCTCCCAGCTAAGTGTCTCCATCAACACTGTACCCCATGGCAAGGGAGTAAAAACTGACCTCGATAAGAAATGGAGCCAGACATTCGGCCCTAGGCTTTAGGTGTCTAGAATTTCTTCCAGATAAATCTGCCCGTGTAGCCACTTCCATGTTACCTATTAAAATGTAGGCTCCTGATGTCAGCCCTTCTATGACATGCTCCCTCTAGTACTCACTAAATAGAACTGACCAACCACTAGACCATCCAAGTCAGAGGTTCCCAACCCCCCACCTGAAGATCATTTGCATCAGAAAAGTGGAGAACATTTTGTAAAAAAACAAAGGAAAGTTTCCTGGGTCCCCCTTTCCTCTCTGCCCTGAAAAATTCCAACTAGGCTGAAATGAACCTCAGGATACAGATTTTGAAGCTCCCCAGTGATTTTAATACACGGCTAAGTCAGGGCATCACTATCCTGGAGAGCTATCCTGTCTGTCGGATCTCTGCCATTGCCCACTTGCCAGTTTCTTGGCGCTGCGTGGATTGAGATGATCGGATACAGCTTCAGATGGGACCTTCTATTTCTTCATCCCCGTCACTAAGAGCACCGAATGCCATCCTGTCATGAACAAAGCATCCTCACTTGATTTCGAGAATTAAATGATACAACGATGCAACATCATCTGTATGTACTAGGCCCCGGGAACTGTGCCAAATGCTTTAAATGGAGAAAGTCATTGAATCCTCGCAATAATCCCAAGAAGTAGGTTCACTGCGAAGTCTCATTTTACAGATGAGGAATCTAGGGCACAAAGAGGTTAAGAAACTTGCCCAAAGTCTTCCAGTTAATATCGAAGGTGGGATTCAAACCCCGGCAGTCTGGCTTCAAAGTCTTGCTTTTAATCACTCTGCACTACTGCCCCGTGGAACAAGCACGAGATTTATTCCCATTCTAAAGGGTTTAGCCAGCTCAAGTTCATCCAAATATCTGGAACAACTCCTCCATGTGGGCAGGGCAGGTCTCCAAAAGCTCCAACGCAGAACCACGACAAAGAGCCCCATTTCGCTATGCGTGAGTCTACATGTCTCAACCAACCCTCCCTCCTTGGCTCTGGGGACCTTACCTGTGCACATGCACTACATGTGACATGAAGTCCTGTAACTCAACTGCATATCACTACCCAAGAGGGACAACATGGTCAGACAGACAGCTCATCAAAGCTGCACCAGTTACCTCATCAGGTGAGATTTCTGGAAATGGGAGAGACTGGAAAGACCATCAAGTCAAGAAATACCAAACAGGTCCTACCTGACATGCCAACTCTGACCAACTAGTAAAGGCTGTGAGGCTTAGAAAGGAGGGAAGGAGAAGAGGAAGGTACCTATGACCAATAAGAGACAGATGAAAAGGCGACCTCTCGAAGTCACAAAACTAGGTATTGACAGGTAAGACCCAGACCTTTGAATCACAGCTCCTGCACCAGGGCCAAGGCATCGCCCACCCAAACACAGACTCCAGGCAACTACCAACACAAAGTTACTGGCTCCAACCATAAGACAGACTGAGAATCAGAGGAGATGCCCTTGTTAACCCCCAATCCCCATTCCAGAGACAGCATAATACAGACCAGTAAAAGCTTTGGGATCTCGGGACCAACAGATGGTGAAATGGTTACATTATTGGACTCCCACATACTCAACCGTGGTTCAAGAACCGGACCCAGTGACTTAAAATGCATGCCAGGTGTGTATACGTGGATGCCCCAAATCCTGAGAGGTGCCTAGAGGAGAAGGAATTGCAGAGTGGCCATACCATCAGGGGGTGATTTCTTGCTTTCTGTCTCTCCATCATTTTTTTTTTTTTAAATCTCTTTAAAAAAAAAGATACTAGGTCTGTAGTCCCTGATAAGATGGGTTAAAAGCCCAACATCTCCACTACCCAGTGGCAGCACACTAAAAAAAACTCCTGTGTGAGCTAGTCTCCTCATGCCCAAAACAAGGGTGAAATACTACAGTGAGGGGCCATGGTAAGGATTACATGAGCATGAAGAGCATCTCCCACAATGCTTAGCACCTGCTAAGTAGGAACTACAGCTGTTATCATCATCCTCGTCATTATCATTACCACTGCCACCACAACCACCACCACCCACAACATAATGTTACATTTTCCACACGGAGTCAGGAAAATCAGTGACAGAGCCATAACACAGTGGTAGTCTCAGGAGGGACGAAAATTCTCAGGGAACCAGCAGTTAGTGTAATGGCTATGTCGCTGAACTCCCATGTAGTCGACCGTGGTTCAAGTCCCGGACCCAATGGCTTAAACTCATGCCGGGCACATGTGTGTGCGTGCCCAAGATCCCAAGAGGAGAACAGAGGAGAAGGGATTGCGGTGTGGCTATCCCCCCTGGGGGGGAGGGGTGATTTCTCACTTTCTATCTCTCTGTCTCTCTCTGTCTTTCTGGTAAGCATACGTGCCCTATAGCAAAATAAATAAATAAATAAATAAACTCTCAAAAAAAAAATTCTCAGGACTCTTTTCTCTACTCGAAATCCTACCAAGTACTTTCAGAATCCCAAGATTTCTGAAATCCCAAGATTTTTAGAATCCCAGGTCTTGTTTTAGTCTGTATACTGCTTTCTCCCTTGCTACCAAACCAGAGGTTCTTAACCGGAGAGTAAGTCCACCCCAGAGAGTAAGATCTTAGTAAAGTAGTGGGCTTGCTGAAGGGAGCATGGATTGAGTATACGTAATATAGGATATAAATATGGATTTTAAAATTCAAAACCTTCAGGGCCAGTAGGTGGCATGGTGGTTAAGGCCCTGGATTCTCTCCTGGCCAACTGCAGTCAAGTCCCTGACCTGGTGACTTGAAATTCACACTAGGTGTGTGTGTGTGCATGCATGCTCAAAGTCCAGAGAATGGAGAAGAAGGGATTGTGGCATGACCATCCTCCCTGGGAGATGATTTCTCATTTTCCCTCTCTGTCTCTCTCTCTGGAAAGTACAGGAGCTCTATGGCAAAAACAAAAACAAAAAATTCGAAATCTTCGTACTATACCAAACACAAAGCTTGATCAATCCTTTGCACATATGAGGTACAGAGGAGAAACACAAGCCTCTTTACACATGAATGATTCCCAAAGAGGATAAAGGGGACAGTGAGCACATACACAATCCTAGGAAGCAGTGTTAGGATCTTGAAGCAGAGACAGGAGTTTTTATATCCATGCCAAGAAGGCATGGCCTTATAAAAGCGGATCAGGAAAACAATACACTGCGTGTGCTGAGACAGTAGCTCTCTTCACAGGGTACCAACCTGCAGTGTACCATGGCATTACAGGACAGACAATAAAACTTGCTAGAATTGCCAACAAAAGGAAGAACCAACAGATGGCATGTGAGTAGGGGTGGGGGTGCGACACAAAGGATACAAATGTGCATTATGGAAGGGGTAACTATTTCGATTGCTCAGAACAAAGTTTTTCAGGGAAGGGGAGATATAACAAACAGGTGAGGTGTTTCCATAGAATGGATAGCTATTTTGTTGCTCCTGTTACTAAGATAGGAAAATTCCTTAAAGAGAACCACATCTTATTCTCTCTGCATCTCTCTATGCAGTATTTGTGCAACGGGTGAAAACAATAAACCGCCTGGTGTCAGCAGGTATGAAACACTGACGAGCAGGCTGAAAGTGGTACTGAGTAGGGGTTAACAGCCCCAATGATGAAACCACACCCTGCAAGGATTTCAGCCCAGTTCTGCCACTGAGCCAGAGCACGTCTCTGGGCAAATGACTCGGCACCTCAGCTTCTGTTTGTCCTGTCTTGTGGGCCTTGGAGTCCCAGAAGTCAAGGCCTCCTGCCCTGCAGCCCTTACTAATGGCCCAGATACTAAACGAGTGGGGTTTCAACAGAAAGCAAATATGTAAATGCCCCTAGGCCTCTGGTCCAGGAAAAAGACAAACAGAATCAGCACATACTTCATCCCTACCGACCAAAGAAAAAGCCGAAAGGAGAAAGAAAACTCTGTGATGCTCAGGGCTCCTGGAAGGGTGAGATAAGAAGCAACTTTCTGATCCACGCTGGTCACGGGGAGAGCTGAAGCTCACGTGGGCGCCTTGGTAGAACTGCCAGCTTTGCTGAGGACAGAGGCCCTGACCGAGGGCCACACACAGGCCCCTTGTTTCTGACTTTACCAAACCGGCCCGTGGTGCCCATCTGAGTGTCAGTATCTGCAGAATCTCTCAAGGCTGAGAAACTGATTTCTTCCACGGCTGGATAATTCCAAAGCAACTAAATGGATTGCTTCATCTAGCAGTAAATAAGCATGAGAAATTTCAGCCTGATTAGTTTGTCTGAACGTATAAATGTCTGAAGGCAGGCTTTCAGAATTAGGACAGGCATCTCAACCCTGGCTGCAGTGCGCCAAGATGGCGGAGGGCTTCCTTGAGCGTCGGCGTCTGGTGGGGCAGCCCAGGGAGAGCACAGAGGACGCTACGTACTCGCATGCTCTTCTGATAAGCAGGGAGTGGTCTGGATATAAACATTAACTTCTGTGTAGTTGGACGTTCATACATAGTCTAGTGTTTTATTATACTGTGTCATCCCATGAAGGCTCACACTGCATTTAAGGTTATTAATATGCCCATTTTATAAACAAGGAAACTGAGTCTTTGGAGATAGGAAGTAATTCACCAGGGCCTCACAACAGTTTATGGTGAAGCTAGAATTCAAATCCAGGTGTATTTTTACTTTAAAATTTGGGATCTTCACCATTAGGTTAATACAAAACTTCATAAGTTTTTATAATTTTCAAGAAAAAAAAAACACAAAGCAATTATTTTGTGCCTCATATGGAAGACCACAGAACTCTATATATTCTCTATTGCACAATTTCATGTCTAAGAATTTCTTCCATGGAAACAAGGATGAACATGATCATCATGATTTTGCTAGCCTAAGGAAGTCGATGCAACATGGTTTACAACAATTAAAACAATAGATCAACTTGGGACCAGCAGGTGGTGTAGTGGCTAAGGGCGCTGGACTCCCACATGGCGAACCGCGGTTCAAGTTCTGGGTCTGGTGGTTTGCTTTCTTACTCTCCCCTCGCCCCTCTCTCTCTCTGTCCCTCTCTCCTCAAAATTTAAGTAGATAGATAGATAGATACATAGATAGAAAATAATTCTTAAAGAAATAAGAAATCAACTTAAATTTCCAACAACAGAAAGACCCCATTTTATAAAAGACATCGTATTTGTTTATCCATGTTTCTTGGACGTTCTGAAATGAATATTGTTCCACTCTAAAATATTTTTAAGCTGGTGTGAGAAAGAAAATATAGGTAGAGAGGCCCCTTCAGAAGAATCTAGTACAGGAGCCAACAGGTGGCATGGTGATTAAGAGCACTGGACTCCCACATGGCCGATAGCGGTTCAAGTCCTAGACTTGGCAGCTTGCTTTCTCACTTTCTCTCTCTTTCACTCTGTCCCTCACTGGTCAAATTAAAATAAATAAATAAATAAACAAAGTTAAATACAAAATAATTCTTAAAAAAAAAGAATCTAATAAAAGATAAAAGATTCCTTTCCTTGGAAAACCATTTAAAATTCATTTACACACAGCTTTTGGGTTTTTGTTTGTTTGTTCGTTTGTTTTGGTTTGTTTGTTTTTTAAACCAGGAACACACCTGTGGTATTAAAACAAAGGTACACATCCAAATTTGGCCACCCCAAACTGACTTACTTCCTTGATTGGTCAAACTGCTAGTGACCTGGAAAAACATGTCAAGTGGCAAAAAGTTTCTCGGCTGTCCCAAGGCCCAGATAGGTTTCTCCCAGGATGATATGGACAGTCAGAGAGCTGAGCAGATAAAGACCCCATCTCCCAACACCCAGGTCTGTGCACACCCACCTCTGCCAGCTGTGGCCCAGCTGGTACACCGGAAGTTCATGTTCTTTCACAGCTAGCTAGCCCCAAGGGCTGACTAGGTCATTCTCCTAAAGGAGCCTCTCTTTCGGCTTTGTGTAGAAGTAGCAGTGAACAGAAATCACAGGGAAAGGCAGTTTCAAACCGACTACAACAGGACAAGGCCTTTTCTGAGCCCTCACATAGAGAACGAAGTCCAGGGCTGGCCCCGTAATACAGTGAGTAAGCCTGAAGTGTGGGGAGCCAATCCCACATAGCCAGCTGCAGCTCAAATCCCAGCCCCAGTGGCTGGAAACACACACCAGATATGTGCACATGCAGGCCTGATGGGATGAAGAAAAGGAGGAAAATGGGTCGCGGCGTGACCGTGTCTCATTAGGGGTGGTATTTCTCTTTCTGGCGGGCACACTCACCCTCTGACAATAAAAAAAGGGGGGGGAATACAATCCAAAAACAACCTCTAAAACCTATCTGATACTGCAGAAGTGAATAAAACGTACTGCTTATGCATTATGACTTGTTAATGTTTAATACTAAAATGCATTTCCACTACTCTTACTGTCCAGCACCTTGAGTTTCTAAAGCAGTATCTGATGAGGCGGCCAGCCTCCTTAGGAGAGAGGAGGTCTATGGGGGCACACTTTAGGGTTCCCTCTAAAGACCCACACTGTCCCCCAGAAAGACACATTCCTAAACGATCGAAAGTGGTTAACATCAAACTGCCAGGAAAGGGCCACACTAATGAGAAATCGTAGTGGTGGTTGGTCACGGAGCCCCATTTTCCCAGTTACAGCTTTGCTGTTAGGCCTTGGCTACACGGAAAGCAGCCTGTGAGCTCTGGGACGTGAGGCAGGAGTCCACCTCCACCAGAGAACACAAACAACGGCCCAAGCTCTCTGGAATTCATGGCTCCTTCCCAGCATCAGGCTGGCATTTTTTTTTTTTTTTTTTTTTATTGGAGAGATGGGAAAGGAGTTAAAATTCTGAAAGTCGGAATGGTAGGGGCTTTCCAAGCAACAGCTGGCATTGCGTACTGGTGTAGAGCTTGATCTCCGGGGGTTTCTTTCTTCAAACCTCCTTTAATGATGACAGAATTCTACGACTGAAAAGCTGCCCCAGGGGATCGAGTACTACACCCATACTCACTGCCAGCTGTTGCCTGGAAAGCTGCTGTCTTTCTGGCTTTTGGGTTTTTTTTTTTTTTTTTTTTAAGAGAGATTTTTGCTATAGGGCACATATGCTCACCAGAGAGAGAGAGAAAAAGAGAGACAGAAAGCAAGAAATCACCATGCCACAATCCTTCTCCTCCATCCTCGTATCGGGATTTGGGGCACACACACATACACACACACACCATGAGTTTTAAACCACTTGGTCCAGGACTCGAACTGTGTTTGACTACATGGAGTTCAGCGATGTAACCATTACGTCATCTACTGGTCCCCTGGCTTTTGGATTTTTAACTTCTTTCTCCCCCTCCATCAGTGAAGTAGAGGAATCCAAACAGGCCAAGTGGTACAGAGCTTTCCCCCTGCCTAAGACGAAGACCAGATCAGGCCTCCGGTTTCCGATGGCTCTGACTTCACTCCCGCCCTACCACTTCCTAGCCCTGCAATCTTGAGCCAAACTCAGGGTCCTGATTTCTGTCCCCCTCATCTACAAGGAGACTTCAAAAGGTTTTTAAGAATACAATTAAAGCATGAGTCTACTTTAGTGCAAAAAAAATACCAAAAAAAAATCCATGTGTAGTTTTTTCTTAATATGCATTTCCCATGAACTTTTTGAAGACATCCCTATGTGACAAGCTTCCCCAACCTGCTTGTCTTTTTTCCCACACCAGTTGACAACCTCCAACATAATTTTTAACTGACCTAGCTTTCCTGTTTGTGGTGTATCACATCTCCTTTAAGAATAAAAAGTTTCAAAAAGGTGGAAGATTTCTGTTGGTCTCCTTCGCTGCTGTAATGTATCCCAACACTCAGAAGAGGGTCTGATACATACCAGGCACTCAAATACTAGCTGAATGAATTTTTTAGTAAAAGGGGGGAGGGGATCCTAAAAGCTCTCTCAGACAGTAAAAGAATTACTCAGAGGTAAACACCTGACACATAGGTATTCAGCAACCGTACTTTTGATAAGCGCACTTTTAGGAATAAGATCCTGAACTTAATCACATCTGCAAAACACCTTTGGTCATGTAAGTACCCACGGCTCCAGGCAATGGAATATGGATGTCTCTAGGGAGGCCATTGCTCCCCTTGATTTTCTCCAAATGACAAATGCAGGACCCCTACCAGCCCTCCTGCCCATCTTGGCTGAGTATTTCCCAGTGCTGGAGGCACCCCGACTCACTCCTAGGCACACATGCCTGTGCACACCCAGAGGTAAGGAAGCCACATGGTGCGGGGCCAGGCTAAAGGTCTCACAGCAAGACTGTGGACACTGGGGCAGGAGTGGGCGCCTCAGCAGCCACTCTCCTTGGCCAGCGCTGCCTGTCCTCCAAAGCAGCCAGGCCTGGGCTGTGTGGGTGGCACAGTCTCCTCGCTTGAGGCCATGAGTTTCAACCTCACATTCCTCTCTTTTTGGTATTTAAAGCAGTAAATGGCTAAACCTAGGTTCTTTGATGATGACAGAATTCTACAACTGAAAAGAGACCCCAGAGATGAAGGTCTATTCTGTTACCCACGAGCCTCACACTTCAGCATCTGTGAAAAGAGTTTTTAACTATTCCTTTATTCCACAAATTTTTACCCTGCATGTCCCTTTCTACAACTTGAGCTGCATTCTAGACCAGCTGAGTCAGGTCGGGCAGGTGTGACCAGAAGCTGGGTCACACAGCAGTGGGTGAATGAGGCTGGTGGGTGAGGGCCAGGATGCCAGCGAGTTTGGCATCAGTGGGTTCTGCAGAGCGGGTCAGGAGCACTAGGGGATGTGACCCAAGGTGCTGAGCAGCTCCTGGGCCAGCTGGAGACTGAGCGCCAACAGGTGGTCCCCTCCTACCCCTGGGCAGGGGGATGTGGCTCCACGCTGATCCAGGGCATCAGAGACAACACTATACTATGGGTGAGGGTCCTGGGGGAGCATGGCTCAGCCTTGGATTCCTCCTTTTCTTCCAAGTGAAAGTATCCTCAGCGTCTACTCCCAATCCCTCCTAACACCCCACCACAGTCTTCTCACCACTGCCCCTCGCCTCCTCCAGTGGACAGCAGCTTCCAAGGACAAGCTGGCTGAGCACTGTCACAACCTCACCTAACTCTAAGATGGACTGAAACTAAAAAGGTTAGACTCCCTATTAAGCATCTGTTTATAATAGTAGTGTTGAACGAATGCATCATTTTAATGATTACACAATTAGCCTCACTACACCGATGGAATAAAAAACCATAATCCAAGGAGAAAAATCAGTAGGAAACACAGGACATTCAAGCCACGCAGAGTAAACACCAGCATGTATGACTCTAGATCAATGGAGAACCTTGAGATCGTCTGCTTTTCATATCTGGATGATCCGGGGGAAATAAAAGGGAAATGATCTCCAAGTCTCAAGGGACGCCATGCTTTGATCAGAATCTTCACATCATGGCTGAGGGGGAGAAAAAGGGTCCCAGTAGCCACGAGAATGGCTTACAGGTACACACGAGTGTGTGGGATATGAGGGAATGGATGGGGCCCAAGGAGACCACTGTACCCTGCCACAGGTGAGGAGCAGTGACCGTGCCCTTCCTTGGCTCCGGGAGCCTCAGTATCTTCCTGCAGCCTGGAGTACTCGGTCCCAGAGCCCCAGGTGGCTCTCCCTGGCTGCTCCCAGACCCTGGCACATCAGCTCACTTTCCCTCCTTCCTGAGGCCAGCGTGCTCTGAAACCACCTCTCCCAGGAGAACGGAAGTAGAGCACGTGCAGCCTGCGCCCCAAGAACCTCCAGAACCCCCCACAAGGCCAGCTACCTGGTGAGTGCACAGCAAATGTCTAGTGAAGTACTGAATTTACAGAGAAAGCCTGGCTGAGGAATGCATCATCTCACTCTCCACCATGCATGAGTCTCAACGGGTAGAGCACCTGAGTGACTCCATACTGTCCCCAAGTAAGACCTGAGGCAGCCACTTTTAAGATCGGTCAGGTCACTTTGAATCCTTCAAAGCAATGCCATTACACATCTGAAGGCTATTTTTTAAAAAAGAATTATTTAATTTATTATTACTATTTTTTTAATGTGATATAAGGCATGTGTACTCACCAAAGAGAGAAAGTGAGCCTCCAGGTCTGGGACTCAAACCGCAACTGGCCATGTGGCAGTCCAGCACCTTAACCACCATGCCACCTACTGACTCTGGAGAATGTTTTCTAAGTTCTGTCATTAATATAAACCAACTTCAGAGCTCTGGCTGAGGGCCTTTGTGTTCAATGGAGTCTCCCATTCCTTAGCCTTTACCCACTCACAGGTACACATGCATACATACATGCACACACCTACTCCTAATCAGATAGACTTTCCAGGACTGGTGGGTTCTGTCATAGAAATTAATTTCTGTTCTCCCTTCTCCTAAGACTCCGCCTTACTTACCCACATCTCTCTCTTTACACCATCCGAGAACGGATTCTAGCATCGGCATTTCTCACGGAAGCTCATCCAAAGCTGGCTGGGATTGCAGTCATTACAGCTGTTGACTGGGTACCAGGGAAGGACACAAGGCCACAGGTTTAGCCCAGTGGCAGGCCAGGTAGACAAGCACCACCCTCACCCACCTGCTGCCTGGGGGCAGAGGGGTAGGGACAGACAGCTGTGGTAGCAGTGGAGACACTAGTTTATGAAGAAAAAAATTCCAGCTGCTAGGATGGTCTGGAGTCTGCCCTTCTCATAGTTCAAGGGTGAAGAACAGTCACCACCCATTCCTCGCCTTTTCCTCACTTGCTCATGACTACAGCGCCAGCCAGCAGGGTCTTCCTGATCATCTCCAACCCTCAGAGAGAGGGGAGGCTCCCCTCAGGTACAGGGCTATGACCATACCACATTCTCATCACCTGGTGCTCAGGTGCCTTTGCGGGCAAAGCAAGTGGGCACCCTGGGCCTGGGAGTATCCTTCCCAAGTGTTCACCACTTACACACTCCTGCATGGGTGGGAGCAACTCAGTTCCATCATGCCATATGCCATATTCCTTTCGCATGCCTTCTGGGCCTAAAACAATTCCCAGGGCAGAAACTCGAGATCCTCAGAATCAAGACACACTGGCTGAAATTCGGAGGATACACAGGTCTACATTTCTTGCCCCACCCCCATCCCTTTCTTCATCACGCTGTCTCATAAAATTAGGTTCTTTGCAGTAAGATCTTAAAGAGCTCCTATCTGTCTCCATTGGGAGGGAGGCCTGACAGTTTCAAAATGGCGGCCATAAAGTTTGATTCAAATGACTGGCTTTAGGTCTTACCTGGTCAGTTCCTTTATTTATCTTGCTCTTCCAGGTCCCAAGAAAGGTGTGAATCTATTAATTCTCCTTGGGACACCACAGTTACCTTTGGAAACTGCTGGTCCTACTCTCACAAGAAACCAAGACTCATTTCAAGAAGTGAAGACTGTTGAGTGGAACTGCTTCAGACATACATTTTGAGTTGGGAAAGATCACATCTCCAGATTTATATTTTTCATGTTTTCTATTAAAGTCTTTATTACTTTATTAAAGCTAAATTGAGAAAGTAAAGAAACCAGAGAGTATGACCAGCAGACGATGTAATGGCTACGTCACTGGGCTCCCATGTAGTCGACCACAGTTCGAGTCCTGGACCCAGCAGCTTAAACTCACGCTAGGTGTGTGCCCAAGATCCTGAGGAGAATGGAGGAGAAGGGATTGCAGCATGGCCATCCCCCGCGGGGGAGTGATTTCCTGCTTTCTGTCTCTGTCTTTCTGGCAAGTGCAGATGCCCAATAGCAAAAACATATCCAAAAAAAAAAAAGAAACCAGAGAGTAAAGAATCCAAGTCTCAAGAGACTTCATGCTCTGATCAGACAAGACATGTGGGATGCTGCAGTTCAGAAGGGCCTTTGCCCAAGATCACTTTCCAGTAGCTGCTTGGTCAACACAGGCAGAATGAACAGGATGCGCCCTTCAACAGAACAGGCCCTGCCATAAAGTAAGTAGGTGCATGCCTACCTGGGAACACAGAAATCATTTCCCTCCTCCTATGAAGGCTGAGTTTGTCAACTTCCTTATGCTCATGAGACGCCTAAGGTGACATTATATAACTCAGACTGTGTCCCTCTGCTTCTCCAAGCCTTCCAATGGGGCTCGACAGTGGCATAGCTGGACTCTGATGAGTGCAAACCTGGGACCTCCCTGAGCACACCAAGGTACACCCATGCCCACGATCTGGGCAAGCTGAGGCTGGGTGTGAATCACAACATGGGGACCCCATTGGGGGTACCTGTCTCCCTATCATAGATTTAAAAAGAAGAAAAAGAAGAAAGCCCTCAAATGGTTCTACATCTAACTCAAAATCAAGTACAAGGCTCTTACGGGGTCCACAGGTGCTCTGTGTTCTAGTTCTGGTCCAC
This sequence comes from Tupaia belangeri chinensis, assembly GCF_000334495.1. Taxonomy (NCBI): domain Eukaryota; kingdom Metazoa; phylum Chordata; class Mammalia; order Scandentia; family Tupaiidae; genus Tupaia; species Tupaia belangeri. The sequence continues at coordinate 298,281 of NW_006206856.1, forward strand.
AGCTCCTTCCCCACTCCTGCCCCCACTGCATTCCAATCAAAAGCACCTCCTGGCTACAGAAATGCACTCCTGTTCGGGGGCTGCCACACTCACAGTCCCTCCTGCCTCAAAGATGCCCTCCATGGATATGTATGAGGCTTTCTCCCTCACTTCCCTCAGATCCCTGATCACAGTTCACCTCACCAAAGAAGCCCTTCTAGGCAAACCCTGGAAACTTGAAAAGCCCTTTATGTGTGTGCGTGTATGGGCCCAAATCCTGGGAGGGGTGGAGAAATGGAGGGAAAAGGACTGTGGCATGACCTCACCCCCTTGGGCTTGCTCGCTCACTTGCTCTCTCTCTCTCTCTTTCTCAGAGAAACAGAAAGCAAGAAATCACCCCCCAGGGAGGATGGCCACGGTGCAATCCCTTCTCCTCTATTCTCCTCCTGGGATCTTGGGCGTGCAAGCACACATGACCAGCATGAGTTTAAGCCAGTGGGTCCAGGACTTGAACCACGGTCAACTACATGGGAGTGCAGCGACACATCCATTGCACTAACTGCTGGTCCCCTGATCATATATTATCTTAAAAGGCAAAGCAAAATTTGAGAGTGATCCCACACAACGCTGAGTGGACCCAGACCAACACACGCAGGGTCAACAAAGTCTAGAAAGATACCCTAAGGACCTGTGTGAAGTGGGCATTGAAAGAGAGGCAGACAGAAGGTCGAAGTCAAGGCGAGAATGGGGGTGGGAGGTGCTCCTGACAGACAGGACGTTTAGAGGAAACGCCTGCAGAGCCCTTGCCCCATAGGAGGGGATGGAGCAGGTGGTGGTGCAGGGTGCCGAGAGGCAGATCTGAGCACGTGAGAAGGCAAGTGCTACTGGACAGGTGGAAAGGGGTTTAAACCACACACTCAATGGCCAGGCTCAGTGCCTCCTCAGAATGCACATTACACACTTATGAGAGCCCACACACCAGAGAAAACTTAAGCATGAGGCATTAGAGCCTTCAATATCCCACAGGTTGGGGGGACACAACAGCACCTGCCAACACCCTGGACACCTCTGGAAGCTCTCCCTGCACCGTGAGTGCTTCTGTGGGCTCCACGGCACGAGCCCACTCACTCCTCTCAATACCAGGAGGTAAGTACAAGGACCGTGATCTTGACAAGGAAGTGGAGGCTCTGAGCAGTGGCCCAGCCCAAGGTCACCCAGGCCAAAGGGTGAGGTCAAGATTTCACTCAGGGAATTTGGCCCAAAGCCCACGCCCTTCACTAATACTCTGTCCTGCATCTCCGGACAGGAATTATGAGGATGATGACCACAGTTACTGTGTGAGCCAAAAATCAGGACACTCATGCTGACAAAAGACTTTTGAGCTGCTTCTGATTCTAAAAGACAGCCTGGGAGATGGCATTTGGATGCCAAAGGAATGGGATTTCTGGGGCATTTCATGGGCATGAAAGAACAGACGGTCTGAAATTAGGTCTGCCCCGTAAAACCTGGGCTCTGGGCTGGGTCTTGAACAGACAAGCAAACAGCAGGCAACCATGGTAACCGGAAGGCAGAGCAGCCCAGGTGCTGAGAGAGCACACAGCAAGACACTCGGCCTCAACCAGGCGAGTGGAGAGGGTTCCCAGGAAGCAAATGGACTTGAACCAAAGGAGGTGGAATGAGGGAAGAGCAATCTGGGGAGAAGGAACAGGAGGTAGTAGGCTCTAGGGTAGGAAGGAGGCTGACTCAGGAGAAGAGGAAATGGCCATCTGGCAGAACCAGGTGGACGGAGGCCGCGAATGAGTTGAGGCTGCACAGGCAGGGGCAGAAAGCTGGGAGCACCCAAGGCTAGGCAGAGGCGATGAAAGAGAGCTGAGAGAAGAACGGTCAGGGCAGTGACCCAGAAGGTCTAGAATCTAAGCTGGCTAAGGAGGAAAGCGCCAGTCAGGAGGGTTACAGAGGAAGGAGGTCAGCCCAGCGCCATGCTGAGCAGATAAGGCAGAGAGATGCTGAGGAGGCTTAGGAGCCAGACAGCATTCTGTCCCCCCAGGTCAGAGTAGGAGGGTGGGACTGGGTGCCTAAGCAGGAAGGAAACAGTCCTTTGAAGTGAGTGGCCAGAGTGTTGGATAGAATGTGCATATGATTTAGCCAAGACAGGGAGAGAGGAAGGGTCCAAGCCAGACACCACGGTCGACAGTAAACAAGAGGATGTCTGGGCAGTGGGCGGATCAAAATAACCCTTACTGGGGGACAATGGACTGTGCTGAAGTCACCCAGCTGGGGATGAGGGGAGCTTTGACTCACACTCTGCCCTGCTTCCACAGGCCCACTCGTCTGCACTTCCTCACGGTTGCGGGCCTCCCAAATTCTGCAGGGACCATCACACACTCAGCACAACTGAACGGTCACGAACGTGCACACTCGGTCTGACCCCGAGGTGAAGGGCACACCTCGGCCCCCCCACTTTCTCCAGCAGCCTCTTTCCATGTCCATCACGTTCGCTCACCAGCAATTGCTCCTCAAATATTGTTCTTCCTGTAGTAGTCGCTCAGTTTACCCGTTGTGGTAATAAGCGTGGGGCCTCGCAAACAACATATTAATAATGAAATATAGGACATGGGGTTCATTTGATAAAATATTCATTAAAGGTTTCATTAAGCCGAAGGGAAAAATAAAAGACACTGATGTCTGCACGAGGTAAAAATCCTACAGACCCAAAGAATGAAAGAATCACACATATGCCCTGTTCGGAAGTTTTAGCGATTACAGTGGCAGCACTGTGCTAGGCGGGGATGTGCATGGAGAGGCTGAGAAACCAAAGAGGCGCTCCAAAAAAGGGGGACACCATGCGATACTGAGAGACATACTCTCGCTCATGTCTCTACTTGAAGAGATCTCTATTTTTAAATTTTAAGCTCTTTTCATTAGTCATGATAGTGTATACATGCACAGGAGAAGGGAAGGAGAGGGAGCACCCCCTCCAAGGTCTGACGACACCACAGTCCTCTGCTCCCAGTTCTCAGTCCATTGGATCCTGGGCACTCATGTATCTGCCCAGCTGCTTCAGGTGGATCAGGCTGGGGATTCGAACTGCGGTGACCATGTGGTATCCAGTTTCTTTTGAGCAGCATAAGACCATGCAGCAAAGGATCAGCCCTCTCCACTTTATTTTTTTAAACAAAAATCAGAATCTTTTACAGCTATTGCTAGTCCAAGTCATAAGGAATTTCAAGAGGTTGGGGAATTTCATAAGAGCATTAAATCACTCTAATGTCAAAAAAAAAAGAAAATATCTGGTTAAGAGGGTCTTGCGGTGGCACAGCAGTAAAACACAATGCACTGTGTGGCTGACCTGCATGGGAAAACTGTGAGTTCAAATCTGGAGACCTCCCTCAGTACATTGGGCATATGTACACCCACGACACAAGGCCTGCTGAGCCTGGGGCTGGATCATGGCACCGAGACCCCACTGAGGCATGCACGCTGCACGTTGTCTCTCTCCCTCTGTCTCTCTCTATCTTTCTCTCTCTCATGTGTGCACATGCACTCACAGAATAAATCAATTTTAAAAGAAAATATTTGGTTAAAAAAATCACACTCAAAAACAGAAAAGATTCAAAAATAAAAAAACAAACTGCCAGGATTGCAATGCTAGACATAGTCACATGGGCTTTTCTTTCTTGGGTAAAGTGAGGCTGCTGGCTGACCTCTGGATGCCCTTCTAGCTAGGGATCCTGGCTCTGCCAAAGAGACAGCATGGCTCTAAAATCAGGGGCCAGGAGCCCTCAGTTACCTCCAGGAACTCGGTCCCTTGGCGTAACCTCTGCGAAGCACCTGTCCACACCCCAGGTGGCATCAGCATCTCCTTTTCCTGCCCCTCCCCCCATCACCAGAATTCAAATAAAGCAGAGCTCATCCTCGGATGCAATTATCTGTAAGAGATCTACCCATCTATTAGGCGACCAGCCCCAGGCTGTAAGCAACAGAGTCTGAGTCATGTTTATGCTCCTGTGGTGACAGAGGGTGCTCAGAGAACACGGACGGGTGAGTCAGCGATGAGGCTGCCTCCCAAGCTGCAGCATACCTCAGCAAGGGGTCCCCCTGAAGCCCACGGAGGGTAAGCCTGTGAGTACTCGGTAGGACAGGCCATAGCACGCCCAGAGTTCTTGATATGAACAAGCAATCGCCTTGGTTACAATACAGTCACAAAAAGCGTGTGCTCTATAACTGAAGAAAAATCTCTGGGTACTCATCCAAAGAATTAATACATGATTTGAACGCACTATGAATGGCTTTCAGAATTATTTCTTATCGTTAAGCATCTAGGATCTGATTAAATAAATTCGGGAGCAACAATTTGGTGGACGTGTACAGCCATAAAGAGGGATCGCCATGGAGACAGTGTACCAGCGTCCCTCTGCCAGCCACTGGCTATTACACGAGCAGCCCTGGGACATGGTGCTAAGTGCCTGCATTGGCTCTTCTTACCGATCAGATTTTCCTCTTCACATGGCAGGGTCTGGTCTGGGACCTGTGGAATAATCTTCACAATGCTAACTCCTGGCATGATCTTCTCTCCCTTAAAGCTCTGGTTGCTTACACAGGCTTGAGTAAAAATTACCCTCAAGAAATGTAGCGAAGGCAAGGAACACTGAATTTGCTGGCCCACTGTTTCAATTACACTCTCTGCATCACTGAATCCAGAATTTACACCAGTCTAGTTTTCTTTTGGAACCATGTGTTCAAGTTCCTGCCTGATGTCTCCACTTAGATTTTCAGAGGCAGCTCGCACGAACTACGTCTCAAACCAAGTCCACGATCCTGTTCTCCTTTCCAAAACTGGCCCTTTCCCAAGGCTTCCTGACTCAAAAAATGGCCCTATCACTCAAGCCAGCCCAACTCCTCCCCACCCCAGTGTTTACTACCTTCCTGTCCTCCACAACCCAACCATCACCAATTCCTTTCTCCTCTCAATATTTTGGGCACACATACACATACACCCAGCATAAATTTCAAGCCACTGGATCCAGGACTAGAACTACAGTCAACCAAGTGGGAGTCCAGCACGTTAATCATATACCACCCGCTGGCCCCTGGCTCAGTAGTTCTTGAGTCTTTCTACTCCTGCCTCTCCCACCCCCGCTGCCACCATCATCTCTAGCCAAACATTTCCCACGGACATCTCCTACCACTTCGTGACCTGGTTTCCCAGTCTCGTTCTCACTCCTCCCCAATATAGCTCCACCCAGTGGGCAAAGCAGTCTCTCTAAAACACATGTTTGAACTGTTCAAACCCCTTAGTGGCAGACCAGCCCATGGCCTAGGGGTTACAGAGGCCAGATCCCACATAGCCAACTGTGTGGGTCAAGTCCCAGGCTGGAGGCTTCAAAAATGCACCAGGTACATGCAAGTAAGTGCTCAAAACCCCAAAAGGAAAAGAGATGAAGAAGGGACTGCTATATGACTATTCCATGGGAGGGGGGTGCTTTCTGGCTCTCTGGCTCTCTCTGGCTGGCTGGCTCTCTCTCTCTCTCTCTCTCTCTCTCTCTCTCTCTCTCTAGTGAGCTCTTGGGACCTCTAGCAAATTAAAAATACATCAGGACCAGTAGATGACATGATGGTTATGTTGCTGGACTCCCACATAGTCAACTGCAGTTCAAGTCCTAGACCCGGCAACTTAAAAAAATCATACCTGATGCACATGCGTGCATGTCCAAGATCCCAAAAGGAGAATAAAGGAGGAGAATAAATTGCAGTGTGGCCATCCCCGCCAGGGGGTGATTTCTCACTTTCTGTCTTTTTCTCTCTGGAGAGTGCATGTGCCCAATAGCAAAAGTCTCTCTTAAAAAATACATATACATATATATAATATACATATATGTATATGCATGTATGTATATATATGTATACATGTATATATACATATACACACACGCACACACATATACACACACATATATACATATACATATATATATGTATGTATGTATGTATGTATGTAAAGAATATACCTCAGTGGTATCTCACAGCCCTTAAGACTAAATCAGAGCACTTCTCCTGGCTCATAAGACCTCTGTGATGGAACCGTGTGGTCCTTAACCCTGTTGCTCAACCTTGTGCAGCCACATGGAGTTCTATTCAGTCCCATGAGCTTGCCATGCCCTGAATCCGTTCCACTCTTCTCTCCACCTCGCCAGAGCCAACTCCACTTCCAGGTCTCTCTTGCTCACCACCATCCCAGGGAAGTCCACCTTGACCCCTCGGACTAGGTTCTGTCCTTCGTCCCTCATCCCTCGTCATAGTTCCTCGGGGTCTTATATTTGTCTTTGTAGTTGTTTAACATCTTTCTTCTTAGATTGTAAGCCTCAGGAAGTGAAAGACAGTGCCTCTCTTATTTTGAATTAAAGGATCCGGCTGAATTCCGTTGCTCATTACCTGGGAAGGAACACTGAGCTAGTATCTTATCTTCTCTAGGTCTTGGTTTCTCCATCTGCAAGATGCAGATATTTAAAATCAGCTTATCTACTCTGGGCGGTTACTGGGAGTGACCAGTAAGATAACAGAACTTCAGCCTAATATATTTGAAGCTCTCTGTAAAGATGTAAAGGATTATTACTAGTGTTGGCTTTGTAATACTAGCAGATAGTCTCCAGAACTGGCAAATATTTTCTGTGGACTGTAACTTTAAAAACTTGAAACTGGGGGCCAGAAGGTGGCATAATGGTTAAGGCGCTGGACTCCCACATGGCCAACTGAAGTTTGAGTCCTGTACCTGGCGGCTTGAAAATCACACTGGGCACACGTGTATGCATGCCCAAAATCCCTAGAGGAGAATGGAGGAGGACTGGCGTGGCCAACCCCCTGAGGGATGATTTCTCACTTTCCTTCTCTGTCTCTGGCAAGCACACGCACCCTATGGCAAAATTAATTAATTAATAGGTAAAAAAAATAAATTGAAACACACAAAACTTAAAGCTGATTACTTTTGCTTTGGTATTTTTAATGATACCCATTTTTATCACTAGAGACACTGCAGGGTCTCACAAGACTTGGGTGAAGAATTATGGCCTCGAAGAAAACGAGGAAAATTGAGGGGGTAGAGAAGGAGACTACCTATGACCAGACATGGTCCCTTGAGACAGGATTTGTCCATCTTCCTGGGGAACACACGTGCAAGCGTGCGCACACACACGAGGTAAGGGAACATCAGAAGCAAGTGCCCCTCCTCTCTTTTCTTTGTGTGGATCCCCCCACCCCCGCTAATGTACCTGCCACCGGGCTGTCCCCCCAGCCTGGGAAGACCTGCAGCCCTTCCTCTCACACCAGCTGTGAGTGTCCAGCTATGTCACCACGATGCTCAGGGGAGCTCACTTCCCACATTTTCCAGGGGAGCGAGCTTTCTGGCCCATTACGCACAGATCCTAACTTGTACTCTGGGGCTTGCTTTGTTCCCAAACCTTGACTGGAGCTTAAAACAAACGAGGAGGAGAGCGAAGGATGTGGAAAGTAGAATAAGCTCCAGAGGCGAGGACTCTAGGTCAGTGCGCTGACATGTACCCGAGGTTGACAGTTCTCATCCAGGCCTCCTCCCGCCTGCCCTTGCGAGCTTGGGCTCCCCCCTCTGTGAACCAAGGACAGTCTGCCTGCCATGCCTCCCTCTGGGAAATTGCCAAGGTCAAAAGGGGGGGGGTTGAAAGCACTTTGTGGAAGATACAGCGCTGTGTGCTTGGGCCAGCAGCTGCCAGCCCCACCCCCCAGAGGCCCTCCCTGAGGCAGGGCATGGCCATGAGCCGGTTGGCTCCAGAGATGCATCACTCAGAGGATCAGCCCCCATCCGGTGAGATGGAGCTCCCAGGGACAAGGACAAGGTCTTCCTTTCCCTCTCCTGCGTGATCAGGTGTTCAATGCATGTGACACCAACAAAAGCACGTTCAGGAGGCTGCATCCCAAAGCAGGCTTTGAGAATGCTGCGGTGAAAATAGGTCAACCTGATTGAAGATTCCAACCTGGCCTCAACCCAGAGTCAGCTTTTTTGTTTTTTTGTCAAAAAAAATTGTTGAAGACAATGACAATTCTCCTGGCATCAGGGCTGTAAGTGGGCCAGCCGCACCTGCTAAGAAGCAGATCTCTGCTCTGTGCCCCAGCCTAGTTCCTAGCACCCGGGCCCCACAAGTGCAAATCTGCCTCAGATGACAGGCTTGGCAGGGAGGCTGACCCAGAGGCCCCTCGGGACAGGCACCACATCGTGTCTCACCAGAGCATCAGGCCTGTGTTTCACTTTCCTACTTCTATTAATTAAACTTAATTTATGAAGTAAGCATTTTCGGCAGGAGCCTAGGTGTGATCCGACGAAGGCGTGCAAACATGGCAGCTCTGACCCATATTAAAGATGAATTAGGCAGCTCAAACTGACACCTCCCTTTCTTTTAAAAACAGAAAAAGAACTGGAAGCATAAAGAAAAGGCCTGAATTAAGCTTTTCATTCTTCAGGAAAGCTTCTAGAACAGACAGATGTACTTCGGGGACCTCTGACTATTGAGACAAGATTTTTTTTTTTTTTTTTTTTTTTTGTTTTAACGTCCCCCT
>NW_006206856.1:306892-308608 GCF_000334495.1 Tupaia belangeri chinensis
GAATGCAGGTGTGCATTGCACGTGCGTACACACACACACACACACACACACACTAAAGCCTTTCATTAAGCAAATACACCGAGGACACCAGTGGCACTCATCCACTGCCCAAGCAAATCTTTCAATCTCTCAAGGATATTGAAAAGATCATCTTTGATCTCCAAGAAACATACAGTTCAGGTGGGAAACAAAACCCCAACTCAGTGGAACCGCAGAAAACAATCAAGAGAGCTCCCTGAGAACGAGGACGGAGACTTCCTGCTTTCTGCGTTCCCTCCTAGGCCCATCAATGCAGCGATGGGCAGATGGACAAGCTGAATGACGGGCTGTAAGTGCAGGGAAACGTCACAGATGGGAACAAGTGGCAAAGATTCTTCAGGTTCGGGATAGTAGGAAGAAAACTGGGGCAGCGCAGACAGCTCAGACAGGACTAAGCAGGAACATCAGTCCAGCTACCTCCCACCACCGGCACACATCCCAAAGTTTCTCGTGACGCTCATGTGCCACCTGCTATTAATTACAGCTACTGCAACTACTTCCTCCTGGTCAGAAATCGCTGAGGGTAGGACCTGTGGGAATCCATTCACTGTCTCCCTCTTGGCACACGTTAGACAATCAGTGGGCTACTAAATGAATTAAATGGCCTCCGTAAAGGGCGGATGTATGAGAGCAACAATATGGGGTGTCATTAAGACTCGCCTGACTTGGCTTGTCACTCTAAGGCACCACATGCCACAGCTGCTATCTTTCCAAGAGAGCCCGATGCCCTCAACTGCAGAGACCAAATGCTCTCTTTGTGCTTTCCTGAAAAAAAAAAAGGACTGAAAAGCTATAGAGGAGTCCACTATCCTCCCTTGACCTCACCCCACTATGTTATACACCAGATGATGCCAGATGGGAAAACAAGTGACCCTACACTCCAGCACCTTGCTGCTCTTTGATGCGCCAGTGACCTGCTTAAAATGCCAAGGCATCTTACGTGCCAGTGTCTTACCCTCTGCTGGGCACCTGGCATCTGGCTGGCAGAACTCCCAATTAGAAACAGTGTGGGCTCTCCAAGAAGAAAGCCCCTGAGGAGAGACCTGCCTGGTGGTCTTGTAGCCACAGGTATGAGCTCTTCCTTACCTAAGATGAGAACGGACTGAGGCTAGCCTAGGTCAAGGAGGAGCTAAATGAGGTTTCCAAGCCTGCACCCCTTGCAACGGATAGAAATGCACATTGGGGCCCACCTCTATGCCTAAAGCTCCCAGGGTTTAAGGGCTCCTTTGGAGAGAGGACAGCTCCGACTCGGCAGGTACCAGCCAGGCAACCCTGGCCCTCTGCTTGCCAGTAGGATGTGCCAAGGCCCGTCCCTGTGCTAAGTAAGGAGAGGTCAGGCAGAGATTGATGTTAGAAATGCCTGCTCTCAGGACCAGCAGGTAGCGTAGTGGTCAAGGTGCTGGACACTCATACATGGCCAACCGTGGTTCAAGTCCTGGACCTGGTGGCTTGCTTTCTCACTTTCTCTCTCTCTCTCTCTCTCTCTCTCTTTCTCTCTCTCTCTCTCTCTCTCTCCCTCCCTCCCTCCCTCTCCCTCTCTCTCTCTCTGTGTGTGTGTGTCTGATCAAATTAATATAAATGAATAAATAAAGTTAAATAATTTTTTTTTTGGAGAGATTTTCACTGTAGGGCGTGTGCGCTCGCCAGACAGACAGAGAGAGACATAGAGACAGAAAG
>NW_006206856.1:309182-373722 GCF_000334495.1 Tupaia belangeri chinensis
GTCATGCCGCAATCCCTTCTCCTCCATTCTCCTCTCGGGATCTTGGGCACGCACGCACACGCGACCGGCATGAGTTTTAAGCCACCGGGTCCAGGACACAAACTGCGGTCGACTACGTGGGAGTCCAGCGACATAGCCATTACGCTAACTGCTGGTTCCCAAGTTAAATAATTTTTTAAATGCCTGCTCTCCACGGGGCCTGCCTCCAGTCCTAGAGGCGGCACTCAGGTCTCAAAATGCACTCTATCACAAGAAAGAGCACGTGTGGGTCTACATCCACATCAAAGATATTCTATTCCCTGAACACACACCACAAATAAGCTCCTAAGAGGAAGTGCCGGGTGGGACAAAACACAAACTTGCCCACCAGGGGTGTGCACTCTAAGGAAATTGATGAACTAGGCCTGAGAACAGTGATGACTTTCAAACTAAATGAAACTTTCCCCTATAAAAGTGTCTACTGTGTACAAGTCAAGATACTTGGTACCGTGGCCCAGCCTCGGAGGAGCAGGCGGTGTGGGACTGAACTGTGGTACTGGAAGCCATGTGGCTGACTGCAGTTCAGACCCTGAGTTGACCTGAACACACACCAGGCATGCACCCAAGATCTTAAAGAGCAGAGGCCTGGGGGGAAGGAGACTGCCATGTGACGAGACTGTCAGAGTGCCTGTCTCTCTCATGAAACAAATACATATTATTTTTAAAAATTTAAAAAAGAAAAGATACCTGGTACCATGGGAGACACAGGAGCTGGCCAAGTGCCTGCCAAGCACACCCTCTGTGTATGTGCCAGATATAAAGGAAGAAAGGCCCCTCGGTGACTAATGTCACACGCCGGCCAAGCAGCACTTGGTGTAACAGGGGTGTTCAGATGAAACCAAATACTTTTCAGTCATTAAGGGACAGGGAGGACAACGAACAAAGCAGGGGAACTCTGGATTTTTTTTTTTTAATCTTAGGGAGCCCCCACCACCACCTTGTGACATAATACATTCCTCCACAATGCCCTCAAAAATAAATAAATAAAAGCAGATATAATCCTCATCTTTAGAGCATGGGTCATCTGGATGGCACCAAATTGCTCCTTCAAATGAAGGATGCACAAGCCAGAGAAAACCATTTTGGACAGCCACCCACAGGGCACCCCCACGAGGGCAGGCAGAGCTGCAGTGGTCTGGGTGCCAACTCGGGGCCCACTTTCGATACACATGTGAAAAGGTGGGCCAGTCTGCCCGTGTGTCACCTCTTCACAAGCCCCACTCTAGTTCCTACCAGCCATTGGAGTCTCTCTCAATTTCAAGATGCCCCAGCACAGACCTGGGGCCTGTAAAATACTCCTTTAACCTTGCGTCCTTGTGACCAAAGTGCTTTGCCTGTGTCTGTCCAGTAAGTATTAAGAGATCAGACTTGACAAGTCCAAGCCACATGCCCTCCCCTCCTCGTGACTCAAAGCCCTGCTTATGAAGACGTGGCTGCTCTGCAGGTAGCTGGACCCTCAGTTACGTTCAAACAACACTGACTTCCTCGGAGGGTGTGTTTGAAAATCACAAGGTGATCACAGTTTTATTAACATCTGTGTTAACCAAACAAGGAGAAATCAATTCCCTACTGAATGTCTGTAACACAAATAACCACTTCTGAAACCTCGAGAGGGATATCTTTTATCCTAAACAATCATATTTTTTGGTTGAGATGTCATGTAAGAGGCATCTTTGACGGGGGTGGCCTATAATAATAGTCTTTTGAGGTTAAAAAAAAGAAAAGGAAACTTAGGAAGATGTTTCAAAAATTAAATAAGGAAAGAGAAATCTGATTATGATTAACTGAAGTTCAAGTTGTGATTTACTGTTTTTAACATGATTGCTCGGTCCATCTGTTTGATTCCAGAATGCCTCAGAATGTCTTTTCTGGGTATTTTACATTTGCCGAATGAGCCTGCCAATATCAGCTTCAACTTACGGTTGAGAGTAAAAACATTAAGACAGTCTTGTACGTTGCAGTTTGGAACCCCAGCATTATCCCCAGGAAGTCACCTGCAGCCCTAGCTTGGAGGGTGGCTTGAGGCAAGTCCCCAATTGGCATTGCTGAATGCTTGGTTAACCCTAGCTCCTCCTCCCCCAACCATAGCCACAGGCTGTTAGATGAGACCCTCTCTGCCCCTGGCATACCCACTAAGTGGGGCCCTTCACATCTCTTTTTCCACATTATGCCAGCAGCTCCGCAACCCCAGCCCCATCTCTGCCCTCTCTCTCTGGCCCACTCCAGCTGGGCTTGTCCTAAATCACAGCTCAGACTGAGAACCCATCAACCCCTAGACAGGCTATGTCCTCTGCAGGACTCCTCATTTAAAAAGTTCTCAGAATTTCAGGATGATAGAGCTTTGGGCCATGTGTGGGGCCCTTCGGAGCACTGGCCCCAGGCAACTGCTTAGGAGAAACGTCCATGACGTCCACCCTGGAGAATGTATGCCTACCCAACCCAGACTCACAATCAAGGACCTAGGCCATACTCCTCCGGTGGATCTCATGCTCCAGAAGCACAAGATACTCATGTCACATGTACCTTCAACATCCCCTCTCTGTGTCTTTCCCATCAGGAAGACGGGCTGAGGGTCCCTTCTCCACATCCTCCCAGGGCCTCACACAGACTTTCCATCTGAGTACCTATGACTCTTCATGACATTCTCCCCCTCCTAGACTAAGGAACTGTTCATTGTCTTTGAACGCCCAGGGCCAAGCACAGAGCCTGGCATAAAAGAGCATCACTAATGAACCAGTCAGGGGCCAAGCAGTGGTTAACATAACTGGACCCATGTGGAAAGGGCCCTGAGTTCACATCCCAGGACCTCTTTGAGCATGCCAAGTGCACAAGCAAGTCTGTGACCTCGGATGGCCGAGACTGGGGCTGATAGTGACATGGAAACTCTTAGGGGCACCTGTCTCTGTCTCCCTCTCCCACGGAAGAAACAAATAGGCTTTAAAGAAAAAAGAATGAATAAACCAGCTCCCACCCCCTCCCCTCTGCATGACCACTCCTTTCTTCTACCCCATTGACTAAGCTATAGCAGCACATCCCTGCTTCAGGCTTGGCCTAGACACCACCTCTACCATCAGTCCATGCTCCTCCAGCTGTGTGGACTCCTACTCTGCTCCGGGCCCTATAGCTTCCAACTTCCCTAACGGCAGCTTCCTGGATCCTACCTCTTCTCACAGCTCCTGTACACTTGACCTGTCACCCATACCCACTGGACTGTAGACACCTCAGGAAAGCGAATTTCCATTGTTCTTTTCCAACCCTTACAGCCCTGACATGGTTTGCCTATGGTAGATTCTCCTGAATGATTTTTAGCTGGATAACCAAAACAAATTAAGTGATATTTCCTGCCATGCCCTCCCCTTCAAAAAGATCTTTTCAAAAGATATTGAGGCTAGGATAAGTAAATATTAAAAGTTTACAAAAACAGTGCAGGTGAAATTAAAGACGTCCCTTTGGAAGCAACAGGAAGAAACCGCACTCTGAAAGTAGTCAATGCCGACAAGAGAACGGAGCTGCCTACCAGGAACATGGCACACTGGGCCAGCCCCACATCTCACCCATACTGCCGTGTGTCCTGCCAGCCACTGTCCACACCCACGCTGCTGTGTACCCCTGTTCTGCTTCTCCTGGTGAGATCCTGCTCCTCTGTGGCGAGCACCTGCCTCGTGTGGTTTGGGTAAGGCAACTCCAGCCTATGGCTGCTGCATGGCCAGAAAATTCCACTCCCCTGGCCATTGGGGAGAAGGATGGGAACAGAAGGCCCCACGCCGAGCACTCAGACACCTCTGTGGGATTTCTCTTAGGAAAACACATCTCCTTTGGCTGGGCTGCTAAGCCAGTAGGCTGTGGATTTGGGGCTAACAGTGACCCTCTCACTTACTCATCCATGAAAAAGGCAAAGCCAAGACAACCATAGCTAAGAGATAAAGGGAGAGCTAGTCTGGCACCAGCACCAGCACCGACTGAGTCTCTGGAGGCCAGCTGTGCCCCAGCTCCCTTTCACAAAGTCCATTTGATTGGACTCCTGCCCCTTGCGACTTGGGGTCTGCATGAGTGCGATTCTGAGAGACAGCACCTGTTACCCCACCTCACGGATCAGGACTCTGGGCCCTGGGGAGGTCTGCAAAGGACACCAGGCCACATGGCCAGTGACCAGTGGGCTGAGAATTAAACCCAGGACACTCTGACGGCCACGTCTCACTTATTTCTTGTTTTTATTTAAAAGACAGAAATGTCACTATGTCACGGGCCTGCTTCAGCCTCCTGAGCAGCTGGGATGATAGGCAAGTGCCTTTATGCCAGTTTTTATGGAGGCCAGGAATTGAACCTGGGCTCCCAGGGACCTCTGCCTACCATGCACTGCCATGCTGGGCCCACCTCACTCTCCGCAGTGGTGTTACCAGCTGGAGGCTGTGCAGCTCTGAAGGCCCTGCCGCAAGATGACCAGGTGAAGATTCCTTATGAACTAAACTGGGGACGTGACTCAAAGCAGTGTGTCCTTAGAGCTAAAACAAACACATAGGTAAATAAGTATTTGTCAGTTCTACTTAACCAATCAAATGAAGCGGGAGAAAACTGAATGGAAAAAGTACTGTAATCCTTTGTGGGCAACATGGAATAAATTTTTCCCTTAGGAGAGGAGAGGTATTGGGACCATCAGGTGGTACAGCAGTTATGTCGCTGGACTCCCACACGTGTGTGCCCAAGATCCCAAGAGAAGAATGGAGAAAAAGGGATTGCGGAGTGGCCGTCCCCCCTGCCCCCTGGGGGCGGGGAGGGGGTGATTTCTCACTTTCCCTCTCACTGTCTCTTTCTCCAGTGAGCGCACAGGCCCTAAGAAAGAGGAGGGACTAGCAGGTGCTGTGGTGGTTAAGGTGCTGGATTTCCACGTGACTGACCATGGTTAAAGTCCCAGACCCAGTGGTTTGAAAATCATTCCAGGCGCATGTGTGTGCATGCCCAATCTTGGGGAGAAGGGGGTGAAGGAATTGTGGCGTGGCCAAACAAGGCAACTGTATGCACCTGTAATCATAATGAATTGGGAGGCTGGGTCAAGGGATTCTAGCTTAATCAGATCGTGTCAAAATACCTCTCTGGGGACCAGCAGATGGCATAACGGTTACGTTGCTGGAATCCCACATGGCTGACTGCTGTCCGAATCCTGGATCTGGTGGCTTGAAACTCACACTGGGCTCATGGGCATGCAATTGCCTTGTTTGGGTTGGCCTAAGATCCAAATACAGGCCTCAGCATGGGGTTAAAAAAAAAGGTATCTATCAGTGATAATATATATGGTGATATCTTTGACTTGACCGACATGCACTTGGGAAAAACAATTTTGCACACTGTAAAGGTGTACAGTGATTAAATATAAATTTTTTAAGTAATAATAATAATAATAAAAAGTAACTTCTAACTGCCTGCTACTCAGACTGGCCGCCAAGTACCACCAGAGGGTAAAAGCCAAAAATAAAAACTGCTACAAAAGCCATTTAGATCAATTTCAGACCAGCATGAATAATGGCTTCCCAGGAGCCACGTTTAAAGCATCCCCTAAGTTTTTAAGGTGATGGTGGGAAGGGGGTAATAATAATAATAATAAAAAGTAACTTCTAACTGCCTGCTACTCAGACTGGCCGCCAAGTACCACCAGAGGGTAAAAGCCAAAAATAAAAACTGCTACAAAAGCCATTTAGATCAATTTCAGACCAGCATGAATAATGGCTTCCCAGGAGCCACGTTTAAAGCATCCCCTAAGTTTTTAAGGTGATGGTGGGAAGGGGCATGTCAGCCCACAATGACTCCCTTAATCCCACTCTCAGCACACAATGGCCAGCTGAAAAGCCCATTAGTCCGATGGAAGATGGAGAAGTTCGTGTTCTGACAGGAAAACATTACAGGAAGAAATGAGTCTGGCTCCATGGCTTTTAGTCATTCAGCACTCTGAAGAGGTTGAATTTTATTTAAACCCATTTAAAATTTCAGAGGAGACGCTCATCCTCACACTTCCATCAGTTGCCATCTTGTTTTAGAAAAGCAAGCTGACCTGCGAGTCACACCTCAGGGGCCTCCTACCACTTCCGTAATCTTACAAATGTCCGTGGCACCTTCGACTCTGTCACGGGCCACTGTGATGGAAACAGATGGTCAGGTTTTCCAGCTGAAACCCAGTAGCACATTCGCTACGTGGGTCGTGTGTTTTGTCCGAAGCCCAGATACCCAGGAGGACCAGAAAACAAAGGTGTGACAGTGACCTTCAGTGCTGCTGCTTTGTCAAATTTCAACAGTGGAGGAGAGGGTTCCCATGAAACATGAAAACTTCCTCCCAGATGAAACCTGATGAGACAGCTTTGGAAAAAATAATTGTAATAATTTTTTCATCATCTGTTCAGTCATTCATAAGTTTAATTTTAGAAGTAGAAAAAAACTTTGCCAGTTAGATATATTGTTTCCTGTAAGACATTTCAAGGGTTTGCTAAATGGCTTCTGCTCTGAGGTCATAAGTACCATCAAATGCTGCAATTAACCATCAAACACCATTTCTCATCACATCAATAACTATGAAGATATCTAGCGCCATCTAAGACAAATAGAACTGACTAGAGTTGCTTTTTGTTGTTGTTGTTGTTGTTTTGTTTTTGCCATGAGGCATACGTGCGCTCACCAGAGAGAGACAGAGAGAAAAAGAGAGAGAGAAAGTGAGAAAGCAAGCCTCTGGGTCCAGGACTCGAACCATAGTCGTCCGTGTGGGAGTCCAGTGCCTTACCCACCATGCTACCTGCTGGCCCCAGACTGGTGACTTTTTTTAATAGACTTAATCAGTAAAAAATCTGCTCAGGCCCAGCCGCGGTGGTACACACAGTAGCATGGTGCCCTGCAGTGCCAGAACAACAGGAAGATCACAATCTGGAAACTAGGCTGACCTAAAACCTGTTAGGTGTGTGTTTGTGTGCGCACATGTGATCCCGACTGGCTGGAAGGCTGAGGGTAGGGGTTCATAGCATGACCAGGCCCTGCCCAGGGTATCTCTCTCTCTCCCTGACTCATCTCTTTTTTTCTTATGGAAGACTTTTTAAATATATACTTTTTTTTTT
This sequence comes from Tupaia belangeri chinensis, assembly GCF_000334495.1. Taxonomy (NCBI): domain Eukaryota; kingdom Metazoa; phylum Chordata; class Mammalia; order Scandentia; family Tupaiidae; genus Tupaia; species Tupaia belangeri. The sequence goes on from NW_006206856.1 coordinate 316,313, forward strand.
TTTTTTTTTTTTTGCCAAAGTGCATGTGCACTTGCCAGAGAGAGACTGGGTGGGGGGAAGAAAGCACCCTCTCCAGGGGGCAATGGTCACTCTACAGCCCTCTCTCCTCTCCCTCCCTCAGGGATTTTGGGTATGTACATGTACCCAGTTCGTTTCTCAATCCTCCAGGTCTGGACTTGAACCACACGGATTGTCCATGTGGGCTTCAGCTGCCACAACCACCAGGCCACAGGCTGCCCCAAGTACAGACTTACTAAAAAATATGTCCAAATACATTATATTATCATTTTCTAAAAGCTATACTTATTAAATAACAGATAATGACCTAGAGGGACCCTGCCATGTATCCACTGGACTGGGTAATCCTGTTAGTTTAGGTGACACTGAACGCTTTCCTGATCAGCAAAACGAAAACTGACTGGACCCTGTGAGGCCCTGCACCATGGTCTCACCTAGGAGAATTCAGAAATTTCCTGACAAGCACTCATATCCCTAGTGAAGTTATAAATAAAACAATAAATCATCTGAGCTGACAACAGAAATGAACACAGTCTCAACTAAACCCAGACCCCATGCACCACTAACAAAATGAGATGCTGCCCTGAACACAGTCCCACCTCACACCTGCAGTTCACCTTGCTGCAATCCCCTGCCCAGGCATGGTGGCACTTCCACACCTGCAGCTTCAACAGATACATTTGTGAACTCTCCCCAGACACTTAACTGTGTCCTCACCCACACAAGTCCTCAGTCTCTTCAGAGGTCCCAGGGCTTCCTGCATCACCTCCGCAAACCCGTGTAGCAGTCAGGTACAGGTACACCTGCTGTTGGCACCGTAACCCGATCCCCATGTTGGATCTCCTCTGCACACTGCAGACCAACCCCATGTCAGGCACTGCAGAGTTCCACAGGAAAGGCCCCAACACTAGTATATGCCTGCCCTGTGCTCTGTCTTGAGACTTCAATGGGATCATGATGAAAAGACACCACTGTGGGGTCACTGAGGAACCCAGGGCAGAACATGTGAGGACAGCAGGAGCCTATGGGGTGGGTTTGAGCAGGGGTCTTACCTGTGGTTTCATGGAGTTTTAAGCCTTCTCAAGGGTTCCTTGAGCTCTCTGGGCTTCTTAGAACACCAAAGCCAAAGGCACCCTGGCAGGTGAAGCAGGCTGGGTGCTGGTGCAGAGGGGTGAGAATGTGTGTGGGGAAGCACGCGCAGGGGTGACAGCAAGCGCCCAGGAACATGCCTATCTGCAGTGGTGTGAGTGGGAAGGTATGCAGATGGAAAGAGCTCTTCTCTTAATTTTACTAATTTCTAAAACTTTTCCAGAGGGCACATGTGCTCTGACAAACGACAGTCACCTGAGGGAAAGGCCTGAACCGGTGAAGGGCATACAATTCCACATAGATGAAACAGATAAAGCTTCAAACAGCCCCCACCCCCATCCCATCTGGGAGTACAGGAAGACACTGCCTTATCGTCAACAGAAGGGTCTCCTAGAGGCTAAGGAAAGCGCCTAGGAGAAAGCCAGATAGGGTCCCTCTTGTGACCCAGAAAGGAAGGGTCAGAGGAGAATGAGCACTTCCCTCACACGTTGCCCTGTGAGCTAGATCACTACAAAGGCACCTCGTCAGGTCTAGAGAAGAGGGATGTGTGTGCACAGGGTGTGTATGAGCGCAGGTGTGCATGACAGAGAGAAGCAACAACTGGCCAGGGCCTCATCATTCAGAGCACAGATGGCAGAGAGCTGCACCAAACAGAGCGTCTTCATTGTCTGGGCCAGGCCTGAGCTGGTTCTCAGACTCATCTTAGCTCCCTCCTGCACAGCACAGGCAGGGAACAAACCCTGGGCCCCTGAGTCAAGAGACCTACACATGAACCTGCTTTGGCGGGTGATCCGCCTTTGATTCATTCAGAAGGGTGTATGAGATGGTCATGCTTACACAATGACGACAGTGTACTTCAGGCCTCCCCACTGTACACTTACAGCTTATTTAAATGGGCCAGCCCATGGCCTGGCAGTTAAGGAGGCCGGATCTCACACGGCTGACTGTACGGGTCTTCCTGGACCTGGAGGCAGGAAAAACACACAGGGCAAATGTGCATGTGTGCCCAAGGCCTGAAAGGAGGCAGAAATCGAGAGGGGATTACTGCATGACTATTCCCCGTGGGGGCATGCTTTCTTGCTTTCCTGCTCTCTTTCTTTGCCTCTCTCCAACAAGCATATGTGTCCTCTGGAAAAAAATTTTTAATTAAAAAATAAAATGGGTTTAAATGGTATGTTGTATGTCAGACATGTTTTGCCATGACAGTAAAGTGTAAGGGGTGGCCAGCATGACCAGTCCCTGGACACGCACTGTCCTTGTAATCATCTGTACAATAAACATTCGGAGTGCTCCCACCTGCCCAGACTAGTCAAGACTGGGCTTAGGCCAGTGAAACGACAGAAAAAGCTTCCTGCCTTCACAGAGCTTCCATTCTATATGGGAGAAAGGCAATAAATAAGAAAAGTAATAAAATGTGTCACATGGTAGATAGGGCTACGTACAAAGGAGATACAAAGCCAAGAACGGTGGTATGGAGACCAGTAGGTGGTGCAGAGGCTGGGGCGCTGAACTCCCACATGGCCAACTGCAGTTTGAGTCTGGGACCTGGAGGCTTGCTTTCTCACTCCCCCTCCCTCTCTCTCTCTCTCGCTTGCTTGCTCGCTCTCTCTCTCTCTCTCTCTCTGGTGAGTGCAGAGTTCTTATAGCAAAGTTAATAATACTAATCAATAAAACGTTTAAAAATGTTTTTTTAACTTTTTTTAAATTTACATTTTTTAATACATTCAATCTCATTATTTAGCTTACAAGGTGATCATCTTAATATGTGAACATTTCTCCCCAGTCGAGTTGATCAAAATATAACAACACTACCCCCCTGTCTCAACAATGCTGTCTTTGTATCCCTCCTTCAAATGTTTTTCCCCAGGCCCCACTCCTCCACACATGCACCTGGCATTCACATCCACCTCTTGTGTTTGTATATCCTTTGGCCTGTCCGTTTCAGTTATAGAGTGTGGACACTCGGTATATATTAAGTGGGTAAAAATGTTTTTAAAAGGGAGGGTGATAGGGGGACCAGCAGTTAGCATAATGGCTATGTCACTGGACTCCCATGTAGTTGACCGTGGTTTGTGTCCCGGATCTGGTGGCTTAAAACTCACGCCAGGCATGTGTGCGTGTGTGCCCAAGATCCCGAGAGGAGAATGGAGGAGAAGGGATTGCGGCATGGCCATCCCCCCTGGGAGGAGATTTCTCACTTTCTGTCTCTCTGTCTCTCTCTTTCTGACGAACGCACATGCCCTGTACCAAAAAAAAAAGAAGGGTGGTAGGACCAGCAGATGGCATAATGGTTATGTCACTGGACTCCTACATAGTTGACTGTGGTATGAGTTCCAGACCTTGTGGCTTAAAACACACTGGGCGTGTGTGTGTGTGCCCAAAATCCCAAAAGGAGAATGGAAGAGAAGGGACTGCAGGATGGCTATCCCCCCTCAGGGGTGATTTCTCGCTTTCTGTCTGTCTCTGTCTTTCTGGTGAGTGCACATGCCCTACAGCAAAAATCTCTCTTAAAAAAAAAAAGAAAGGGGGGTGGGGGAGAGGTGGTATGAAGTGTCAGGGCAGGTGTGATCTTTTAGACACCAGGTAGGTCACAAGTGGCTGTGCACAAGATGCAACTTTGAGTGAAGCTCTGAGAACGAGAGTGAGCCATGCAGATGGCTGGGTAAGAAAACTTTCTAAACAGAAGGCCCAGCAAGTGCAAAGGCCCTGGGGCAGAGGCAAGCCTAGCATGTCTGAGGAACAGCAGGAGACGAGTGTGGCTGGAGTGGAACGAAGGACGGGCAGAGCAGCAGACAGGCTAGACACAGAGAGCTTCACATGGGTGAGCAAAACCAACACAGACCCTTCCCTGACAGCAATCAGTACAGAGAATAACCAAAGCCAAAACATCATAGGCAAAAGAGAACATTCAGGAGAGCAGAAGGAAAGGCAGGGATCACACAAAGCCTCAGGGACGCATGTAAAGCTGAGTTACAGCCGTATGAGAATGGTCTAGGGCGCCAGCCAGTGATGGGGTGATTAAAGTGGCCAGCTGACAATGTGGTTCAAGTCCTGAACTCGGCAGCACGTGGATGTGCATGCTCAAAACCCCGAGAGGAAAATGAAGGAGAAGAGGTTGTGGTGTGGCCATTTTCCCAAAGAGAGATTTCTCTGTCTTTTCATCTATTTTTCTCACTGGCAAGCATATGTACCCTATAGCAAACTAAAAAAATAAAATTTTTAAATAAAAAAAGAAAGGAAGGAAAGCAAGGAAGGGCTTATAGCAGGGGTTAGAAGGACAATGTGCTCAGATTTGGTTTTGAAAGCTGTTCTGTCACTGGAGAAGAGCCAAGAGGCAGAAAAGATGACTGTTTGGATCAGGGAGGAGGCAGCAGTAGAGTCCAAGAGAAGTTGGGGGTGGGCGTCAAAATAAACACAGAGGCAGAGAGGAAGAGGGGACCGGTTGATGGTTCTGACAGCAGGATCGGGGTAAGAGGAACTCTGAAATCCATGAATTTGTGGTGTCGACAGTGAAAGCTGGGGCAGCCAGGCTTGGAGTGAGATCTGGATTTTACTTCAAACGTGTCATGTTTGAGATGTCTTTGAAACATACAAGTCCAAATAACCATCAGGTCCAGGGGTAGAGGTAAAAATTTTGCAATCAATAGCAATTAGCACATAAAAAGGAGACAGAAAAGAAAAGCATGGTGACCTCAAAACAAATCGGTCCACAAGCTAAGGGATAGCTTTTTCATTTGTAAAACCAGGTCTGAGGCACTTCCAGAGAAGTGAGTCCTGATCTCTCGGGGAAAGAAGTCCCCCGTCCCTTGCTCTCTGGGAGTATTTGCTTAGTGGGTCCAGACCCAGGTATAGTCTGAAACACCGTCAAAGCAGAAGAGCTTGGGACAGTGACAATCATCACACAGGTCATGCTTTTTATAATTCGGCCTTCGCAGTAAAGCTCATTGTCTTATGCAGAGACAAAACGGGGAAGGGCTTCAAAAATCAAGATGCCTTCCTGTAGGTGCCTGGTTCATTGAAGCACACCACCTGCCACTGTGGTTCTCTAGAGCAGCATGGCTGTTGGCCTGGGAGCCGTCGCAAGCCTTCCTTTCCCAGCCCCCCCACCTCCATCTCGGTCTCACTGCCAACAGAGAGCACCTCACGACTAACGTAAAAGGCCTGCGGCCACACACACCCAACCTGTACAACCAAGTGTGGACGGCTTTGGTTTCCAAGTGAACAATCCAGGGCATGGGCACGTGAATGAATGTATGACAGAGCCCTCCAATGGCTCCTGTCCCTGCCACATGGTGTCATCTCCGTGTTTGGGTTTCCATGGATCGGGGCAGAGGTCCATGGGTGGTGCCAGGTCTCTCTGTCTAAAGCCTGCATCTCCTCCTCCTTCTCCACCATAATCATCTGTCAAATCCAATCACATCTCAGAGAGAAATCCACAGCTAAAGGTTGCCCTCACAGACTCATCTCTAGAGTCAGAGCACACAGGAAACACTGTTCCAACACTTGTCCTCACAAACCTGGTCCTAAACTCTCTTCCCTAAGTTGCTCTCCCAGCTGGAGGACCCCCTGCCTTGACCCAAAGCCTGCAAAGGGCCCCAAACCACAAATGGCAGTTAAGGACATGACTTGGGGGTAAGGAGTCATACGTAGAGTGGAGGTGAGAGGCAGGCATGGACCCGTTCCAGTTTCCCCAGGGAAGGGTATGGATTGGCCTGGGAGCTGTCCACTCACCTCTGGCTGGAACAGAGTAAACCGCATCATGAGGCACCGCCTGATTCATCCTTTCAAGGCCCAGCTCCAATCTCCCTTGTTCCAGGAAGCCTTTCCTGACCATTTTTAGCCTTTGCTAATCACTCCTCTTTGAAATCACAGTATTTAAATATATCCTGTTCACTTGGCACTTACCCCGTATCTCAGACATATGTTAGACTGTACCTTGCACTTAATATTTTCCTGTGTTACTAAACAGTGTGAGTCCATGTGTATATACATGCACACACGTGGCTAAGTGTGTTTGCATGTGCTGTCTCATCTTCTTTGCTCAACTTCCTGTGAGCAGGAACCATCTGTGTAATCCTCCTTCTCCTAGTAGGTATATCCAGTAAATAATTCTCATGAACATGGCTACCGTGAATGCTCAGAGCTCAAAGCCACACGGCTCCTTCAAGATGTTTTAAAGCCTGTGCTGAGTTTGCACTTAGTAGCTTCACCCATACTTTGCACACCTATGCCTCAGAGCAATCGACGTTAGAGTTCAGGTGAGTGTCTCTGGGTCAAAAACAAGTAACCAGGGGTTTCGTGAGTGCTCAGTGTACATGTGGAATCCTGCTCAGTGTACTTATAAAGGCATTTTAGAAAGAGGCTCCCACACAAAATGAACTCTTTTCTCATTAATTAGGAGATTCAATCCCCACAGAACATTCCATTCCTAAGTACTCTGGTTAAGTAAATTTTACTGAAAGGCAGTCCTTGAACTTTGTAACAGAATAAATTCCTGAAACGGGCTCTGTAAGTTGAAATGTAAATCAAACCGGATTTTTACCATAGGAACAATGTCATATTAGATAATCAAGTACTTGACCAAAGACCAGCTGCCAACAGTTAAAAAGAAGAACGATGGACTTTTTATTTCAAAGATGTTCAAACTGCACACAGTCTTAAAGACCATCTGTACATCTAGGGACAGTCACCATAATATTGGGCTGTTGCAACAGTCGTGATGTATTTGCTGTGTAACAATGCATCATGACTTTTCTGATGACTCAATAGTTATCATTATCGAACACCTACTACATGCTGGAATTGTTGCCAACACTCAGCATTTGAGGTCTCCCAGCAGTCCCAGAAACAAATACTTCACTTTACTAATGAGAAAACTAAGGCCTAGGGCTGTGATGTTCCAATGAAGGCCCTCTAGCTGTTTAGCAATAGGCCAAGAATTTAAAATCAGAAGTATCTGGATCTGAAATCAAAGATCTTTCAACGACCCCCAAAAAGTCCCCCAAATCAATCATAAAAGAACATACTGAACACTGCACACTAAAGTGTCTGATATCAATTAAGCAGAATCATAGATAAATGATCACATCATTTTATCAAACAAATTGATTAGGAGATGTCTAATCCAGGAACCATCTCTGAAAAGCTGGGTCACCATGAAAAGTGGTAAGTGTCGAGACTGGGCTCAAGAAGAGTGAATTCATCCAGTTTTCACTGTATATCGAGACCTAAAATATTCACCCTTTCAACAAAATATTTATGAAGCACCTACTATGTGCTAGGCATTCTCCTAGGTGCTATGGATGCAGTAGTAAAGAGAGTCCTCCCTGGCAGTGCTCACAACCTAGTGGAAAGCAGAGATATGACGGTAACCAACTGACAAGGACATGGCCAGGAAGTGGGGCCACTTTAGAGGAGAAGATGCAGGATGCGTCAGACACGGCATGCCTCTCCAAGGACCGGGGGTGTGTGAGCTTGTAGTAGGAGGCCTGAGCTGGAGGTGCAGCAGGTAAAGCTTCTCGATGGAGCCGAAAGTCCAGGCCGAGTCAGGGCACTGGGGAGCACATGCTGATGGAAACAGGCGGTCCAAGCACGGCATCCCAGGGCACTCCAATAGGATGTGGTCCAGGAGAATCAGGAAAGGATCAGAGGGAGCAACTGAGGAGGAGCAGGGAACATCAGGAGAGAGTGGTGTCCTGGAAGCCACAAGGACAAAGTGCAAAGCGGGGAGGGCACCATATGGCAAATACGTCAGAGACACTGAGTACACTGAGGGATGCAAAGTGACCCCAGGATTTAATGACTGAGAGATCTCCAGTGATTTTTTTCTAAGGTTTTTATCACAGGGCATGTATGCTTGCCAGAGACAGACAATGAGAGGGAAAGTGAGAAGTCATTCCCCCATGCCACAATCCTTCCTCCTCCATTCTCCTCCTGGGATTTTAGGCACGCATACACGTGCGCCCAGTGTGAATTTTAAGCCTCTATGTCCAGGATCCAAAGCACAGCGAGCCATGTGGGAGTCCAGCACCTCAACTACCAGAATAGCTGCTGGTGCCAGTCATCACTGATCTCCTTTAGGGCGCATGCGCTCACCAGAAAGACAGAGACAGAAAGGGGGAAATCACCCCCCCACCAGGGGGATGGTCACTCCACCATCCCTTCTCCTCCATTCTCTTCTCAGGATCTTGGGCATGCACACACACACGCTCAGCACATCACTGGTCTTAATGAGGGATGTTCTGATGGAGTGGGGGGCAAATGCCTGACAATGACTTCAAAGAGAAATGTGCCAACAGGAATAGGCAACAGTGGATACAGGAAATACTGGGTTGTCGGGAAAGTCATGACGTGTTTTTGCCAAGAAAACCATGTCATGACTTTCCTGACAACGCAATATTTGAAGAGTTTAACCACAGGGTTAAGGCAGGAGATGGGGAAGTAGGTGATGGCTGGACAGGAAAACAATTGTTACCTAAATGGAAAAAATAACAGCAGCATGATGTGCATTGACTAGAAAAATCCACTGCAGAGGAACAAGCTGACAAAGCAGGAGGCAGGAGAACCGTGCTACCACCACCTAAGCAGATGTGTGCAGAAGGGGGCTGTGGCCAGCAGCACAAAGTTCATCCACACGAACAGGGGAGACGAGATCTGCAACATTCATCTAGACTGGTGGGTGGATGTGGCAGTACAAGCTCATGTAAGGTCTTTTTTTTTTTTTTTTTTTTTTCTTTTTTGGAGAGGTTTTTTGCTACAGGGCACATGTGCTCTCCAGAGAGACAGGGAGACAGAAAATGAGAAATCACCCCCACCCCCCCGGGGGGGATAGCTACTCCACAATCCCTTCTCCTCCATTCTCCTCTCGGGATCTTGGGCACACACACACAGGCGCCCGATGTGAGTTTAAGCCTCCGTGTCCAGGACTCAAACTGCAGTCAACCACATAGGAGTCCAGCAACATAGCCATTACGCTGGTCCCTATAAGTTCTCTTCTGGCCCAGCCATGGTGGCATGCTGCTAAGGTGCCGTGTTCTAAAGGCTGGGATCATGCAGCAGGCCTGGGTTTGATTTCCAGTCAAACCTAAAGGTGAAGTGTACTGGTACACACCTATGAGCCTAGCAACACGGGAGGCTGGGGCAGAGGAGTGGGTGAGCCCCAGGCTGACCTGGGCAATAAAGTGAGACCGTGTCTTAAAAAGAGCCAAAGGTGATGGGTTATGCCCATAAACCCAGCTGGGAGCACTGCAACAGTGAGACCCTGTATTTAAAAACAAAATGAGGTACCAGCAAATGGTGTAATGGCTATGTCGCTGGACTCCCATGTAGTCAACTGCAGTTCAAGTCCCGGATCCAGTGGCTTAAACTCATGCCGGGCACATGTACATGTGTGCCCAAGATCCCATGCAGAGAATGGAGGAGAAGGAATTGTGGCATGGCCATCCTCCCAGGGGGCGGTGATTTCTCACTTTCGCTCTCTCTGTCTCTCACTATCTTTCTGGTGAGCGCGCGCACCCTATGGCAAAAATTTCTTTAAAAAATAAAAATCTCTCTTGGTAGCTTCAATTTTTTCAGGGAAATCAGAAATAAGGTCATCAGTTGAGAGTAAGGATGGGAAGGAGCTGCTAGAGGCTCAGGAGGGAAGAGAGTAAGCGAAAAATCAAGAAATCAATGTCTAAAAATGAGAAGGAATGGACTTGATAAAATGGTATCCATGCCAGTGGACTTGTCCTCACTTGAGATCGACGAGAATTTTAAAGAATACAGATCACAGTAGCGGAATGACTTCCCAACCAAGCTCAGCTGCATGAGCACAGGTACTCGAGAAGGTGAAGGTTGTAGCTAATGAAGTTGGGGTGCTGCCAAGCAGGTGTGCAGTACCACCTTCATGTTTCATTGCCACTGAACTTCATCATCCATAAAGAATCACATCAGCTCTTTGATCTAAATGTCACCCCATGATGTGTCTCCCTCTGGTAAGGGAGCACCGGGAGGCCTGCTTAGGTTAAATGACGTAGAGTCTCAAGGCTGCGCTCTGACTCCTCCCCAGTGCTCTGCCTGTGGCATGTCCTGCCAATCAGAAAGAAACCCATAAACTAGAAGTCCTCATTCTCCAGGAAGCCCTGGTGCAAGCCTGCCTTGGAAAACTGGAAAAAGCTCTGACCCTTGCTTCTGTATCAGCACCATCCACACCTGCTCCTGGGCAAGGTATATGACATGTGTCTACACCGACATGGAGATTAACCCTTGAGATGTTCTTCCTTGCAATTAACTGAACTGTGGACAAGTGGTTTCACTTATTTTGAGTGTGGCCATGCTGTCTGCTCCTCATCTCGTCTGACATGAATCCTAGCGTGTGTAGATGCTCATCTCTCTGCAATCAAACACTCGAATCATAAACTCCGTTGAGAATGGGACAGGAACGCAGCTTAATTTTGGAAGGTACGTGGACTCTTTAAGGTCGCAAAGACACCAATAGCTGAAGTAAACAGTAACTAATGCAGAAGACACCTGAAGGCTGGACATTCCTGAATCTCTCAACTAGGGCACAGGGCTCGCCAGCCCTTCTCACCAGCCTCCCTAGAGGTCAGGTGGACAACGAGGGCTCTTTCACAATGAGAAGCTGTTGGCTCCCTACAGATCCTCTATGAGTAGCGCAAATCCTTTTCATTTTAAAGTATAACTTTGGATACCAATAATCGTAAATTCCATTTAAGCCAAAGTTGAATTCAGCAACAAATGCTTAGTAAACACTTCCTGAGTGTGGGTACATGCCACGGGCACCATGCCAGGCACTGGATATTGTACAGTCAGTGGAAGTTTTTTGCACAAGACTGAAGCAAAGCACAGAGAATAATTGTGAATAGAAAAGCTACTCCAGCCAGAAGTTTGCATAGGAAGTTTCAGTGCCACCTAATTTACTGCTGTCCTCCACGGGGAAGACAACTGCTCCCGCATCCCTTGTTAACAGAGAGCTGAAGAGTCTGCTGGGGCAGAGAAGCATGCAAGCTCAGTCCTCAGCCCTGAAGGAAGACAGCAGGGACGACAGAAGGGAGAAAAATTAACACAGACCATGTCTCGAGTTGCTAAGCACATAACGAAGGAAATACTCGAGTGGGGAGCTGCCTACGTGGTGCAAGTGTCCTGACAGAGAACAGGCAGGATGCTGTGGGAGCTCATGGAGGCACCAGCGGGCTGGGCTGAGAGTGGGGCAGCCTGCCCCAGGGGTCCTCTGCTCTCAGCCTTTAGGCACACAGTTTCCCTCGACAAACAGCCCCCTGCCGGGCACTGAAGATGTGCAGTGGAAAAGACAGGAGAAAGGATTGCAGCGTGGCCACCCCCACTGGGGGGGGTGATTTCTCGCTTTCTATCTCTCTGTCTCTGCCTTTCTGGCAAGTGCACGTACCCTATAGCAAAAAAAACCTCTCCCCCACGCCCCCCCCCCAAAAAAAAAGAAAAAGAAAGAAAAGAAAAAGACAAGGCCCCTGTCCTGTCCTCTGGGTGCTGACTTCTTAGGTGGGAGGAACAGACGAGAAATGTGTATCAGGTGTCCAACAGTAAATCAGGCAGAGTAAAGAGGAGTGGGCAAGAGGAATGTGGGTGCCATTACTGTAGAAGTGGGTCAGAAACCTCTCTGAGAAAAACAGCACTTGAGCAGAGACCTGGTGATTAGGAATGAACTGAACATACATGAGGCAACCTCAGAAAGCTCACGGAAAGATGGAATTAAAGCACAAGTTTATTTTGGCACAAAATTTTTTGAGTCCATACATCTTTTTTCATAAAAAAATGTTAAAAATAAGATTAAGGGACCAGCAGATACGTAATGGTTATGTTGCTGAAAATGGTTCAAATCCCAGACCAGGCAGCTTAAAACTCACTCTGGGCACATGTGTGTGCATGCTCAAAATCCCGACTGGAAAATGGAGGAGGATTGTGGCATGGCTAGAGGAGTCCGACCCGGTGAGGCCCCAGGATCTGTCTGAGCCCCCTGACCTTTGAGCTCCGCTTTCGGTCGGATCAACACGTTGGCAAGGCTACTGTTGTGCACCCCCCGACCTTGGAACAAAGCTTGAGTCAGTTAGCATGTCAGCAAGGCTGCTTGCTATTTGCTCCAGAGAATTGAGGCAGCCTCACTGGGAAGCGACCCCCCTCTGACTCCCCAATTTACTACTATAAAAAAATTGCATAGCTCTCCTATACATCCTGAGTATATGATAAAATCTTCCAGGAAGTCCCTGACCACTCCCCTTTGCTCTGATCACTTACTATTAATTACAATGCTTTATCTCCATGGTCACAATAGAGGGTGGGCTGAAGTTCTTTCTAGGCAGAAGTAATCTTGACCTTTAAAAGACCCTTAAATTCTTCCTTCCTTTATGTAAAATAGGATTAGGCCAAAACTGGCCCAGGACACCTCTGCCCTCTCCAAGTAAAATAGATAAATATATTAGGATTCCTCAAATTAAGTCTTAGATCCCTACAAAACTGTATAAGTATCATTCTTTATTAAAATCCATAAGAACTAATATCTATTCTTGAGATTTTCTTTTCTCAGCACCATTCCCAATAATCACAAGATGGCTCCTGCGCCGCATCTGCTTACCAAAACCGCTTTCCCGAAACTGCATTCCATGGAGACTCACCTACAACTGAGGAACTGCACTAGACCCACCCTTAATCCACCCCTGAATAGGAATTGCACTAGACCCATCTTTAATCCAACCCTAAATAGAATCTTTGTTCTTTATTGTTAAAAACTTTATGAGCTGTTAATTGAAACACTAGCCCCTCTCCCTTTACTTGCATGTAACACGTTTTCAATAAAAACGCACGATGATTCCTAGCAGTCGTCACTCCTCAGAGAGCGATCTCTGAGGGGTGTCCGACATAGGACATGCATGAAAGGCATCGAGGCCTCTGTCTTCTGTTCACCTTCGCCGCCTTCGTCGAGATAACCCACCCACGCCGAGGCTAGACCCCGGCACATGGCCATCCCCACTGGGGAGGGGGATCTTTCACTTTCTATCCTTCTGTCTCTCTGTCTCTTCAGCAAACTCATGTGCTCTATAGCAAAAGTCTTTCTCAAAAAAAAAAATCAAAAAATAATTAAAAGTTCATTTTCCATGAACTTTTTTGAAAACCCCCCCCCCCCCCAGTGTCTGGGGAAGCACATTCCAGGAAGAAGAGGAGAACAAAAGTCTGAGAGGAGAATGTGCTCAGCATTTTGAATAGCGGGAAACCATTGGACTGTCGCAGAGTAAGGGGGACATCAGGAAGAGGACGCAGAGGCAGCCCCTTAGGCCACGTGATTTCTTTGGTCTTTGCTAAGACCTTGCTATTGTCTGAAGACTGAGAGATCTTTAGACTGACCAGTTGTTTGGTTTTTGTTTATTTTGGGGGGAGAGGAGGGGGGAGGTTTTTGCTATAGGGCACGTGCGCTCATCAGAAAGAGAGAGACAGAGACAGAAAGTGAGAAATCGCCCCCCAGGGGGGATGGTCATGCTGCAATCCCTTCTCCTCCATTCTCCTCTCGGGATCTTGGGCACGTGAGTTATAGGCCACCAGGTCCAGGACGCGAACCGCGGTCAACTACATGGGAGTCCAGCGACATAGCCATTACGCTAACTGCTGGTCCCAAGACTGACAAGTTTTCTTTAGGGAATCGTTCTTCCAATGCTAGAAGTTCTCAGAAGCAGCATTTACACATTTTCACGTTAGCCGACCAGGTTGGAAAAGGCGAAGAGGTCGGGTGGTCACTTGAAAGCCGGCTCTATCTGCAGTATAATGAATACTTCCCACAGAGAGAAGGTTTACAGGAGAGCACAACTGGTGCCTGGCGAGGTAGACTACACATCCTACTGACACTACCCTGAGATAACATTTGGGAGCAAAAATATTCCCAGCGGAGCTCCTTGGCGTTCCAGATCAATTTTCCCAATAGTCAGGACAACATTCACCACTCGGCCATACATCAGCCACTTAAGACCAATCGGGTGCACTTATCTCTTACTGCTTGAATAAGGCAACTTAATCATCAAAGATGTCTGTCTTATCTGTCAACACATCACACCGCACAAGGTTCCACTGTTCCTGATGTTCCTCAGCGTATTTTCTAGAATTACCAGCGTCACTGTGTTTAACCAGGAGAGTCTATTAATCCATCAAATTACTTTCCCTTCCCCTCCACTTAACAAGATTCAAATATCTCTAAACCCCACAATGTAATGTACTTTTCTTTTTTTTTTTTTTTGAGAGGTTTTTGCTACAGGGCACGTGTGCTTGCCAGAAAGACAGTGAGAGACAGAGTGAGAACTCCTCCCCCGGGGGGATGGCCACGCCACAATCCCTGCTCCTCCATTCTCCTCTCGGGATCTTGGGCACGCACACACACACGCGCCCAGCGTGAGTTTAAGCCACCGGATCCAGGACTCAAACCGCAATCAACTACATAGGAGTCCATCGACAGCCATTATGCCAACTGCTGGTCCCAATGTAATGTACCTTTGAAGAGATTTTTTTTCCATGCAAACAGAGCTCAAGCTGGTCAAGTGAAACTGTATCTGCTGAACTTTTAACAGACATTTGTCAATGCAACAGCAATAACAAATCATTTTCCAAGGGCCAGGTAGTGGCACAGCAGTAACCCACTGGACACACGTGGGAATGTCCTGGGTTTGTGTCCCAGGACCTCACTGAGCACACTGGGTACCCCCACATGCCTGTGATCTGGGCTCGCTGAAACAGAGTAGATCACATGTGAATAGTGTCTATATGTTTCTGTCTCTCTCTCTCTGCCTCATGTCTCCCTCTGTCTCAAGTCTCTCATCTCTTCCTGTCTTTGGTCTGTTTCTGTCTTGCGTCTCTGTTTCTCTATCATAGAAGAAATAAACTTTTTTAAAAAATCATTTTCCAAAAGCCCAACATAAATGTACACAGTTGCCATTGAAAATTCCCTTGGTTTTGCTTTCAAAGAGTAAGAAACTTCCCAAGACACTCTTGATGAAGCAGAACGAGGCAGAGGAACTGACTGACTACATACCAAGAATTATTACAAAGACCTACTAATTAGCACAGTATGGCACCAATGCATGTAGAGACCAATTCACCAATGAAATTAAATGGGAAATTCAGAAATAGATCTGGGCATAAAAGAATGACTGATTGTTATAAATCTTGAGTGGCAGAGGAGGAGGGAAAGGACTGTTTGGCAGAGGAGTAGGTAAAGGACTGTTTAAACTTTTGTTTTGTTTTGTTTTGTTTTAGGTTTTTGCCATGGGGTGCATGCACTTGTTGGAGTGAGAGACAGATACAGAGAGTGGGAAAGTGAGAAGTCACCCCCCCCCAGGAGGGATGGCCATGCCATAATCCCTTCTCCCCCATTCTCCTCTTGGGACTTTCAGCACAAATGCATGCACATTCTCCCAGTGTGAGTTTCAAGGTACCAGGTCCTGGACTCGAACTACCATCAGCCATATGGAAGTCCAGCTCCTTAACCATCATACCACCTGCTGGCCCAAGTAGTTCTATGCTGAAATAACTGATTATGTACAGAGAAAAAAAATAATAAGCTGAACCCCTAACCTCACCACCACAAACACAAAAATCTATTACAGAGCAACTGAAGGCCTCAATGTCAATGTCAAAGAAGGGTCTCAGAGAACAGTATAATATCCGCATGGTATCATATCATGGTAGGGGAGAATTTCTTAGACAAGAGTTTCTGACACTGCTTTGGTTCAAATCCTGGTTCTACCAATCACTAGCTGGGTGACCTCAGCAAGCCATTTAACTATTCTGTGCTTCCTTACCTTCCCTCTATCGCTCTCTGGTGAACATACACATTCTCTAGCAAATGTTTAAAAATAAATACATACATACATACACAGGTCCTCTATCTTTAAACAGGTCCAGAATGATGGCACTTTCTAGATTCTCTACTGGGCTCTCTTGCAGCATCCCACTGAGCCTTGGGAAAATGGAGGAGAGGTGAGAGGGAAGTGACTGAGATCATCTAGGATCTAACCATGGCTCCAACATTCACACCGCTGCAAATTATCTTAGGCAAATTCCTTCTCCTCGCTCCAGCTTGGTTTCCTCAACTGCACGATGAGGGACAATCACAGTGTCTATTTCATTGTGTTACACAGTTCACAATCCCTTCTTGTTGACCTCTGCAGCCAGCTGTGTCCTGGAATTTAAAAGTTCTCATATCTCATAAAATAAACACCTCGTACTCTAGGAGGACCTGGAGGGGCACTCCATAATCAAACACTTTCACGTTTCTTCATGGAAACATCTGAAAATTGAACCAAAAAGGGACAAAAGCCGTAAGAAGTCTCACACAGGCTCAGAAGAATTTTAGGGGTGATGGAAATGTTATAAAACTGGATAGATGTGATAGTTATACAACTCTAAATTTACCCCCAAAAGAATCGCTGAATGCACTTAAAACAGGCAACGTTTATGATATATAAACTACAACTCAATATAGCTGTAAAAAAAAAAAGTCTCACATCAGTTCACATCGTGTTTTATCACCAAACGCGTTAATAAAATACTCAATTCCGTTTTAAGAGATTGTTGGATTTAGAGCTACAGATCAGAGAATATGGAGCTATGTCTGCAGAGCTCTCCGAGCCCACAGGAAGTGCTCACTGTGAAGCGTTTATTACTATCGTTTTCATTCAGCTCAGTGTTTCTCAACAGGGTCTCTATGAGGATTTGGGGTGGGACACTTCACTGTAACAAAACCCCACACACTAAATTCTGACATTCCTCAGTATCTGTGAGAATTAGAACTGCCCCACACATTTCTGCAAGGTTATCAGAGAAGTCCTGAAAGTGTTCTTCTATGCAAAAATGTATCATGACTTTCCTGATGACCCAATAAATACTGAGTGGAGGCTGATGCCAGTTGAGAACCTCAAGCTTATTGAAGTCTAAGTTCCTTAAGGTAGAGAGCAGGTCTTACTCATCAAGGTAAAATGGGAACGCCACTTTGTGAGATACAGATGAAAACGTATAGCGCAATGCAGTCCTCTGTGACGTAATTCCTTCTCTTTATGACTTGTATGACTTTTGATTTTTGTTTTTCATCACATTCAAAAGAATATTAAATCAACTACATCAAGGCATGCAATGTGAAAGGTAAAAAAAAAAATGGTGAGAATGATCAAAGCAGTGAAAATCTTCATAGTATAACATAAAATTTTAAGAAATGCTTTGCTAAGGGCCAGCCCCATAGTGCAATGGGTAAGGCAGCTAGATCCCACATGACTGACTAGTTCAAGTCTTGGCCCAGCAGTTTGAGGGACACATCAGGCACATGTGCATGCATGCCCGAAATCCAGGTGGGAAGGAGAAATGGAAAAGGAAGGATTGTGGTACAGCTGTTCCCCCCCTCCCCAGGAGGGCTCTCCCTCCCTCTCCAGCAAGTTCATGCACCCTCTGGAAAAGTGAGGTGGAGGAGAGAGGGAGGAGAGAGAGAAAGGAGGACAGAAGGAAAGTGGGAATGAAGGGAAGGGAGGGAGAAAGGAAGGAAATGCTTTCCTGAGAATTCCAGCAAGGTGGCTGACTAGAGGTGCCTAATGTGCTTCCCTCCAATAAAAAGGCATAGAAATAGTGCCAGAGGTAGCATGGTGGTTAAGGGCTGAACTTCCATGTGGCCAGCCGAAGTTCAAGTTCCAGACCCAGCAGTTTAAAAATTACATGGGATTTGTATGCATGCATGCCCAAACACTCAGGAGAATGGAAGAAAAAGGATTGCAGCATGGCCATCCCCCTCTGGGGGGGGGGGGGGGGGGGGGTTTTTCGTTTTCTGTTTTGGGGAGGTGATTTCTCGCTTTCTGTCTCTCTGTCTCTCTCTGTCTTTCTAGTGAGTGCATACTGCCAGAGCAACCCCATCCATCCAGACACAACCTGCCTTTAGAAGAGCTGAGTTCCGGTCCACAAATTCCTGCAGGATAGGCCACGGAGGCACTCACAGGCATTGCTAACACTGATTCTGAGTGAAGAAGTTATATGAAGACTACACTAGCATATCTACCTGGAACCCAAGCCAATACACCCTTACTCAACAACATCCTGGGACTGACTCAGCTACAGGAGAGTCTTACCCCACTGAAAGCCATCCTATAAAATTGGTAAAGGCAATTGTTCCACCAAATGTGCAAGTATCAACAGACAACATAAGAAACACGAAAAAGCAAAGTAACAAGATACCCCCAAAGGAACATAGTATCTAACAACAGATACCAAAGAGGAGGAAATGTACAAAATGCATTGAAAGGAATTCAAAATAATGATCCTAAGGAAAATTAGTGAGATGGGGGAGACTGACTAGACAATCCAACAAAATCAGAAAAACAATATCTAACCTGAATGAAAAATTCAATAAAGAGGTATTAAAAAAGGGGGGTGGGGTGGGGTGGATAGAGGGACGTAGTGGCTATGTTGCTGGATTCCCACGTTGTCGACCATGGTTCACATCCCAGACCCGGTAGCTGGAACTTACACCAGGTATGTGTGTGTGCGTGCCCAAGATCCCAAGAGGAGAGTGAAGGAGAAGGGATTGTGGTGTGCACCACCACCACCACCACCCCCCCGCCCCAAGGGGCGATTTCTCGCTTTCTGTCTCTCTGTCTTTCTGGCAAGTACATGCGCCCTATAGCAAAAACCTCTCCAAAAAAAACTAAACAGCAATCCTGGAGGTGAATAATTTAACAAAAGAAATAAAAACTACAACCAAGAGCTTCAAAACAGACTTGATCAAGCAGAAGAAAAAATTTCTGAACTTAAAAGATAGGTCTTTTGAAATACCTGGTTAGGGAAGAAGAAAACACACACAAACAAACAAAAAAAAAATGTGAAGAAAAGGGGAATTCAAAGTGAAGAAAGCAAGCTATGGGACCTACGGGATACCTTTAAGTGAACAAATACATATTATGGAATTTCCACAAGAAAAAGGGATGGCGAAAGGCGTAGAGAAACTATTTCATGAAATAACACCTGAAAATGTCTGAACTGCTGAGAGAAACGTACATATCTAGACTCAGAAAGCTCAAAGGTCCTCAGATTAATGCAACTCAAAAAGATCCTCTCAGAGGCACATTCTATCAAATTCTGTTAAAGAGAAAATACTAAAAACAGCAAGAGAAAAGAGTCGTGTCACATATAAGGGACCCTCTATTAGAATAAAATCAGATTTCTGACCAAGAGAGAATGGGCTGGTATATTCAAAGTGCTGAAAGGAGAAAAATAAAAGTCAGCCACGACTATACCCAGCAAATACATCCTTCCAAAATGAAGGAGAAATAGTCTTTCCCAGGACAAGCAAAAACAGGGAATTTATCTCAACAACCTTAGCTTTACAAGAACTAGTTAAGAGACTTTTACCAGGGGTCCTCAAAAAGTTCATAGCAAATGCTCATTATGAAAAAGCTATGCATGAGTTTCAAAAAATTTTGCACTAAAATAAACTTGTATTTTCCTTGTACTTTTAATTTCATTTTTCTGCAAAATTTTTGAAGTCCCCCTCATATATCTGGAAGCAAAAGGACAATAACTATCATCACAAAAACAAGAAAAAATATAAAACTTACTGGCAGAGTTGATACCCAAATGAGAAAGAGGGAGGAACCGTACCTAACACTAGAGAAAACCACCAAATTACAAAGATAAATAATAAGAGAGGAAGAAACAAAGGAAATACAAAACAACCAGGAAACAAGTAAGAAAATGACAGGAGTCAGTCCTCATCTGTCAATAATAACCTTGAATGAGAATGGATTAAAGTACAAATTAAAAATTTTTTTGAAAAGGACAAAATAAACAACGACAACAACAACACAACTATGTGCAGAAAGAAACTCACTTAACCAGTTTAAAAAAAAAAAAAGACGGAAAGTGAAGGGATAGAGAAAGATTCCACATGAGCAGAAACCAAAAGCTATATTTATATCAAGAAAAACAGACTTTAAGTTAAAATCTGAAAAAAGAGGCAAAAAAAGGTTATTATATAATGACAATGGAGTCAATTCAGCAAGAAGACATAACAACGGCAAATACACGTGTACACGTGCACTCAACACCAGAACACATGGTAACATAAAGCAAATATCGTTACAGACAAGGGGAGAGACTCCAATACAATAACAACTGGGGACTTCAACATCCCACTCTCAGCATTGGATGGATAATCTAAATAGAAAATCAACAAAGAAAAATCAGCTTGAACCTGCACTATAGATCCAATGGCCCTAATAGACATTTACAGAACATTTCATCCAACAGATACAAGATACACATTCTTCTCATTAGCTTATGGGATATTCTCCAGGATAGACCATATGGCAGGTAAAAAGTCTAAATGAATTTTTTTAAATCAAAAGCATATCAATTACCTTTGCTTTTTTCTTTTTTCCTTCTTTTAAGAGAGAGAGATTTTTGCTATAGGGTGCATGCACTGGTCAGAGAGACAGGCAGCAAGAAAGCACCCCCCCCAGAGGGGATGGCCATGCCACCATCACAGCTCCTCTATTCCCCTCTTGGGATTCTGGGCATGCATGCACACATGCCTGCTGTGAGTTTTAAACCTCTGGTTTGGGACTTGAAGTGCAGCTGACTATGTGGGAGTTCAGCAATGTAACCGTCATGCCAGTTGCTGGTCCCTATCAAGTAACTTTTCTAATAATAGTGAAATACAACTAGAAATCAACAAGAACTTTGAAAACTATAAATACATGAAAATTAAACAACATGCTCCTCAATGACCACTGAGTCAATGAATAAGAAGGAAATTTCAGGATTCCTTCAAACAAATGGAAATGAAAACACAAAACCCATAGGATACAGCAAAAGCAGTCTTCAGAGGGAAGGGGATAGCAACGAATGCCCACATCAAAAAAACACAGACAGATTTCTAATAAACAATCTACTGCTACACCTCCAGGACCTAGAAGAGCAGGAACAAATCTAAAATTAGAAGGAAAGAAATAATAAACAATGGCCTAAAAAGCAACACAAAAGAATGAAATCAAAAAGGGTTTCTGCTTCCTTCTAAGAGAACACATATTAAGAAAGAGGTAAGAGATTTTTATTAAATAGATTTTAGTTACTCTAGTCATAAGAAAAATAATAATAAATAAGCCCCCAGCTCCATGGCCTAGGGGTTGGAACAACTGGATCCCACATGAGTGACCCTGAATTTTAAGTCCCAGTGGCTTAAGAAACATGCCAGGCATGTGTACACGCATGTCCCAAATCCCTAAAGGAGTAAGAGATGAAAGAGAAAGTATTGCAGCATAACCATTCCGCCCATTCCGCATGGGGGTGGCAGGGCGCGGGGGTGGTGCTTTCTTCTCTCTTTCTCTGGCAAGGACCAAAAAAAAAAAAAAAGAAAAAAGGCAACAATGTGATGACAGATATATTGTATCAACATTGTAACCATTGGACTACCTATATGTAAGCTATATGCCTCTCTGTATCTTTATGTATCCTATCACATGGGTGTTACAAAGTATATAAAATAAAAATTCTTTTAAAGAAAAAAAATGCTTTGCTATTTGCAGAGCAGATCTCAAGGAAGGTATACCAGTACTCTATCTAAAGTCCTGTAGTCTTTTAAACATTTATCACTCATAAGATTTCAAAGAGATCAGCACTAACTTGTGTGGCTAACACTAAATCAAGCAGAGTATAATCTTGGAGTAGGCTGTGAAAAACTACAGATCAGAAGGAAGTAGCAATGTTTACTCTGTTTTCCTTTCTAGTTCCAGAGCTCCAAGGTAGCAATCAACACAGATGGCCCCAGAATCAGGCTTCCCCTCCAGCCCTTGAACGAGAAGGCGCATCACCTCTTCCTGAGATCCGTAAGGTTAGGGTGCTCGCCACCAAATCCCACAAAACTCCAGTGACAGAGTAATAGACACTAACTAGTCCAATCCCCTATTTCATACGCAGGGAGACTAAGACCTAGAGAAAAAAAGAGACTTGCCCTGATGTACACCGTAACTCATGAGCAAGACCCTAACATGCCGGTATGATGATCAGGATTGCAATGACCTTCACAGTTCTCTGGGCAGAGACAGGTCAAAACTAGGAAAGATCTATACCGTCTCAGAGTAGGAAGAGCAACAGCTTTGGTGCTGGTGGGGCCTGGATACAAAAGCCAGCTAAGTCTTGACTGTGCTACTAGTCTTCTCTGTGCCTCGGTTTTTCACCCCTCAGATAAGGATGGAAGTGTCTACCTCACAGAGTCCTATGGGGTGCACCAAGATAACCCATGTAAAAGGCCCTCTCTCTGGATGATCAAGAACCACAGAAGAAAACTGAGAAGCCACTTTGGTTTTCAAGTTTCATTCATGAACATTCTGTAGGATTTATTTCTTTCAATACATTTAATCACTATATATCACTTAGCTTGTAAAGTGCATTTACCCAACATGAATACACTTCACACCATTCTAGCTGAGGATACAAAACACATTATCATCAACAGATAATAATCCATTTCTGTGTCCTGAAAATGTCTTGGCTCTCTATTTTCCTCTTTAATTTCCTTCATTACACTGTTGCTTCCCTACCATTGTTTCTCCATTACTAACAAAATAACCTTATTGTCAAGATGGGTTGTTGATCAGGACCCTGGAACCACCTTGACATATCTGGAGTCAGTAAATCTTGGCCCCTGGGCCTAATCCATCTCACCACTTGCTACATGGGTGTTAAAAAAAAAAAAAGAATAGTATTTCATGACACATGAAAAGGATAAGAAATTCAAATTTCTGGGACCAGCAGTTAGCGTAATGGCTATGTCGCTGAACTCTCACGTAGTCGACCACGGTTCAAGTCCCGGACCCGGTGGCTTAAACTCATGCCAGGCGCATGTGCGTGCGTGCCCAAGATCCCGAGAGGAGAATGGAGGAGAAGGGATTGCGGCATGGCCATCCCCCCTGGGGGAGGGGTGATTTCTCGCTTTCTGTCTCTCTGTCTCTCTCTGTCTTTCTGGCGAGCACATGCACCCTATAGCAAAAACCTCTCAAAAAAAAAAAAAAAAAAAAAAAAGAAAAAAAAAGAAAGACCAGGTCCAGTCTGTGTAAATCACTGAAGTGTTACTGGGACAGAGCCATCCTTAATTCTGTATTCTCTATGGCTGATTTTATACAATGTCAAAGTCAAAAAAGTTGTGACAGAGACTATGACCACAAGACAAAAACACTATTTTGCTCTTTTTCTTCCCCCCAGTTCTTGCCAGAGGGTGCATGTGCTCATCAAAATGAGATACAGAGAAGTGGGAAAGCATCCACTCGTGGAGAGTGGTCATGTCACAGCAATCCCTTTTCCTCTATTTTTCCCTCCCTTTGGGGTTTCAGGATTTGAAACACACACACACCTAGTATGTTTTTCAAGCCACCAGGTCCAGGACTTGATTTGCTAAGTTGGCCTTGTGGGATCCAGCCACCTTAGCCATCATGCCATGAGCTGGCCCTATCTGGCTCTTTTAAGAAAAATGTTGGCCAACCCCTGCTTTAATGTAAAGAAGACATGTTTATTTTATCATAAGCATTATTTGAGAACTCCACGACATGCATTATCAACGCATCAAAAACTAGACATGGTAAACCCCACCTTGTGCAGGGTTTGATCTATAAACTAGGAGCTCAAAACTAGTATGAAGGCTCAGGTTTCAGGGAAGACAGAGTAAACACCCATCCTATGTCTCCAGTTAAAAGCAAATACAAATTCTGGACAGAAAACATGGAGCATCTAAGGACTCTGAAAGAGTAAAGGGTGACCAGTAGGTTGGGGAAGGATACTAGAAATCAGAGTACCGCCAACTTGGTGACGCGTTTTCCAGCTTTTTGTTTATTTATTTACACACATGCACATACATATACATTCCCCCAGCATCACCCAGTTATAACTCGTCCCCACTGAGCACTTCTGGAATCCAAGGCATCCCATACCAAAAGTGCTCACTGGGAGTGGACAGAAAGAACTTGAAGAGAAACCCTCACTTTCTGGACTAAAAAGGAAAAATTTAAAAAAAAAAAAAACAACCTACTGTCCAGAGAAATCCCCTGTATTATCACTTCTTTTTCCAGATCTATCTCACCCCTGTCCCAGGCACTCCCACACTACTAAGAAACAGCGTAGGGACTGGACAGTATCTAAAGCTCAAGCAAGAATGATTCTCACAGAGGCACTGCAGTCCAAGAGCAAGGGGTAAATTCCCATTGCTTCTCTCTCTGGCCTTCTGCTGGCTGGCCCTGAATGCAGTCACAGAGAGGAATGCAGCAGAGCAGGGCAACTGAAGTTCTGTCTTTCTGGATGAGGACAGTGAAAGAGGACTTTGGAGAATCAGAAGTGATTAGAGATGGTGCAGAAAGAAGACAGCTTCGAATATAAGTACAAAGTGGTGTATTAACATTTACACTCACAACTAACTGCTAATGGTGGGCCTGAGCCTAAACAGCATGCCAAGAGCTTTGAGATTTTTCACGTTGGGGTAGAGCATTTCCCAGGTTCCAGACTGGACAGTGGACACAAGGGACAGACCCAAATGACATAGCCAATAGTTTGAAACTCAAATGGCATAGCCAGTACTTTGAAACTTATATTGGAAACACAGTTCCCAAAACTCGGACCAAATTCGTGAACAGTTCAATTATCTGCTTAAAAACAAAAACAAAAGTCTGCATAAGATAAACAAGACCCAAAGAATAACAATATTCACAGTGTTCAGAAAAGAATCTAAAATTACTCAGTATATGAAAAACCAGGAAATTTTCAACTTACAAGGGAAACATGAAGGTGACATAAGTATTGAAATTATGAAACACATAGTCTTAAGTAGCTATTATAATCATTCTTCAAGAAGTAAAACTGAACACTCTAGAAATAAATGAAAAAAAAAAGAAAGGAAGAAATCTAAAGACGGTAACTCTCAGAAGAAAAATAAATAAATAAAAACCACCAAGTAGAAATCTGGAACTAAAAATCATTTCATTTGGAATAATAAAAATTGAAAATGTCACTGGATAGATTCTGTGGCAGATTGGAGGTGAAAGAAAACGAGAGATTATGCAATGTAGTAATACATGAAGAGATAAAGGATTACAAAAACAAACCTCAGGAACTTGTAGGAAAATCTAAAAGGTCTAACCTTCATGTCATCAGAGCCTCAGAAGAAGAGAAAAAAAAAAATAACTTGAAATACTGGCTGAAAACTCCTCGTATTTGGCAAAAGATCTAAACTTACAGTTCAAGAAGTTCAGCAAACTGCAAGCAGACACTCAAAGAAATCTGTACTTAGACACGTTATAATCAAGTTGCTGAAAACTAAAGACAGAAAAATCTTGAAAACAGCTAGAGAAAAACAACATAACATACAGTGAGTAATAATTTGAATGACTGTAGTTTTCTCAAAATAAACCAAGGAGAGCAGAAATAAGTAGAACAATACCTGTAAAGTGCCAAATAAAAAACATGTGAATCCAAAATTCTATATCCAGCAATAAACATTCTTTTGAAACAAAGGAGATATAATCTCAGAGGAATAAAAATTCATTTATTTCAAGGTGACGTATCAAAAAAAAAAAAATGCTGCCCACGAAATCAGATAACCAAGATGAAATGAGCAAGTACTTAGAAGCAAACAAATTACTAAAACTGACTCAAGAAGAAAAGGAACATTGGAACAGGTCTATAATAAGTAAAGAGACTGAGTTAGTAATCAAAACACTTCCCACGAAGAAAGGTCCAAGATCCTATGTTTAAAGAATTCACATCATCCTACATAAACACTTCTATAAAAAAAAAAAAAACATTAAAAAAACACAAGTAGAGGAACTACTATAAGGTATTACCCTTATGACAAAACAACACATCACAAGAAAACTACATATAGCATCTCATTAATACAGACATAAAAAGCAGCAACAAAATAATAA
Organism: Tupaia belangeri chinensis; assembly: GCF_000334495.1. NCBI lineage: Eukaryota > Metazoa > Chordata > Mammalia > Scandentia > Tupaiidae > Tupaia > Tupaia belangeri. The sequence continues at coordinate 342,373 of NW_006206856.1, forward strand.
CAAACTGAATTTAACATATGAATATAAAATTTTGATCACAATCAAGGAAGATTTATACATTGCAGTCACACACAAAAATTAATCAATGTAGTATGCCACATTAATGGAATTAAGGGCAAAAATTACATGACAACCTTGACAGAAGCAGAAAAGTTCTTTGACAAAATCCAACAACCTCAGCAGACAGAAGTGGAAGGAAACTTTAAGCTAATAAAGATCATTATGAAAAATTCACAGCTAACTTCATCATAGGGTGTTTTCCCCTCTATGATTAGCAATAATAGCTAATTAAAACAAAATACTTCAAAATTTTTAAATAGTCCAAAAGTAGGTGGGAAAGAGAAAACAATGGAATGAGAAGAGGAAACAGAATACAGATAATAAAATGGGAGACTTAAATCCTTATCAATATTAAACATAAGTGACTAAACACAACAATGAAAAGACAGAGACAATCTTTGCTGAAATAAATCAGAGAAGACCTAAATAAATGGAGAAGCATACCATGTTCATGAACTGGAGAAAACTATGCAGTTGAGAAGTGAATTCTCCCCAAATTGATCTACAGACTTGGAGTAATCAAATCACAGCAAGCTAGTTATTTAGAATCAGCAAGGTGAACCCAAAGTTTATTTGAAAAGGCAAAGGAACTAGGACAGAATAAATAAATTGAAAACAAAGTCAAAATCACAGCAAGCTAGTTATTTAGAAATCAGCAAGGTGAACCCAAAGTTTATTTGAAAAGGCAAAGGAACTAGGACAGAATAAATAAATTGAAAAAAAAAAAATTAGTAGTCAGAGAACTCAAACCATCCAATCTTTTTTAAAGACAGGGTCTTGCTGTCATGATCTTCCTGCCTCAACTTCCCAGTTAGGATTACAGTCCACAGCATTCGTACGTTCATTTTTGTTGTGGTTGTTTTTACTTTTTTTTTTTTTTTGGTGCCATAAAGTGTGTGTGCACTTGCCAGAGAGACACAGAGAGAGGAAAAGTGAGAAGTCACACCCCAGGAGTGACAGTCACAGCACAATTCCCTCTCCTCCAGTCTCCTCTAGGGATTTTGGGCACGCACACACATGGCCCCAGTATGGTTTTCAATCACCATGTCTGAACTCAGTGTGAGAATCTGGCACCTTAACCACCATGCCACGTGCTGACCCCAATACACAGGTTTTCTTTCTTTTCTTTCTTTTCTTTCTTTTCTTTCTTTTCTTTCTTTTCTTTCTTTTCTTTCTTTTCTTTCTTTTGGCTGGGGGGGGAGGGGTTTTTGTATAGGGCACATGCACTCGTGAGAGAGACAGAGAGGCAGAAAGCAAGAAATAACCCCCCAGGGAGTATGGCCACAACACAATCCCTTCTCCTCCATCCTCCTCTCAGGATCTTGAGCATCCATACACATGCACCTGGCGTGAGTTTAAGCCACTGGGTCCAGGACTCGAACTGCGGTCAACTACATGGGAGTCCAGTGACATAGCCATTACGTCAACTGCTGGTCCCAAGATTTTAAAGTAAAACTATAAACCTTGTAGGAAATAAACATTAGAGAAGATATTTATGACCTGTAGTTTGGCAGAGTTTTATAATATTATACCAAAAGTACAACCCGAAAAGAAAAGAAACCTAAAAAACTAAAGGTTATGAAAATTAAGAACTTTTGCTCTACAAAAGGCACTAAAAGAATGAAAAGATAAGCCACAGATCAAAAGAAAATATTTGCACATTACATATCTGATAGCAGAGCTGGATCCAGTATAAATAACTCTACAAATTCAACAGTGAGAAACCAAACAAACCAATTTCTTAAATGGCCAAAAAGCACAGACACTTCATCAAAAAGGATAAACAGGTGGCAAATAAGCCTGAAACGATGTTTAACGTTATTACCCACTAGGGAAATGAAAATTAAAACCAAAATGGGGCCCAGCCACAGTGTGTAGTGGTAGCACAATACCCTGTGACATTGGAAGCCATAAGCAGATCATGATTTGCTCAAGTGGGGTGTTACAATATAAAACTTTTTAAGAGTGCTTGTCAGTCTCCAATAAACAGAAAAGCAAATGTTGAAGGAAATAAAAGCAAAAATAAGGGGCCAGCAGGTGGCGTGGAGGTTAAGGTACTAAGTCCTACATGGCCAGCTGAGCAGTCTGAGTGCTGGACCTGGGAGCTTGAAAGTCACGCCAGGTGCATTTGCATGCGTCAAATCCCGAGAGACTGGAGGAGAGGAACTGTGGTGTGGCCACCTCCCTGGGGTAGTGGGGGGGGGGGTGGGAGTGGGGCATGATTTCTCACTCTTTCTCACTCTAGTGAGCACACACGCCCTAGAGCAAAACCTAACACACACACACACATACCCCAAAACAAGATACTATTACACAACTACTAGAAGACTAAAATAGAGCCCACAGCATGGTGGTTAAGATGGCTCAATCCCACATGGCAAACCCCATAGTTCAAGTTCCAGTGGCTTGAGAAACACCCCAGACACATGTGCATGTGTGCCCAAAATCCTGGAAAAGAGGGAGAAATGGAGAGGGATTGTGGCATGACCATTCCTCTTGGTGGTGGTGGGGGGGGGGCCTTGAGAGAGGGAGAGGGAGCATGTGCACTTGTACCCTTAGGCAAATTATTTTTAAAGTTAAAATTAAAAATACTGTCACTATTAAGTTTGGCAAGGACGCAAAGCCACTGAAATTCTCACATTCGTGGTAGCAATACGAAATGGCGCAGTCACTGTGGAAAAGTTGGGCAGTTCTTAGAATGGCGAACATACAGTACCACGTCATCCAGCAGTTCTACTCCTGGGCATTTCACACCAGAGAAATGAAAACTTATGTTTGCCTGAAAAAACTTTATGTTTACAGTCTCTATTTAAACTCGCCAAAAACTAGCAGTAACCCAAATTTCCTTCAACAAGTAATAAATGAATAGACTAGCATATCCATAAATGTAATGCTATTCAGCAGTAACGAGGAACTGACAATCAACACACACTATTGAACATAGCTGAATCTCAAAAGTATTATGCTAAGTCCACTTAGATGGACTTTTAGAAAAGGCAAAACTATCCCAATAGATTGTGTGCAACTGAGCACATGGAGAGATGGGAGGCAGGGAGAAATGGAAGACACTGAGCACGGCTTAAGAGAAACAAAGAGTTGATGCAGCACTAAATGAAAGCGCTGTTTTAATTAGGGTTACAAAGTCCTCCACCCTCTTTTACTTTTGTCATCTTCCTCCTCTACTCTCTGGGAAGCAGCTCACAGTGGGGGGGTGGGGGGGAAAGGCAGCCAAAAGCCACAAAACAAGGGGCAGGAGGAACCCCATCGACGCTGCCTTCTAACTGGACTCCATTAGCAAAGCACCGTCCTGCATCTCATTATATCATTGTTAACGGAGAGCCTTGCTTGAATGTTCACCATTTTATATAGTTTCATAAAACACGAGGTCATACAAAACATGGCTAGAAATTCTGGTATGGATTCATCTCGTGAGTCTGCGATACTCAAAGCTTAAGAAGCCTTTTTCAATTTCTAGTTCAATCATCTGGGTGTGGTCCCCTCATGGGATGTTAGGTACACTACGTAGAAACAGTACACAGGATACAGGCAGTGGGAAAGTTTTGCGCTGAAGTTTTTTTTGTTGTTGTTGTTGGGTTTTTTTTGGAGAGTTTTTTGCTATAGGGCGTGTGCAATAGCCAGAAATTACCCCCCAGGGGGGATGGCCACACGGCAATCTCTTCTCCTCCATTCTCCTCTCAGGACCTTGGGCACGCATGCACACACGCCCGGCGTGAGTTCAAGCCACCGGGTCCGAGACTCAAACCACAGTCAACAACATGGGAGTTCAGTGACATAGCCACTATGCTAACTGCTGGTCCCAAGTTCTTTTTCTTTTATTAAGAATTATTTATTGATATTATTATTATTTTATATTTGACCAGAGAGACGTGAGAGAGAGAGAGAGAAAGGGAAAGTGAGAAAGCCTCCATGTCCAGGATTTGAACCACAGCCAGCCATGTGGGAGTCCAGCATCTCAACCACCATGCCATGTGCTAGCCCCTCAAGTTGTTTTTCACTTTTCTTGTATTTCTGTATATTCTCCTTGAAATGTTCGTATAATCCTATAGACTTGCCAATACTATGAATGTCCAGAATGTACGCTGAAAAGAGAGGTTAGTATTTGTGATCAAATCAATGCACACACAGGACCTGAAAAGTAGCTTCAGGAGTCATTAATCAACAAAATACATATTGACTGCATACTGCGTGCAAGGCCCTGCACTGGGTCCTGAGTGGTTTCAGATAAATAAAATGTCAGTCACCAAGGTGTTTTAACCTCATGCAGCAAAAGCCACACATATTGCGCCATGAGAGAAGGAACAAGAGACAACCTAAGTCCTGCTCCTAAGAAGACTAAATAGTAAGTGAAGCAGAAAGATGAATGCATTGAGAAATACCTGCAAACAGCCAGGAGATCTAGGTGCAAATTTGACCTAGTGGCCATCCATTGTGGGCTGCGACATGGTGGCGCAAGAAAGGAGTTTGTTGACTTCACTGGGACATGTTCACACACAGAGAAGTTGTCTGGTGGAAAGGCTGGCGAGTAGGAACAATTCCCCCATCTGGAAGGAGGGTGTGAGGCTAGCTACAGCTTGATTTGCAGAAACTGCATGTGGATGTCAATCTCAGTCAATCTGGCTTATTGTAAAAGGAGTTGACTGGTTCACAATTTATGTCCATTTTTGTAAATAATTATTATTTAGCTTCTAGGTCTTTTTTTATGGTGCAATGCTGCAAATTCCAGTTTTAATATATGCATACTTACAGGTTAGGACACTCTCAAAAAGTATTGACACAATTGTGTCTGTACCATCATTTTCCCCTTTAACTCAAGTATCTAGGTAGCATACCCAGTATGGAAATCGACTGCAAAAGCTTATCATAGTCTTTAGAAGAAGCTTTGAACTTAATCTTAACAATCCTAATCTTTACCCTCCTTTCCAATGCAGAGGCTGACCGCTAGGGAATTAAGTATGTTGACAGCATAGGACTAAATATTACAGAATCTGGGAGCCTGTGGGTGGGACGTGGGTGCGTGACTTGCAACTTAGTTGGATAAAGACCCTGTGCGGTATTACAATGTTTCCATTGCATTAGGAGAAATATGTTTCTGGTTACAAAAGCTCAATGTAACTATTCCTTTTTCTCCTCAGAAAGTATTCCTTATAGAAATCTTGGTAGTCATACACACATACAGTATATGTTTTAAAGAGATACATGGACCAATCCCTGTGGTCTCTGCTATGGACAGAATCTAGAGATGGGACCACATGCACAGACTCTGGATCCCCGGAGGATGGCAGCAACACTAATAATATTTCCCCTGCCACCACCCACACCTGCTCTTGATGAATTGTAGGAGCTTGTCATTAAAAGGCATGAGGGGGACCAGCAGTTAGTGTAATGGCTATGTCTCTGGACTCCCACGTAGTCGACCGCGATTCACGTCCTGGATTCGGTGGCTTAAAACTCATGCCAGGTGCGTGTGCGTGCGTGCCCAAGATCCCAAGAGGAGCATGGAGGAGAAGGGATTGCAGCGTGGCCATCCCCCCCGGGGGGTGATTTCTCGCTTTCTGTCTCTCTGTTTCTCTCTGTCTGGCAAGCACACGTGCCCTATAACAAACCCCCCCCCCAAAAAAAAAGAATAAATAAATAAATAAAAGGCATGAGGGAACTAGCAGGTGGTATAGTGGTTAGGGCACTGGACTCCCACATGGTCGACCAAAGGTTAGAGTCATGGACCTGGCAGTTAACAGGTGCACATCAGTGCTTGCCCGAAATCCTGAGAGGAGATTGCAGAAGGAACTGCAGTGTGGCCATTCCCCCCAGGGGATGATTTCTTACTTTGTCTCTCTCTGTTGCTCAGTAAGTACAGCACCCTATAGGAAAAACCTAAAAAAATAAAAAAGAAGGGGGGGGGGCCACAAAGGGATCAGCAGGTGGTGTGGTGGTGTAGTGGTTAGGGAGCTAGACTCCCACCTGGTTGACTACAGTTTGAGCCTTGGATCCAGTGGCCTGAAAAATCACAGCAGGCATGTGTGCCCAAAATCCCAAGGGGAAATTGGAGGAGAAGGGATTTCAGCATGGCCATTCCCGAGGGAGCATGATTTCTCTCTTTCTCTCTTTCTCTCTTTCTCCTTCCTTAAGGCACATGCCCTAGGGGGAAAAATAAATAATGTTTTTTTAAAAAAAAAGAAAGTTAAAAAAAGGCACGACAACCGGGAGGAGAACAACAGTGCTCCTGGAGTCCATGTAGCCAGGTGGTGAAGCAGCTAGATGGGCTGTGGCAACTTCATAAACACGTTTTTATATAACTCAGTCACTAAGAACAGGACTGTGCTGAACACAAGCTAGCCTGATTAGTCAGTCTCAGAAATTAGGACTTTATTAAACACTTCACTAAACACTCCACTAATTGGCAGTGAGGCTCTCCTGAATCAGAGTGTCAACGAGAACGTTAAAATAAGTAAAATGGCATTGCGCTCAAGTAAACTTTTGCTCCCAAAGCTAAGGTCATTGCCTCGTTGTGCCCCTGCTTTAGTCCCGTGCAGGCAGCTGGACTTGTATCTGCAATCGATTGTACGGAGTGGCCGGGAGCCCTTCACACAGCCTAAAAGCATCTGCCCTCATAAGCAGGTTCAGCCTTCCTTCCTTCTGGCCTGGGTTTGTTGAGCACTCCCAGCAGGTGGAGGTAGAGTGGGGACCTGAAGAAGACAATGTACTTCCTGACCTGAAAGAGTATAGTTTGGGAAGGAAGGGAGTTCACAAGAATAGTAAATCCTTTTCAAGTGTCTCTCCACTACAAAGCCAAGCAACATAAGATAGTTTTAAAGTCCCCCAAAAAGAGAGGGAGAGAAAGAGGATTCCAAGAGCAATCAAACAAGAAAAGGAAATTGTTTATGTTGAGAATAGAAAGAGAAGCTGGTGGCAAGGGCAGGGTGGCATAGCTCCTGGCCACAGCAGAGAAGCCCTGCCGTTCCTGGGCAGTTCTGAGAAATGAACTCCTGAACATTCTCACTCACAAGCTCCAAGCTGCAGAGCAGAGACTGAGGCGGTCAGCTACAGTCTTCACAAAGCCAAATCAAACCATCAAGAGCAGGGCCCCTCCACACACACGGAGAGACACTGGCAGAGCCCAGGAGCACCCCATCTGCCAGCTTCCAGGGGTCACTGTCCTGAACTGCCTGCAGGATTGGGTACTACCAGATGGGCAGCCAGGCCTGGGGACAGCTGAGTAATGAACAGAACAGCCAAAGGGCAAGACCAGGCCCCCCAGCAAGTGCCCCTGCCAGCCAAGATGCCATATCCCACCTCTGCACCTTCAGAGCAAAGAAGAAAGGATTAAACACAACACCTAGCACTCAAATTATAGCCCTGGGAGGAGGCAACTGTTTCTGCAAAACAGGAGGGACCAAAGGGAGAAATGGCCCCTGCTCCAGGGAAGGCCAGTGAAAGGCCCCTCCCCGCACCCACCTTCCCCTCTACGCTGGCTACTGCAGGGCAACAACACTGGCAGCTCGGGAGGAGGAGCCAAGGCCAGCTCTTCTGGGACAGGCAGGCCCTGGGGAAAGAGCAACCCAGAGAAGGTTCCCAGAGCAGGGAGTGACAATAGGGCTTCGTCATGGCACGCCTCCAAGTGTGGTTTCAGGAAAGCGTGTGGCTTACTCTCCCCAGTGCCTACCACCGCAGGGAGCAACAGAAGATACCCGGGGGTCATTCACAGCACCTGCCATGAGCAAGCACATCCACCTGTGAGTGGTGAGGCTTGAGGGGAAGAAGAGGGTGGGGACTGATCAAGGTCAGCCTGTCCTCGCTGCAAGATTTCCGTCTGCATGCCCCGCCTGCGTACATCAGCCTGCCCGGGACAGCAGAGGCGCTGGGACCCGGATGACTTCCTCCCCTCAAATGTGCTCATGGGAAGCCTGAGAGTCGTGGCTCCTCTGGGGTAGGGCAGGCCGCGGCACCAGCCCTTAAACCTGCCCAAGTCCAGACCCACTCAAGTCACCAGGCGACCTTGGCCAAGGAAAAGCACTTGCACCTGGGCCATTTACATGTCCGTCAGCCCTGACCAGGGAGGACTTTTTTTTTCTGGGATTGAAATCTGGCACCCTGGGGCTTAGGCCCAACCTAAATGTATTTCTTCAACTATGAAAACAGTCATTTAATTAAAAACCAGCCAAAATAACTGAGGAGAACTATATGTTCATCAGTTTAAGATGTTTTTTGGCATAGAAATCCCCCCCAAAAAAATGTGGCTTTAAAGGAAATTTGGCAAACAATTAGGCCCTAATCACTTTGCCTTGATACCTTTTCTAACATTCTAAACGGGAATGATGTCACCCTGTGAATTTATTTATTTCAGAGGGAGCTGACTGAACAAATTTCAGAACATATTTCCATCCCCACGTTAAGGATATAATTGCTCATCTATGTGAAAAACACTCTGGGGCTCTCTTTTTTTCTTCTTTTTCTTATTAAAATATCCCCAACTCTAAAGTCTGCTTACCTCTGCCCCAATCATTCTCTCAAGTTGGTTCAATTCCTAGGGGTCTGGGAACTTCTCATGTGGTTTTCCTCAGACAAGAAACAATAAAATGAAAAATTATGTAAGAAACTTTTTTTCTCCTTTGGCCAGAGGGTGTGTGTGCTCGTGAGAGAGGAGGGGGTTGGGGAGATGGTAACTCTGAACGGAGCGTGATTACACTGCAATCCCTTTTCCTCCATTTCCTTATCCGGTCAGGATTTCAGGCAGGCACACTCATGTACCCAGGGGGTTCTTCAAGCCAGTGGGGCCGAGATGCAAACCATGGTCAGCCATATGGGATCTGGCTCCCTTAACCATGAGGCTATGGAGTCAGCCTGAAAGAAACTTTTATAAAATAAGGGCTGGCAGGTGGCGTGGTGGTTATAGTGCTGGACTCCCACATGGCCGACAGCGGTTCAAGTCGCTGACCTGGCAGCTTGAAAATCAGGCCAGCGCATGTGCACGCATGCCCAAAATCCCAGCAGGACATTAGAGAAGGGATTGTGGCATGGCTATCTTCCTTGGGGGGAGGGAAGGATTTCTCACTTTCCCTCTCTGTCTCTGACAAGTGCACACACCCCATGGGGGGGGGGGAATTAAAGTATAAAATGACAGATGGCAAAGAAGACTGAAAAACCAATCTCCAAGAACAAGTGAGAAATTATGCAGCATCCTAAATCCATGTTGCACATCCATGGAGACTCTTCACAACGATCCGTGAAATAAACATCTATTCAAAGAAGAAACTGGCCAAGAGCACTCACATGGTGCCTGACCCAGTTACAGGCGAGGGGACTTAAAGTATAAAATGACAGATGGCAAAGAAGACTGAAAAACCAATCTCCAAGAACAAGTGAGAAATTATGCAGCATCCTAAATCCATGTTGCACATCCATGGAGACTCTTCACAACGATCCGTGAAATAAACATCTATTCAAAGAAGAAACTGGCCAAGAGCACTCACATGGTGCCTGACCCAGTTACAGGCGAACGCTGGAGTCAAGGAAGGCAGGGTGGGGGACTCACCAGTCTCTTGGGAAGCCACAGATGGTGCTGAGGGAGAGAGTCCTAGACCGGGGGTGAAGGGAGAAGCTGATGCTGTTCAACCCCCCCATGGTTCCAGGGTAACTTAGCATTCACAGTCACTGCACTTGAACTTCAAGGATCGTGAAAAACACAGAGAAGAACTGCACCCTCCCGTGCACTGGCTGGCCCAGGTGCTAGACTTTGCTGGTCTAAAAAAAAAAAACAGCCCCATGTACAGAAAGGAACGATGAAAGCCAGCCAGCACCCCTGCTCCCACTTCCCACAGTCATCACCCCCAGGACATCCGAGCTCTCCTCCCTGCAGGGCCTTCTGCGGGGGCCAGTGTGGAGAGAATACCCATGCTCCTTTAGGAACAGCAATCCAGAACAGGCCAACAACACACCCCCCCCACTCCCTGCAGCCTGCAGAGGTTTGAGCACAGTGATCAGGATCTGTGCAGCCAACCGAAATCCCTTCCACTTTAAATCCTTTCATTCTGCTTTGGGCCTATACCGATATGCACAACTGCTCCGGAGAAAAAGACAATCCCTTTAGCATTTGAAGGGAACAGGACATTTCTTGGGCTCTTCAATTTACTCCAAGATAAAGGGCCTAGGTGAACAGACAGGATAAGAACATAGGTAACAGGAAACCTACCAACTTTTTTTTCTAACAAATGAATCTGAAATGTCTAAATACCATTCCTGGGCAATCTACAAAGAAAATATTTGAAAAGCTAACAAAATATGAAAATGTTTTGATTTTTTTAAATAAAGGTAAGTATAATATCCTCTAAAGAATCTTATAAGTTAGGGGCTTTTATTGTATTTTATGCTTACCATGGCCCCCGTGCGAGCCATCGATCATTTGAGATATAATCCAGAATCTTCATAGAATGTCCTAGACTAGAAATCCCATCAGATTTCCTCATCTCCTCATCTTACAGCTAAGGAGTGAGAGGCCCAGCACGGCAGTCATTTCTGCTTGGGGACCTACAGGCAGTCGGCAGCAGAGGCGAAAAGTGGAGCCTAGGTCTATGGCCAAAGCACTTAGAGGTAGTGGGTTCTCACTCCCTTCACGGTCTCAAGGATCTATGCATATTCAAGACAAAAGCACATGAGTCCACCTGAAGGAAAGCACACTGCTGTTTAGGGAACTGGGCTGCATATGTGAACGCAAAGTATTCCGACTTCAGTACACGACAGAACGACCACTGTGCCCACCTGTCCTCTGACAGCTGAGCGCCACAGCAGCCATGGAAAGGTGGTGGGTGTATTCTCATTTCATATATAGACTGATTCTACATCCTTAGAGCCCTCTAAGTGTTCTAAAACAGCACAAAGATGTGTGAAGCCCTGTAAATACCCAGGCTACTTCAGAATATTCTATCATGCAAACTCTTCTGCTAACTGCTCAACACCAATAATCCCCCAACAATTCTTTTTAATTAGTGATGCTTAACAGGTACAATATCAGCTCCTCCCACCTCCACTGAATGCCGCTGATTTAATTTCCTATATTGCCAGCCAGCAGAATGTGTGGTTGCCTTCTTCACTGCTCAGTGCCATCCTCTGTAGAAAAAGGGAAGCGATAGGGCCCATCGCGTAGAGCTGTGTGGGCATGAAATGGGAACATTCCTGTAAAGCACTGTGGCAGGGCCTACCACGAGAACCCACTGCATGGCAGATGCTGCTCTCGTATTTCTAAATAGATTGCTCTCTTGTTTCTGAGCACACAATTAGAAGAGAGAAATCACAGGCAACAGTGATACCTAACAGTCGGTGGGGCAGGAGACTAGATAGAACCAGATTAAGAATATGCCATGCTCGGACTCTGGAGTCCTGGCCGGAAGGGCAGACAACCTGACAACCTGTCAGCATGGCTCCTCCAGTCCAGCAGAGGCTTGGATGTGACCCTGCACGATAGAGAAAATGACCGGTTAGGTTCTGAGCTGGCTGCTTCCGAAAGCAGTTAAACGTGTAATACATTTCAGAGAACTTCCTTTCAGAATGGATTCTTTAAAAAGAAAGAAAGAAAAGTTATGTTGCTTACGATGGATAAAATTGAGCTCTGGCACTCAAAAATTCAGCCCCCTTTTTCTTGCACAGGATTATGGATGGGATCAAAGGGGAGTAACGAAAGGGAAACACAGTCATGAAGAAACACGGCCCAGGTGCATTTCATCTTCAGTTATTTTGTGCACTGTCAACTAAGCCCCAAAGCCAGCATTCTTAACATGATTCTTTCTAATCATTCTGTCAAATGACCTTTCAGGAGAGGAAGGGGCAAAGGAAGAGAGCAAGACACAGCAGAAAGAATCAAGGGACTAAGAGAGGAAAAGAGAAGCCAAATAGCGGAGAAATTTACAAGTTCCTTCTATTCTTCAATGAAAGGGGAAAAAAACTTTCATTTCATAAGCCCAGAGATCCCTTCACCCACCCAGCTGCGAAATCGGGGATAATCCTCCCGGCCCGATACTCCTCTCTCAGGAAGTGCCCCCGATGCTCACACTGGAAGGGCCATCCAGAATGCGAAGGAAGTGGTGACATTTTCATACACCCTTAGGGGAGAACTTCAGGGGGAAAGGATGGCACAGGGATACAGGCAGGACTCCAGTGCCATGTCATTTCCAGCTCCACTCGGAGAAAGTAAACCGGTATAAAATTACACAGGTAAAAAGGTCTCAGTGAGAGGAAGCTGCCTACATTCCATCATAGGGCAGTGACAGCAGCAAAAGGCTACCCCCATGGGGCCACGGTCATCACCTTTTTCTTTTCTAATTGTAGAGGGTGCGTGCACCAGCCAGAGAGCAGGAGTGAGAAGAGCAGTCAGAGAGGGAGTGAGAAGCAGCAATCCCCACGGTGTGAGGTCACACTACAATCCCTTCCCCTCCATTTCTCTATCCTGGTGGGGTTTGGGGCGTCCACACATATGTTCACCAAGCACAAACCAGGGCTGAGATTTGAACTATGGATGGCCATGTGGGATCTGGCTCCCTTAACCAAGCGATTGGGTCAGCCCCGCTAACACCTTTAAGAGCTGGTTCATGTACTTCCTTAGAGAAACTTCCCCTGTCTTCTCTCCTTCAAATCCCTTCGGCTCACACCAATGCAATCTCCAGCATGTCCACCTGCCAAGTGCACAGGGTCTCAAAAGCAGGCGGGCAGAGCCCTAGCTGAGGCACCTCTCTAAAGGGCTGCCTCATGACTTTCCCGAAGGGGACAGAAAGGAAGACAAAGCTCGTGGTAAGGGGATCGAGTCTCTCGTCACGTCTCTGTGCACGTTCGAGTCTCTCGAACGTCTCCGTGCACATTCACAGGAGGCAGAAAAGAGGGCCAACACCACTGTAATTTATTTTTTTAATTTGCCATAGGGTGTGTGCACTCACCAGAGAGAAACAGGGCAAGTGAGAAGTCACCCCGCAGGGGTATGAACATGAGGCAACCCCTTCTCCAGTCTCTCTCAGGATAGGGAGTGTGTATTTACCGAAAGACAAAGCAGGAAAGTGAGAAATCACTTCCTGGGGTTGGGGTGGGGTATGAACATGCAGCAATCCCTCCTCCATTTTCCTCTCAAGATAGGGTGTGCGGGGACCAGCAGTTAGCATAATGGCTATGTCGCTGGACTCCCACGTAGTCGACCGCGGTTTGAGTCCCTGACCCGGTGGCTTAAACACACACCAGGCGCGTGTGCGTGCGTGCCCAAGATCCCGAGAGGAGAATGGAGGAGAAGGGATTGCGGTGTGACCATCCCCCCTGGGGGGTGATTTCTCGCTTTCTATCTCTCTGTCTCTCTCTGCCTGGCGAGCACACACGCCCTTTAGCAAAAACCTCTCAAAAAAAAAAAAAGATAGGGGGTGCGCACTTACCAGAGACAGAGAGGGAAAGTGAGAAATCACCCCCCACCCAGGGTGTGAACTTGCAGCAATCCCTTGGATACACACACACACACACACACACACACACACGCCTGGTGTGTTTAAGCTGCCAGGTTTGGTACTCAAACCACACAGTCAGTCATGTGGGATCCATACACCTTAACTACCATGCCACCAGCTGGCCCCATAATTATTTTTGAAAGTCTGTCTTCTCTACTAGATTGTAGGCTCCAAGAAAGCAAGCCATATTCACCCTGATAACAGTATTCCTAACACCCAGCAGAGAAAGGGCCTGGCTTACAGATACCCTCAAGCAGCAGCTGCCAAGCATAAATTGGGGGCGGGCAGGCAGAGGTAGGTGGGTGTGCAGAGCCATAACCAGTGAGCCATTCGGCTCTGCACGCAGCACACAGTTACTGCCAGAGCACCAGCTAAGACTTGATTTCAACTCAACTACCAAGCTGAACATTTATTCAGGAAATAACCCTAGACAAATCAACCGACATCTGTGAGCCTCAGTTTCCCTCATTTATAAAATGGGAGAAGAAGGGGTATTCGACATTTTCTGACTCACTCTTACACTGGATTGCTGATGAGATCGAAAGAGAGTAATAAAAGTGCTTTGGCCAAATGTTAAGTACTAGGCAAGGATAGAATGCACTAATACAATTTACTACAAACAACTGCAACAAAGCTTTCCACATGTGAGAATGCCACCTGACATTTGTAAGATGCTGCATTTTGAACTCGTGCGTTTCTTTCTTTATGACCATGTTCTAAATACAGGTACCACTGTCCTCATTCATGACAAACAAAAACAAAAAATCAAGAGTCAAGCCTCTTGCCTGCTATAAGGAAACTAGGCCATTTCCTTTTCCTTTCCTTCTTTCATTTTTTCCTTGCTGTTGTTTGTCTGTTTTAATTGACAGAGGTCACATGTGCTTGCCAGAGAGAGACAGAGAGATGAGAGCAAGAAAGCACCCCGCTCCGCCATGAGACATAATCATGCCACAGTCCCTCCTCCATTTCTTCATCCTGTCAGGACTGTGTGCACACATGTACACATTCCAGCACATTTTCAAGCCACCAGGGCTGGGATTCGAACTGTGGTCAGCCATGTGGGATCCAGCTTCTCATAACCACTATGGGGCCATTTTCTATCCATGTATTTTGCTACGTTTTTGTGCTACAGGGCATGTAGTTACAATCAGGGAAAAGGGACAGGGTGAGGAATTGAACCAGAACTTTCAATATTCGTAGACATGGCAGGGGGTTAGCTTAGAGCAGGAGACATAGGGGCAAAAACAGACTCAGGAAATGCCTACTCTAAAAAGTGGCAGGTTCTCTTAGGAGATGGCTTCTCATCCCTCCTAACCAAATCCCGGGTATAGTGGCCTTGGGGGAGCTAGTCGTGATTGTGACTAGTTGTCACCAGGCATCTAAGCCAAAAGCCACTCAAAAGTAACAACAGCAAGGACCAAAGTCAATCTATACCTTGACTATTAAATATTCAACAGCTATTGACCTGGTGCCCGTACATAAAGGTATGAACACAGTTGGGCTTAGGGAACGCCCACCTCACGATCAGACCCACTGAGGCAAGGGTCCTGGCAGTACTGCTGGGGTCCTGGCACCAGCCAGACTCCTCATCCAGCCGCCAGTCCCCCGAGGGCCCTGGCCACCCCACCAACACTAGGACAGAGACGCCCAGCCAGAACTTTCACGGTTGAGTGGTGGTAACATCTGAATTACAGGCTCAGCTGCTGCAGCCACCACCACCATCCTCATCCTCAGGAAGCAGCCTAGGAGGAGCTCGGGGGCTGGAGGGCCTGGCCAAAGGGGCTCCGTCTGTGACTCCCGGGGAACCCTGCTATCCCACTAAGAAAGACCATCCCCAACCGGGAACCTTCCACAGTTCTCAGCCTCCACAGCAAACCCATTCCGTTCCGAAAGGCACTGATTCACAGGGTGACTGTCCACTTTCCCTGCTCCCGTTGTTGCCCTTCGAGAAGAGTGTGTGAAATGGAGAGGGATCGAGCAGAGTGCATGCAGAAAAAGCATCACATCAGGGCACGTGGCAGAAGTGATCTGCACTCCCCACTGTCACCAGAGTGGTCCCCCGGGCCCGGGCCACAGCGCTGTCTTACTCTGCGCTGCTTTTAGAAGAAAGTGTCCAGGTTTAACTAACTGCAAACAAATGGAATTTCTAGACGATCACAACCAGGGATCCTGAGGCCAGTCTTCATAAGCCCTCGCGCTTTTCTCTGAACCCCGAGTTACTCTGTGTTCATTTATAAATAAAAAAGAACGCCCTGACCTTTGTGAGCTGTTGGAAGCCTGTGAATTACTGTTCCACTGTGACAGGCCCTGCCGGAAGCCCCCTGGGAATCATCTCTCCTGAAATCCTCACCCAGCTCTGCTCAGAATCCCCTTCAGGCTCAGTATCCAGACAAGGGCAAAAGCCTAATCAGGGGGCACACACACTGCATGTTTGTTTTAAAGAAAACCTGGTCTTCCTTTTCAGGGAGAGGAGGGAACTTCTAAAAGGTCATAGCGAGATGGAATAAAGTATGCATTTATGCTGGTCCAAAAAATTATTTTGAAATCGATGCAGTTTTGTTTTTTCATTTTTTATAATACACATTTTTTCATGAACTTTAGAAGACCCCTCTAAAGCCCTCTCACAAACTAAGGCCTTCTGAGGACAAATCATTAAGGGTCCCCAACCTGCTTCCCCATCTGGAAAAATGGCAAGAACAATCACACTGACGATGTGGTGGGGAGAATCTAAGACAGATGTATTCAGAGGAGTACTCTACATTGAGTAAGACATTCAATCAAACTGCAGAATCAAGGCCAGTCCCACAGTGCAGTAGTTAAGCATGGTGCACTGGGAGCCAGAGCTCACATGGCCAATGGTGGTTCGAATCCTGGCCTTGGCACCAAAATGCCAAGCACACATGTGTGGGTATCCAAAATTCCAAGAGGAAGGAGGAATGCAGGGACAAAGATGATGAGGTGACCACGCCCCACTGGGAGGTGCTTCCTTTTCTATGTTGAGTGTACACACCCTCTGGTAACATAAGATAGACTACAGAACCATAGGCTTGCAGTCATAGACAGAATCTAAAAGGTCAATTAGAATCACGTATCTCACTGTTAAGGAAACTGAGGCCCAGGAGTTACAGTGACTTGCGTAGGGCCCCACACCATGGCTTGTCTTTGTGAACGAAACAGGAAGAATCCATGCTCCTCTAGTCTTTTTCTCCATCTCTCTCCATCTTGGGAATCACAAAACATGAGCTCAACTCTCCGGAATGCTTACTCCAAGCCAGGTACTGCACCCCATGCTTTCTGTTCCCCTCAGTCCATCCTCCAACAACGTGGGCTGTGAGCCTATGAGGTAGGTGCTGTCAGGGCCCCACACTCCACAAACACAAGCTGAAGCAATTTGCCAGGTCACAGTGTGAGGAAGTAGCACAACTGGGGTGAGAACTCAGGTCTGCAGAACACCGGGGCTGATCCTTTAGTCCATACACCTCCCCCAGCCTAGCCACGCCATTCACCATGGCAACCTTTCCATCCCAACACACCACACACACTCTAGATGCCTGTCAGTTCATCAGCTCTTCCTTCCTTTCACATTAATCCCAAGAGGAAGCTCTAGCCCCCAGAACAGGCACATGTGCACAAGACTCCCACTGGTCACCAGGCAAATGACTGATGGCTCTTGCACAAAGACCACCTTCCAGGACCGAAGGTTCTCACAACCTTTCCACAGTACATGTAACTTTCTCTTTCAGATTTGCAGGTTTTCGACTGGCTGAGAGCCAGCCCAGCCCCACCTGTGTCAGGAAGCCTTCTCTTTCCCAGCAGCCAGGCCCTGCTCCCTATCACCTACCTCACCCTCCACGAGATGCAAAGCAGGGACTGTTAGCCCTGCACTTTTCGAAACTGTCCACACAATTTCTATGACTATACATGCTGCAGAATTTGTCCCTTTGGGGGACTGGAGAAAGACTGAGGGGACACTTTGGGGCAAGACAATGCTCTTGAGTTGGCCATGGTATGAACTGGTCGGGTCTGTGTCCATCCCCCACCTCCCAACCCCCAGTCCGTGCAACATCCTGATTATGGCTTCTATGTCCTCGGCCCCAAGGTCCTTAATGAATTAGCACGGCCTTCACTGATGAGCTGTCAGGAACTGGGCGATGTGAAAGTAAATCAAAGCATAAAAACATGGATTGCAAGGAGATAATACACAGGAACATTAAACATGGGCATACCTGTGTGGTAGATTTATCGGTGGTATTTATTTTCTTCTGAGTGGTTTTCCTTGCCTATTAATTTGTATTGTTTGTAGAATAAAAGTGTTGTGAACTGCATGGTCCCTTTACCTCCATGAGAAATCGTTCTGCCCCTAGTGTTGGACAGATGTGGGTTCGAATCTACCACTCACTAGTCACGTGACCTTGGGCAATACACCTGATCTGTTTCCCCATTTGCAAAAGAGTAAGAGTGCCTCTATCACTTTGCTGTAAAAACTGAACAAGACAATGGTACCTCCTTGCCATAGAAGTTTTTCCTGCCTTTATAAAAACTTTAATATTTACAGGTCTAGTACATAGGAAGTAATCAAGAAATGTTAGCTGTTACAAAGACAGCAATTATCGTTCACACATCTGTCCTGGCTGGGTGCTGTGCTCCTGGGTACAGCCAGGGTATCTCACAGCTGGACAGGCAGGCATTGGAAACTCAATATACATGCTCTGATTCTGGAACATGTACCACACAACTACCCAAAGATCAGGCCCTGAATCTTGCACAGTTAATAAGTGTCAACTCAACTGTAAATGAAGGTATTTTTTTTAAGAGGTTTTTTGCTATAGGGCGCGTGCGCTCGCCAGACAGAAAGTGAGAAATCACCTCCCGGGGTGATGGCCACGCCGCAATCCCTTCTCCTCCATTCTCCTCTCAGGATCTTGGGCTCCAAGACTCGAATGGTGGTCAACTACGTGGGAGTCCAGCAACACAGCCATTATGCTAACTGCTGGTCCCACAAAACTGGATTTAAAGGGTTGGGGTGGTTGGTTTGCTTTGGAGGGATAGCGAGGAGAGGTACTGTTTTGTTTTGTTGTTTTGTTTTGAGGACCTGAAACAAGAATAATGACTCCTTTAAAGAGCCCCTGAACAGTTCTGCTTCCTCCTTTTATTTTATAATATTTATAACATAAATATATGCTATATATTTATAATATATTTTTTGATAAAGAGATTTATGAGTGTGTGTGCTCACTGGAGAGACAGAGAGAAATCAGCCCCTGGGGGTATGGCCATGTTGCAACCCCTTATCGTCATTCTCCTCTCAGGATTTTGGGCATGCACGCACATGCACCCAGTGCGAGTTTCCAGCCTCTGGGTCCAGGACTTAAATTGGAGTGGGAGTCCAGTGATGCAACTATAATGCCATAGCTAATTCCCCCCTTTTTATTTTTAATTTTTGCTAGAGTGCATGATTGCCAGAGAGACACCGAAAATGAGAAAGAATCCCTTGTGAGAGATGGTCACACTACAATTTTTTCTCCTCCGTTTCTCCCTCCCTTTGGGATTTTGGGCATGTATGTGCATGCACCCAGAGTGTTTCTCAGGCTGCTGGGTCCAGGATTTGAAACCAGTCAGCCATGTGGGATCCAGCAGCCTTAACTACCACACCACCAGTCGGCTCTGGTGGTCTCCCATTGGTGAGGAAGGCAATCACAATAGGTCATTTCCTATCTGTTGGCAGGTGCACTGCCTACTTCACTGCCATGTGACTGGCACCTATTTTAGGTGACCTCAGAATTCTGCAAGCTCCATTCTTTGAAGTAACCTGTGGACTGATAGGGAGAGTCACTGACCCAGCTGAAGGATAATAGCTATTTGGGAAAACTCACTGACCCAGCTGAAGGATAATAGCTATTTTTTTTTTTGCTTTATTTTTTAACAGTTTCATTGAGATATAATTCATTTCCATGCAGTTCACTCATTTAACACACACAATCGATGTTTTTAGTACATACTCAGGTAGGTGCAATCGCCACACTTACATCCCATATCTTTCGGTTGTTGTCCCAGCCCCTCCACCTCCCCATCCCCCAGCCCTTAATCAGCACTGGTCTTCTGTCTGTCTCTGCAGATCTTTCTATTCAGAAGTTCCATATTAACAGGATCATAATATGTAGTCCTTTGTGCCTGGCTCAGCTGCTTTGATTTAAATAACATCCTGAAAGGAGCAAAACCCAATTATGGGAAAAGTCCATCATGCAAATAAACTAGAGAGACGCCTCCAGGCAGGCGCCAGTAACCTGCCTAAAAGCAAACGGGGAGCCTCCTATCCTCCACATTCCTCACAGTATCTGCGGGTTCCCAGAACACACTCAGGTACTCAAGAAATGTCTGAGGAGCAACAGATATACTCAAAGAATTACTGGGAAAAAAGACAGAAAAGAAATGCCACTGGAATAAAATCAAAGACCCCAAAGGCTGGTTAGAGCCGTGCCCCCTCCCCCCGTGGGAGAATGATGACTCAGGAACTCAAGAACTCTCAAGCTGGTTGTCACAAAGAATATTCAGAGCATTAGGACAGGCTTCTCTGTGCGGATTTCATAACACGAGTACGCATTTGCTTGCCACCCCCTTCTTTACGAGGCTAAGTTAGTGATTTCTTCCTTTGAAACACACAGAAAGTTCTCAGTTTCTTTAAAGCTAATCATATTACAATTAATAGAGGTTAGGTCTAAAAATCGCTTCCCAGCCAAATGATTTCTCTGAATGTGGTCAATTAGACTTTTGATTTGGACTATATAAGTTGCCACTTTACATGAATTAACTGAGAATATTAATATATATTACTATTTAATGCAACCAAATCATTTGACCCAGAAATTCCACTGTTTGGAATCTGCTTTATAGATTAAACTCATAAAATTATGTCAAGATTATATGAGAATTATTTACAACACTATTTTAATAAGAAACAACTTTAATTCCATCAATGAAATACCACGCTACCACAACAAAGGATTAAGGGAGCAGTATACAGATGTGGAAAAATCTTCAGAATAAAACTTTTTGTAGGGGCCAGCAAGTGGCAGGTAGTTAAGGGTGCTAGACTCTCACATGGCCGACTGTAGTTTGAGTCCTAGATCTGGTGGCTTGCTTTTCTTTCCCTCTCTCTCTCTCTGGCCAAATTTAAATAAACAAAGTTAAATAAAATTCTTTAAAAAAAAAAACTATGTAAAAAATAATGTGCAGAATGACGTTAAAGTGTTATTTCTTTGTGTAGATTTTTATAAAGGAAATGTGCACAGAAAGGCAAAGATATAAGACTTCTAAAAGCCAAAATTCTTACATAACTTTCATATAATACTAAATATAATATTAACATGTAAGGGGCCGGCAAGTGGCATGGTGGTTAAAGGCGCTGGACTCCCACATGGCCGACCACGGTTCAAGTCTCGGACCTGGGGGCTTTCGTTCTTCCCTCCCCCTCTGATCAAACTGGAAAATAATAATGATAATAATAGTAAATAAAGTTAAATAAAAATAATTCTTAAAAAAAATAATTACAGTTACTATATTGTTTTATGTCTTTTTAATGTACTTTTCATTTGTTTAATTTTATTATATTTTTTTTTAATTCACTACAGACAGGGAAAGTCAGAAAGCTAGCTTCTAGGTCTGGGACTCGAACTGCAGTCAACCATGTGGAAGTTTAGTACCTTAACCACCACACCACCTGCTGGCCCTTATGTCTTTACTGTATCATATATCCTGATAGAACATAGTAAGATTTCCTAAAATAAGTCAAAAACGTAGAAGAGGGGCCAAGTGGGCAACACAACTGGAACTACATGTGAAAGGTCCCAGGTTCATATCCCAGGACCTCCCTGAACCTTCCAGGCATGCATGAGTGCCCATGACCTGAACCAGCTGGAGGTGGACCATGGGTGTGGAAAACCCGTCTCTTTATCTCTGCAGGTCTCTCTCTCTCTGAGGAAACAAATAAGCTTTTAAAAAAATGGAAAATGAAAAACATAAGAACTTGTGTTAATCAAAAGATGCAATAAACAAAGTGAAAAGATATATCAGAGTAGAAGATAGTCACGACCAACGAGAACCTGTATCTAGTACATATAAAAATGTCTATGAATCGGTAAGAGAAAGACAACTCAATGGGAAAATAGCCAAACACTTGTTAGGAAGAGCACTTGAACCAAAAAATCATAAAGAAAGAAATCCAAACAGTCAATTAACATATAAAAAGATGTTTAACCTGGCAATCAGGAGAACACCAAATTAAAGTCTCAGGCAAATGCCGCTCTGAATCAACAGACTGGCAAAAACATTAAAGTCTGATGACTCCAAGTACGGGTAAGCAAGACTGCTCACGCACTGCCGGCAAGCGTGTTGACTGGTCCACCTCTTTGGAAAGGAACTACACAGTTTTTAACCTAGCAATTCTACTTCTATGGATATACCCTTTGAAAATGCATGTACCTCTGCACCAGGGGACAGATGCAAGGAAGGTCTTACAGAATTTTTCAAATGGTTCAGAATGAGAAATAACTCTATTGTCTATCAACAGTAGAATGGAAAAACAGATCATTGTCTACTCATCTGATGGAGTACCATATTGCAAAGAAAACTAAAAACACAAATGAATCTTACACCGTTGAATGAAAGAATTCGAAAAGTATAATTCACTCATATAAAATTAAAAATAGAAGATACCAAACTATACTGCTTAGGGATATAGATACGAATGGTCCTATTGCTGAAAAAGAAGAGCAAGGAGGTGACTACCATGAAAGCTGAATGGTCACTGAGGGGAAGTGGGAGAGGATCATGGTGAGAGAACCATGCTGAGTATTATTTTTTAAAATTACTGTTGCCTTTGCAATGTCACTTGTGTTCTACTTCTTGACTACGGTGCTGGTTTATATAGGTGGTGCACTGTACACATTTTCTGTATGCATTTTTTTAAGAGAGATTTTTGTTATAGGGCATGTTCACTTGCCAGAGACACAGAGGCAAAATGAGAACCCACCCCTCAAGGGGGATGGCCACACTGCAATCCCTTCTCCTCCATTCTCCTCGGGATTTGGGGTATACACGCACACACGGCCAGTGTGTGTTTCAAGCTGCTGGGTCCAGGACTCAAACTGCAGTTGACCATGTGGGAGTTCAGCACCTTAACCACTACGCCACCTACTGGCCCCAGCTGTGTACTTGTTTTAATTTTTAAAAAAATTTAATATAAAAAAGAGGACATATAGGACATATATACCCCTGAGCCTAGGGTGTAGACTTGAAATACTATTTCCCACTATAAAGGAAGATTGACTCCTTGTAGAAAGGGCTAGTTGCAGAACTGAGGCAAGAAATATGTAAGACTTCAGAACGTCTTGTTATAATAGAAAGAAAGACGGCTATCAAAGACTGCTGGGTTCATGTCAAAAAGACTCAGGAACCAGCTGGAAAAGGCTCACACAAACAAAAAAATAGACAATGACAACATCAATAACATCAACGGAACCATTAAACATGTTTAAATCCAAAGTACTTCAAAATATTACAAAACAAGAAAATCAAACTAGTCACTATTAAAAAATGCTGATAAGCCAACTGAAAACTTTCAAAACTGGTAACTATACAGTGACAAAGCAAATATCTCAGCCAATGAGTGGCAAAGAAACGAGAGTTGAGAGCATCATCATTTTACGATCTACCATGAACTAAGCACCGTCTGGTGGAAGGAACTCAATGTCACCTATAAAGTAGCCTCGCTAAAAACAGCAACAATAGGAACAGCCCTTGGCATGGGGATTAAGGCAGCTAGATCTCACAGCGCCAACTGTGCAGTTCAAGTCCCAGACCCAGCAGCTTGAGAAACATACAGGGCATGTGTGCACAGGTGCCCAAAATCCCAAAAGGAGAAACGAAGGAACAGCGGCATGGCCATTACCCATGGAGGGTGCTTTACTCACTCTCTCATTTTCTCTTCTTCGTGCCCCCCAGGAAGCACACATACCCTCTCGTACATTTTAAAACAATAATAAAACAAAACTTGAATGTGATTGAACCTCTAGATCTAACTACTAATTGATAGGATAGAGCATAGACTAACATATTAAACAATACTACAAGGGTAAAAAAGTTCTATCTCACAAGTAATGTCGTTTCTTTCAAAACCAAGTCACAGGGAGAAAAGAAGAATAGAGGGAATTTACAGATTAAAACAGACTAAGAAACAACTAATCACACTATGTGAACCTTATCTGGATCTTTATCAAAGAGAAAGAGAAACAGTGACATTGAAAAGAACACAGTAATTTTTAAAAAATGATACTCAGTATTCAACTTTACAATAGATCTATTATTTTTCTCATGTGTTAGTGGTCTGTGCTTTTGTTCTTTGAAAAGAGAGATAATCTTATCGAGATACACACTGAAACCCTTAAAAATAAAATTGTGAACCTGGGATTTACTTCAAAATAATAATATCCTTCAACAGTGACTAATCTCACTTTTTCATACTTGTAATTTTTTAAAGTACTATGAATTTAAACGTATTTAATGTGTTTCACTAGAGTTACTGATGTTGAGAATGTGGTTTGTTTTGGTTTTGGTTTGGTTTGGTTAGTGTCCGCCATTTCACATAAGCCTGGCAGGCTGTGATAGCTCTCTGTCTAGTATAACAAAATGTTCTGAATTCATCTATGGAAGTGGATTTCATAGATGAAAAGGGACTGGTCACAAGGTCAAAATCACTTATCAATTAATATGATGAGTACCCAGGGTTCATGATGCTGTACGTTTGAAAAATTTTCATAGTAAACCATTAAATATTTTGTTTTGGAGAATTTTGTTAGTAAATTCAAGCATGTGATGAGAAGCTTTCTAAAAAGAATATCCATATATTTTTTTTCATATATTTTTTCATATAACCCACAAAACCTGTTTTGGATTGTTAACTCTTAAAGTATTAAGTGCGGGGACTAGCGGGGCAAGTGTGGGCATGGTGGGTGGGGCGCTGGACTCCCACATGGCCAACCACTGTCCGAGTCCTGCTTGAAACTCACACTAGGCACATGTGCGTGCATGCCCAAAATCCAAGGAGGAGAATGACGGAGAAGGGACTGTGGTGTGGCCATCCCCCCCGGGGGCTGATTTCTTGCTTTCTCTCTGTCTCTCTGGTTAGCATGCGTGTCCTATAGTAAAAATTTCTCTCAAAAAACAAACAAAAAACTATTAAGTGTGACCTCTGGGTAGCAAAATTAGGATGGGGAAAATATATGAGATGAGTTTTAACTTTTTAGCTTGCATAATTTGAAAGGAATTAGTATGTGCATTTTCATTTTTATTATTGTGCATATAAAAAGGGGTAGTTTGAGAAGTGGGGTTAGTAGCCCATGTTTGCTTCTGTTTTATACTTTTTTTTTTTTTAATTAAAAAAAAAAGAGGGGCTGACTCTGTAGCCTAATTGTTAAAGAAGCCAGATCCCACATGACTGACCAGGGTTTGAATCTTGGCCCTGGTGTCTTGCAAAACATGCCAGACACATGTGTGTGTGTGCCCAAAATTTTGATAAGAAAGAGAAATGGAGAAGAGATTGCAGAATGACCACATCCCACTGGGAAATCCTTTTTCTTTCTCTCTCTTTTGAGGGTGTTCTCTCTCTCTTTCACATACACATATACCCTCTGGCAATTAAGAAAGAAATGGAGGGAAGAAGAAAAAAAGACAGTTAAAAGCTGAACTTTAAAAAAATAAAACACTTATTAATATATATTAGGATTAAAATGTCACACCATCTAGACTGGTGATTAGCAATTGTTTTCTGTAAACAGCTAGACAGTAAACACTTTAGGCAACCACCCAATTCCTATATTATAGTAAAATAGTAACCATGGACAATATGTAAATTAATTGGCTTGGCTGTATTCCAATAAAACTGTATTTACAGGGGCCAACAGGTAGCATGGAGGTTAAGACACATGGCTGTCTGACCACGGTTCAAGTCCTGGATCTGGTGACTTGCTCTCTTCATTTCCCTTTCTCTTGATCTTGCTCTGGTCAAACTAAAAACTAGTAATAGAAGATAAAATTAAATAATTCTTTTAAAAACACTATTTACATTGAGGGGCCGGCAGGTGGCATAGTGTTTGGGGGCACTGGACTCCCACATGGACAACTGTGATTCAGGTCCCAGATCTGGTGACTTACTTACTCTGTCTGTCTGTCTCTCTGTCTCTCTCTCTCTCTTTCTCCCTCCCTCCCTCCTTCTCTGATCGAACTGAGACACATAAATGAAAAAATAAATGAAGTTCAATAAAATAATAATTCTTTTCAAAAAACACTATTTACACTGAAACAAATTTATAGCATTTTCATATGTCATGAAATATTCTTCAGATTTTTGTTCAAACATTTAAAAATGTAAGACACCGTTCTTAGCACATGTGATGTACAAAAACAGACATAAGATCAGGTGTGGTTGGGATGGGGGAACCAGTATGCTGACCCCTGCTCTTGACATTTTCTCATGCCACTAGTCTGGAGACACCATTTGGACCATACAAATTGTCTATTTTTGTGTCTTTTAACCTGGTAGTTCCCATGTATTTCAACAATGCTTCTGTGAAAAATCAGTACCATATGTTAAGAGGACTGTTTGCAATTATTTTATTAGTGATAGAATCTATTTTCTCAGTTTCAAAAAAAAAAAAAAAGTGAATGGTCAAGATGACACCGATTTGCTTCAACATATGCCAAGTTCAGTTTTGAAAAAAATGACCCGAGTAAGAGAAAAATCTTTGACTCTTAACCTCCCCTGTTATTAATTATATGACTTGTGCTTTAAAATCTTTCAGAAAGAAAGACAAAAGCAAATTCAAAACTTGTCGGTCCTTTTTGGAACCATGAATCTTTCTGAAGTCTCCATGAAAACAATATAGTTAAGTTTACTAGACACGAGAATGTGAGGTTCTTTGCTGAAGACGATGTACATGGTCGTAATTTTGATTATCACACACAGCATGCATGATATGAAAAACCATACTGTATACCATAAAGATGTATAATCAGATGTAGATGGGAAATTATAAAATTTAAAAAGAAAAAAAGAACCACCAGTATCCACTGAAGCCCAAACAGCAGTGTTATTTTAGGTCCAGCCATACATTAAAACAGATAGACAAAACCAACAAACAAGAATATGAGAATTGTCCAGGCCTTAAGCAGGTTTATAGAAGGGCTAATCTGCTACTAATATCTACTGAACACATATTACATTCCCAAGCATGCATTTCTCGCTTGGTCTTCACCACCACCTGGGAGGCAGGGATTTTGACTCCCCTTAAAGAATCAAGAAAACCAGGGCTCAAGGCCACCAACTGACTTGCCTGTCATTGGCTAAAACTCGAGACTTGAAAATCTTTTTTTTTATAATTTAATTATGTCAAGGGCATTGCATGAATGGGGTGGGGGGGACCCTTAGCCAAGATCTCATCATCCCAAAATTATTTTTCCTCCAACTCTCGATCTTGGGCACACATGTGCACACCTGGTGTATAAGTCACCAGGGCTGGGACTTGAACTTCAAGCTCAGCCATGTGGGATCTGGCTTCCTCTTGGGCTGCAGGGCCAGACTAAAACTCTGGAATATTCATCTTTGTATCTGATAGCTCCTCCCCCCCAAAAAAAAACTGACCGAATTATCTATATTGTCTAAAATGAAGTTTTTCTCTTCCAGAAAAGGAATACAAATTTGTGGTCCAGGATATATCAAGATCTTTAATTGCCCCAGCTTTCATCTCATTTTTATGGCTGATAAAACAGGATTTCAAATAATTAGTTTATTTCCCACTAGTCAGGGAAGAGGAGGATCCTTGTTCGCTTTCTGTAACCTCAAAAGAAACAACATGTTCTAATTCTACTCAGCGGAAAACATTAAGAAGACACAGCCAATGCAAAGGTCTGATTTACAACCCTGCACACAGGCCTTTTCAACATGGGAGGTAGAACTTGTCAGTCAATATTCACCCACAGGTCAGGAGGCTCGAGCACTAAGCCAAAGATAGATTTTTATTTACCTTTAAATGGAAGTGACAAGCAAATACCACGTAATCTAGTCTAATGCTGGGTCCTCTGCTTCCTGTCACTCCTCTCCAGATGCCTCACAGATGGGCTGGCTTCCCTGCCATTCATTTGGGGAGGGGGGTTGCTTGGGAGCCAGAGGGCAGGCAAGGCTCTGATTGCTCCCGCCTGCCTGCCTTTGCATCAGCAACATCCCCAGGGGAGAGCGTCCAGGCTCCAAAGGTGCAAACTGTTACAGTGCTGCCCTATTGGAGGAGCCAGCAGAAGCCAATAAAGACTAGGCGGGACATTCTAGTTACCTGCTGGTTCTTGTGCAAACTAGCCGGGTCAATACTTCTTTGGTTTCCACCCCCCTTCTTCCAGGTGTCTGTGTGTGCCTACGGAGAGGTGATGGAGAGGAAAAGGTGCCAGCTATTGGAGTGATCTGTCAGAGGGAAAGCCAGGGAATGCAGAGAGTAGTGCAAAGAGACACCGAAAAAGACACAGAGGAGGGGCACAGCAAACGCTTTTAGGGGGAGCTGGCACATGGGGCCAGGGGCACGGAGGAACCCGGCCAGTGCTGACAACCATGCCTCTTACTAACATGCGTCTGAAGAGACACATCGATATTGAAATAAACATATTACATATTTCATTATACCAACTGCAGTTCATGATTTAGATGAACAGATGCTTAGAGTAAAAAGGAAGGGTGAGCAAGTGAATGTGACAGAAGGGTCAGGATGGCAGTGAGCGAGCAAAAAGGGGCAGAATAGGGTGGGGAGCAGGCAGGCCCAGAGCTGGGGGGAGAGGAGGATGGCCAGGCCCTAGAAGCAAAACAGTCAATGGGGACTTGAGAGGGACGCAGAAAGGAGAGCTTCTAGAGGTCACCAGGCACGTGCTAGCCACCCAGCCGGCCCAGCGCCACAGATTGCAGAGTTATGCAAATTCAGAGCCTATCCCCTGGGCATGGGGCTGGAGGCCAGGAGAAAAGGAAGGGGTAGAATGAGCACAGGCCCCAACGATGCTCTGGATGCACAAGGCTG
The DNA here is from genome assembly GCF_000334495.1 of Tupaia belangeri chinensis. NCBI lineage: Eukaryota > Metazoa > Chordata > Mammalia > Scandentia > Tupaiidae > Tupaia > Tupaia belangeri. Next base: position 371,024 of record NW_006206856.1, read on the forward strand.
GGGGAGATAAAATTAGGTAAGATAAAGCTTAAGCCAGCAATTTGAAAGGAAAAGCAATCCGCTGAATTACAGAAAGGAATAGCCACCGAGGGGGAGGGGCGGGGGGAGGAGTGAGCCAAGCTACCCCCCACATAGCTTCTGGAAATAACTCAGGCAATCTCCAGGGGCCACAGGCGAGGGCTGAGGGCTCCACGGGCTGCTTTCTTTGTGAGCCCGAGAAGCTGGAGGACTGTGGAGAGGTGTGGCAGGAAGGCAGCTGGAGAGAGGATTCTGCTCCCTTGCACTGCCCCAGGGTCACCTAGGTGCCTCTGCAAAGCCACGTTCGTCAGCTTCTATGAGGGTTTTTGATATTAACCCTCTGAGATGTATTCTTGAATGTGATGAACATCATACTTGTAATTATTAGTGATGCCACTGTCATCATTAAGTGCCTAAAAAGACAGTACCCGTTCTCGGTGTGCAGCATTTAATGGATGCCAAATAACTGCTAAGTAAATAAAAGCTACTTCTGAAAGCCAGGCTGAAGAAAGGGGAGTGGGGCAGTGATATCTAGTAACTCTCAAACTCTTATCCTTCCCCAGGCAAGGTGCATTAGCCACCACTGCAGTGCTTGAGGCTTCCACCCCCCCTCCTCTTCCTGGGGGAAGGGGGTGGCAGGGAGGGCAAGGCAGGGCTGGGGCAGTTTCCTAGGGCCTGTCGCAAAGAAGAGCCAGGGCTATGGACCGTGCCACCTCCAGGAATCACAGGTCTGCCTACAAGGTCAGGGCTGAAGGTCATCCCACCAGTACTGTCAGAGCAGGAAAACCAAATCATTTTTATAAAGGAAAACTTGCCTTGATGCTAACCGCACATGAAAAGACAGAAAAAGGAACTGCATGACCCTGATAGGGAAGAGAATTTAAACGATTAAATTTAAAATGATTTTAAGTGCAAAAATCTACCTCTCGGTCCCTCATGCCCCCCTCAGTCTGTCTTTCCTTGGTCTCATGGCCCTCCTCCCAAGAAATGATTTTGAAATGAAATATAGTCCCAACTCAGATTTTCAGATGACAGACAATAAAGGACACAGAAACAATAAGATCATCGAAATAAAAATGGGGGCGGGAGAGAACCACATCAATAAAAAGTACAAATTTAAAACCTTGGCTAACCCAGCAACTATAATCAAGCCATAAATTTAGCCGAGCTTCTTTGAAGTCAAGGCAAAAAGAGAAAGGCAAAGAGAAACCCAGACATAGTACCAATTCCTGAGTGCTATCTCCAAGGGGCATGGCTGGGACATCAAAAGAAGTTTGGTCTCGCAAAGGGTCGGGCTGGAGCAGAGTTCTCGTTCCCCTCTCAGTCCTGCTGTGGGCTATGCAGTTGTTGCCAATATCACAAGTCTCCCCTTGACCCAAGGCATATTCGGTCAAGGGGCCCAGAGAAAAGGCCCCTGGGTGAGACTCCCAGGGCCCACTCCGAACACCAACATCTGTGTTCTGTTTAACACACTCACCGCCTCTCCACTCCTCCCAGCCACGAAAGTCTCTACCGCTTTAAACCTAAGAAGAATAGAAAACCCAACGAATCTGAAGGGCTTTGCAAGGGGACCAACAGGTGGCATGGTGGTTAAGGCACTAGAGTCCCACATGGTCGACTGTGGTTCCAGTCCCAGATCCAGAGGCTTGAAACTGACACCAGGTGTGTGTGCCTGCATGTCCAAAATCCCAGGAGAAGAGATTGCACCATGGCCATCCCCGCCAGGTGGTAATTTTTTACTTTTCCTCTGTCTCACCAGTAAGTGCACACACCCTATGGCAAAAGCCAAAAAAAAAAAAAAAAGTTTGGGAAAAAAATTAAAACGTGGAGAGGCCAGCAGGTAGTGCGGTGGTTGAGGCCTTGTACTCCTACATGGTTGACTAAGGTATGAGTTAGAACTTGGCAGCTTGAAACTCATGCTGGGTGTGTGTGTGTGTGTGTGTGTGTGTGTGAGAGAGAGAGAGAGAGAGAGGAGAATGGAGAAGGGATTGTAGCATGGCCATTCCCCCTGAAACATGACTTCTCACTTTCTGTCTCTATCTCTGGAGAACGCGCATGCCCTATAACAAAAATCTCTCTCAAAGAAAAACAAAAAGTATAAAAACTGATTTAACATTATAATAACAAACCCCTCAAATTCTAGCCAAGAGGCTACTCATCTTAAAAATCGAAAGGGACGTAATATCATTCTAGTATTACCAATGAATATTTTAACTTTTTTATCTTTGTCCATCTCTTCATTTTCTTCCCCTACCCTGAAAAGTCCATTTTATCTCTCCAAGTTTTACACACCCACCTCAGTATACAGCCTCTTGGAATCTTGGTTTATGCCTTAGTGGGGTGGAAAAAAATATTGGCCCTACGATGTGACTGAGTATCAACTCAGTCTCTGCCTAGTACAGAGCAGTCACTCCATAAGTGGGAATGATTATTGTGGGGAAAGTTCCATCTTCTCCAGGAAGTATCCTCTATAGCCCTACCACACTTCCCTCCTTTAATTTTTATTTTTTTGGCCACAGTACACATGCATGCAAAAGAGAGAGAGAGAGAGACAGAGATGGATGGGGGGTATCCTCCAACAAGGCCTGGTCACACCACAATCCTTTTTCCTTCAATTCTCCATCCTGCCAGGACCCTGAGCACATACCTGGCACGATTTTTTTTTTTTTTTTTTGGGAGGG
>NW_006206856.1:373786-375914 GCF_000334495.1 Tupaia belangeri chinensis
CCCCCCGGGGGATGACCACGCCGTAATCCCTTCTCCTCCATTCTCCTCTCGGGATCTTGGCACGCATGCACACGCGCCCGGTGTTAGTTTGAAGGCACTGGGTCCAGGATGTGAACTGTGGTCAACTACGTGGGAGTCCAGAGACATAGCCATTACGCTAACTGCTGGTTCCCTCTGGCATGATTTTTGAGCTGCAAGGCCAGAACATAAACCCAGCTTTCTCTCCATGGCACTTAGTTGACGTACCACAGGCCAGACCTCCCATGATCATTCCCACATCTCCACAGAGAACATGAAGTAAGATATCCACTAACTTCTTGTAGCCTGTACTACTACTTCTTGGGTGTTGTTTTAATGACTGCTCTTTATAGGACTAGTGTTATGCAAATGTAATTAGGTGACAGTACGAAACATGCCTTTGTGCATTGAAACAGGCAAAGAAGAGTTGAAAATATCATTTGCAGATGACGTGATGGTACACTTAGAAGACCCAAAGGTTTCCATGAAAAAGCTTCTCAAAGCAGTAAGTGAACACAGCAAAGTGGCAGGATGCAAAAATTGACATCCAAAAATCTATAGCATTTCTAGATATGAACAAGTTGACTGAGGTAGAACTGAAGAAGAAAAAAATCCCTTTTACCATAGCCACAAAATGCATACGATTCCTAGAGATCAACCTAACTAAGGAAGTCAAAGTCCTTTTACAAAGAGAACTATGAAAATCTTTTTTAAAATATACTGAAAATGACACAAAAAAGTGGAAGGATATCTCACGTCCCTGGATTGGAAGAATTGATATAAATAAAATGGAATTCTACCCAAATTAATCTACATATTTAATGCAATTCAAATCAAATTACCAGAGACAATTTTCACAGATCTAGAAAAGACAATCATAGATTTTGTCTGGAATCATAAAAGACCTCATATTGCCAAAGCAATCCTACACAAGAAAAGTGCAGTGGGTGGCATCTCACTCCTTGACCCCAAAATATACTATAAATCTGTGATAATCAGAACAGTGTGGTATTGGCACAACGACAGGTGGACCAATGGGATAGAAGAGAGATCCCAGAAATAAACTCTAAAACATAAAGTCGATTGGCTTTTTTTTTTTAACTTTTTTTTTTTTACTATAGGGCGTGTGCGCTCGCCAGACAGACAGAGAGAGACATAGAGACAGAAAGCAAGAAATCACCCCCCAGGGGGGATGGTCACGCTGCAATCCCTTCTCCTCCATTCTCCTCCGGGATCTTGGGCACGCACACACACGCACCCGGCGTGAGTTTTAAGCCACCGGGTCCGGGACGCGAACCGCGGTCGACTACGTGGGAGTCCAGCGACATAGTCATTACGCTAACTGCTGGTTCCCAAGCCAATTGGCTTTTGACAAAGGATACCAGTCAATGCAGTGGGAAAAGGAAAACTTCTTTAGCAAATGGAGCTGGAAAAACTGGGTATTCACCTGCAGAAATATGAAACTGGATTCCCATCTTTCACCATTAACAAAAATCAACTCAAAATAGATCAAAGATCTGAACCTAAGACCTCAAACTATAAAACTATGGGTGGGAAACATGGGGAACTCTGGGAGACATTGGGTAGGCAAAGAATTCTTTAAATAAGAGTCCAAAAGCACAGATGATAATCCCCAAAATAGATCAGTGGGATTATATCAGATTAAGAAATTTCTACACAGGGAAGGACACAGTAATTAGTTTGAATTGACGACCTTTGGAATGGGAGAATTTTTATAAACTATGCCTCAGATAAGAGACTGTTAACCAGAATACAGAGGGAACTCGAGCAGCTTATCTGAAAAAAATAATAATAAAAAAAAAGATTAACCCAACTAAAATATGGGAAAATGAGCTGAACAAAAATCTCTCTAAGAAAGACATTAGAACAGTCAAAAATCATATGAGGAAATGCTTAACATTCCTCATCATAAGGGAGATAAAGATCAAAACCACATGAGATATACTACCTAACCTCTGTCAAAGACTAAAAATACAAAAAATGAAAAGTATTGGCGGGTTTGTGGCAAAAGGGAACTCTCCTACACTGTTGGTAGGACTATAGATTGGTCCAATCCACATGGAAAGCAATACGGAGGTTCCTCAAAGAC
>NW_006206856.1:375944-416701 GCF_000334495.1 Tupaia belangeri chinensis
GGGTATCTACAGAAGAATGCTCAGTCAGAAAAGTGCTCGCACATCAATGTTTGTTGAAGCATTATTCACAATTGCTAAGACATGGAACCAACCCAAATGTCCATGAACACATGAATGGATTGAAAAAGTGTGGCACATATTCTCTATAGAATACTATTCAGCCATAAATAACTAGACCCTGGCATTTGATAGAAAGTGGTTGAATAAGGAAGATTCATTGCTGAGTGAAGCAAGCCAGGCTATGAAGAAAAGATACTGTATGTCTCCACTTAATATATACCGAATGTCTGCCCTCTATAGTAGAGATTGAAAGATTGAAAAGATTGGAGGACATAAAAAGCAATGAAAAGAGTTACGGACGCTGGAGACAATGTGTAAGGAGGGAAGGAGAAGGGAAGAGTGTAGGAAAGGAAATCAGGGAGGAAAAATAGAGAGGCAAGGCATTTGTAGGACTCAAAAATGGTTTACTACCTGCTGTTGATGGTAACATATATAGTATTCTCAACTGGACTGGTCTGAGATGTATTTCATGTTAGGTAAATTCTCTTTACAAGCCAAATGATGTTTAGCAACCAAATGTTTTTAAAAATAAGAATAAAAATAAAATTTAAAAAAGAAAAGAAACATGCCTTTGCAACTACTGGGCAGACACAGGTACACAAACCCAGGCCTCATGAGAGTCACTTCCCATTATCATCATTCTACTTATAATGTCACTAACCCTGAGCACCTCTGATGTGTGCCAAAACTGAGGGCCCCTGGTACAGAGCAAGGAAAGACCTGTTATTAGGTACCATCAGCTCTTGTCATGGGACAGGCATGCAACATCTCTCTCTCGGATTCTAAACACCATCCTGCAAGGCAAGTGTCATCGTTCTTCTTTTAAAAAGTAACACAAGGAAAACCACCTCTTGGACTTGCTCAAGACTGCTCAGCCTGTGATCACGTCCTGGGATATCTGAGGCACTGAAAAGAACAGGATGGAGGACGGGGAAACCTGTCAACCAGAGGTCACCAGATACTCTAAGCAATGTCAGGGTTCCCAAGTTACAGAGGCCAGGCTTGGCCCACAACTCACTCACCTTCCTTGGACTCTTAGAAATAAAAGAAGATCCCTCTAAATCATGCAGGGACATGACTGTCCCTCCCCCAGGTGCCATCCTCTAGATCCAAGGAGACAAAAAGGAGGACAACAAGTACTTCTGAACACATTGTGTGGGATGTGTGTCTAAAAACGTCATCCTGAGGACAGAGGTGTCGAAGTTGGCGTGTTTCCTAAAGCATGACAACACACACCCAAAACTTCCATAACAATCCCCTTTTCCCTGCACTTTTGCTGCATGCACTATCACTATGGGAACCAGGATGGTTACTTCCAATTCGTTCTCACCCACTACTTATTTATTACACGGTTTCTACTTCACCGGAATTGGTGGCTTCTTTTCTTCTAACTCCATTCTATACAGAACCTCTGCTCTGAGTGAGACTGAATTTATCATCTTTTTTAAACAGAAGTCTCCTCAAAACAGAAACCATAGCAGTAGTGGCAATCTACAATGCCACCGATATGAATTATAAAATATTTTTATTTTATCTGAGGCCATGTAGCCAACTTTATGCAAAATAACTCAGCAGGTGAAAACACTAGCTGACTTGTGAACAGAAGTTTTTATTTGGAAGAAATACAGCCAAAAGAGGCTAGAGAGAGGGGAAAAAAGATTAAATATTAACATGCAATAAAATCGTATTAACTGTAATAAAATATAAATGCGGTTTTAGCATAAGGGATGGTATGAATTGCTCGACCCACTTAAAATATTTTCCAGCATCAGAGACAGAAGACGGCACAGTGGTTTAGGTGCTAGACTTCCACATTGCTGACTATAGTTCAAGTCCTGGACCTAGTGGCTTGAAAATCATGCCAGGTGCCTGTGGATGTGTGCCCAAGATCCCAGGAGGAAAATGGAGGAGAAGGGAGTGGGCATGGCCCTCTCCCCAACCCAAGGCAGATTTCTCACTTTCCTATCTCTGTCTCTCTCTCTCCAGAGACCACACGTACCCTATGATCAAAACCTTTAAATAAATACTTCATATACAACAAATTTACTATTGCACAGGTATCTCATATGTCAATAAGCAGAGATTCTTAGCTGATCATTTAAACAATTCTACCTTTTTCCCCCAACAGCCATCCCTCTATGCACTTAAAGTAAGAAAATTAGAACTCCACTGCTGGTCATTACAAAGTAATTGGTACCAGATTACTCGTTCTCTAAGTCCAGCATAGCCTGATCCTAAAACCAAAAAGAGACACTACCAAAAAAAAAAGAAAGAAAATTTGCAAACCAGTATCTCTCAAGAACATACATGCGAAAATCACTAACAATTTATTAGAAAACCAAATCTATCAATATATATTTTTTTAAAATAATATCAGGACCAAGTGGGGTTTGTCCTGGGAATGCAAAATAGGTTTAAAATTCAAAAGTCAGTAATATTTACTACGTTAATAGGTTAATGGAGAAAAATCATATGAAACTCAACATACTTTCATAACAAAAATGTCAGTAAACCAGAAACAGAAGACAATTTCCTCAATCAATAAAGGGCATCTAAAAAAACCTAAAATTAGCTTTGTACTAAGTGATGAAAGATTCAATACTTTTCCTCTGAATTTGAGAATAGGACAAGAATGTCCACACTATTATCATTTCCATTTTAACACTATCATGGAGGTTCTAGCCAATGCTATAAGGTAAGAAAAATACACACACACACACACACACACACACACTCATGCACGCATACACACAAGAAAAGTAAAACTGTCTATATTCACTGAATGATTGCATTCATAGAAAACCCTAAAGAACCTTTAAACTATAGGATTTATTAAGTTTGACAAGTTGACATGTGCGAGGCCAACATATAAAAATCAAACATGTAACTATACTAAAAGATTTTTAAATTCTATTTGTAATATCATAAAACATAAAATACTGAAGATAAACTTAACAAAATCTATGTTAAGACCTCCACACTGGTAACATTGCTGATAAAAACTAAAAAAAATCCAAATAAATGAAGAGAAATTCAGTGATTGAAAAACTCATTGTTAAGTTGTCTTCCTACCCAAATCAACCTTTAGGTTCAATGTCATCTCAAGTAAAACCTCAAGAGGGTCTCTTGTAGAAATTGACAGGTTAATTCTAAAATGTATATTGAAATAAAATAAACTAGAATGGCCAATATGATCTTGGATGGGAGGGAGGAAAAGAATTGGAAGATGTACACTCTGATTTTAAGACTTAAAACAACAAAGTATCAGTAATCAAAGTAGTGTAGAAGTGGCATAAAGACAGACAAACAGATCAATGAACCAGAGCACAGTTTAGAAACAGAACCAAATTTATGTAGTCTATTGATTTTCAACAAAGATACCAAAGCAATTCAATAGGGACAGGAGAGTATTTTCCACATCTGTTGTTAGGATGACTGGACAGCCAATGATGGGAAAAATCCACCTTGACCCCTATCTTATACCATAAGGGGGAAAAAGGTTTTTTTCAAATAGGCCACGGAACTAAATGTAAAAGTTAGCACTACAAAGCTTTTAAATGAAACAGAATACCCTTGCAACCTTTTTTAGAACTTAATGTTAACCATAAAAGGAAAATAAAAACTTGACTTGAAATTTAAAACTAGACTTCTCTTTAAATATTCTATAACTTAAACTCAAAGCTATAGACATTATAACTTAACCATTATAATGTTTTTTCTACACTATCTATTAATGTGGATTATAGTTATAGTCATTCTGCCTAGTTATTAGTATTAGTTTTAGTTATTATTTAGTATGGTCTGGCTGAGTACATATCAGAACAATTCCAGAAGATCCTAAGACCTTTGAAAAAAAAAAGGGAAAAGTTGATGCATGAAACATATTTATGTAATATTACTGAAAAATACATCCGAATATAGTTAATGCTGTACCTTCTCCAAATTAACACGCGACCTTTGGACAAACCCTGAAGAACCAGGGTTTATTCAGAGAAAAACAGAAAAGAAATGGAAAGAAGGGGAAAATGTCAAGAAGAGACAAGGGAATTAGAAAACAAGAAAAATAAGTGATAAAACAAAGAAAGGCCCAGCGTCTGTGGGACAACTAGTAGTATACAGGGGCTGCGAGGCTGGGAGCCACACGCCAACTGCAGTTTGAGTCCCCAGCCTGCTGGCCCACGAACATGCCAGGCACATGCACACATGCTCAGGATCCTGCCTGGCTGAACAAAGGGGATTGTGGCCCAACCAAGCCCTGTGGAGAGTGTTTCTCTTTCTCATGCACATGTGCATAAATGTTCTACAATGAATTTTAAAATGTAAAAAGAGAAAAGACCCATTTCTGTAAAGTCTTTTATAGTCACACTGCAAATGCAGGAATGACTCTCAAATCAACTACTCCAGTATTAGGAAGAGATATTTGATATGGAATAGTAGTTAAAACATTCATTAACCCAATTTCACACGCATTCAAAATTATCTATGACACATGCTATTAAATACAAGCAACTAGGACCAGCCAGCTAGTGCTTCTGCAAAGGAGGTGGGAGTAGGCAGAGAATATTCTACATCAGGTAAAGAAAGGATGTGTAGTCCCCAAAGCTTCCAAATTCCACGGAGGTCCTTCTTAGGGGCTACCTGTTTTCCTCAGTCTTTGCCCTGGAACCATGATGAAATGGAACAGTGCATCTTTTATCTTAGAATGTAAGCTGTTCACCAATATCGGTCAAAGTTTCTCAAGCCCTTTTTATTCCTGGAGAGTTCACAAACCACAAGGTTTTCTGTGACTGCAGAAAATCTGGCTTTGGGTATTATACGGAGCACAAGAAGCCAGACATAACAGTACAAACTGAGTCCATTTATAATGAAGCTCATGAGCAGACAGACCTTCATTAACACTGGTAGAAGTCCAAATAGTGACTTCCTTGATGGGGATCTGGGGAAGTGGGAGTGGCCAAGGGCATGAAAGAACCCTCTGGGGTGATAGAAACATCCTCTACCTTGGTCTGGGTGCTTGACACATGGGTATACATACAATTCATTAAGCTGCACACTTCAGACTTGGGCACTGTATGCTCCTTATAATGTGTATGGCATTCCTCAACATTTTTTTTTTCAAAAGGATGATTTTATTTAACTTTATTTTTACTTTGACCAGAGAGAGTGAGTGAGAAAGCAAGCCACCAGGTCTGGGACTCGAACCATGGTCAGCCACATGGAAGTCCAGCACCCTTAACCGCCATGCCACCTGCTGGCCCCAATTATCAGTCTGCTTTGGTTTCCTATAGGACATGTCTTTAGAGAGACCTAGGCACCTTTAGAATAGCTGTCTAGGTCACAGCCACAATAGATCAAGATACATAATACCCATGCCTGGTAAGTGAGCATGGTACCCTGGTTTTAGTCTCAACCATCAGTCAACACACCCTAAAACTACCCAATAAACCCACTGCAGGTAATCTGGCATTTGCTGGTGCTTACTACCATTTCATTCATATATAACAAGAGGGTAAACACATGTACTTACCATGTACGACATATGCCCTTAACTAATCTGGTCTACATTTCCAAATTTCTTGAAATAGAGGCCTACGCAAAAGTCCTATATAAGGGGGCAGCAAGTGATGTGGTAGTTAAAGTGCTGGACTCCCACATGGCTGAGCACAGTTCATGTCTCAGACCTAGCAGCTTGAAAATCACATCAGGCACATGTGCCTACATGCCCAAAATCCCAGGAGGAGAATGAAGGAAAAAGGATTTCAATGTGGCCATCTCTCCAAGGGTCGGTCGGTCAGTCGGGGTCTCTCTCTCTCTCTCTCTCTCTGGCGAGCACATGTGCCCTATGGCAAAAAATGAAAGACCCATATAATAATATTAATACTCTTCAAACAAGTCTATTGGTTTGCTAAGCCTATCCCATACTTCTCAGTTAGTACCATCATAATTATTATCCAGTATTGTAAACACTGTCAGTGCACAATGATTCAAGAAAAGATGTGGACAGGAATAAACGAGGAAGGTGTTGAAAGACCAAGAATTAAGGATCTAGCCATCCTTCACAGCAGTAGGCCTCACCAAGAAATCTTACCCTCTAATGAGATAAATGAAACCTCAGTCAAGCAAGTCTTCCAGTTATAATGATAAAGGTAAGGACTATAACTTCACAAGGCTGTAAACTTGACTTATGTTATTTCAAACAACACAAACTGAGGTGATCTGCATTAATGGCAGGAAAGATTTGCGGATGCAATCCTGATAAATCAAGCGAATGAACGAAGAAGTAAAAATAATTTTTTCACCATATAAACTTAAGGCTTCTTAGCTTGAAGAGCTATATAATTTGATGCTTTGATCAAACCCATTGGAAACCAGGTTAGAGTCTAACAAATGCAATGAGTTATATCAGAAAGGCAAATCCACATGGGAGTACAGAAGGCCACAATGGATACGGAATTTGGAGAAGATTCCTGGCAGTGGGCCTTGCCCTATAACTTTCTGGTCACTATGCCCTTTGGTAAATCATGTGAGCTCAGAAAATCCTAAATTTCCTTATCTATAAAATGGGAATTGTGATTCCATCCATCTTTGTGTCATCCCAGGCTGTTCTAAGGCTCAAAGGAGAGAATGAACATGAAAGTATGTGGTGAATTATTGTATGCTATGCCCTCTGCAGGGCTGTTTGCAGGAACTCAGTTCTCCATCCAGCTGGGAGTTGGTCTGGGCAGGGGAAGAAAAATGTCTTGAGTTACAGTGTCAACACCAAGACTTTCAAGAGGTGACCTGGCAGGAACCAGCAGATGGCATAGTGGTTATATCACTGCACTCCCAAGTAGTCGATCACAGTTCAAGTTCCCAACCCAGTGGCTTAAAATTCACAGTGGGTATATGTGCATGCATGCCCAAAGTCCCTAGAGAAGACTAGAAGAGAAGAGACTGCAGCATGGCCAACCTCTGTCAGGGGGAGGGGGGGCTGAATTCTTGTTTTCTGTCTCTCCAGCGAGTGCACGCACCCTATAGCAAAAAGTCTCTTAAGAAACAAAAGTAGTGACCTGGCAGTTTGCCCTACCTGTGGGGCGAACTAGGAAATAGCAACAGCTGATTTTTGCAGACTGCTGGGTTCCAGGTACCATGTATTTCTCTTACCAATGTATTTCTCACAACTTAGGGAGATGAGAATCAGACAAGAAACTCAGGGCTTGGTGATAACGTCCAGCTGTGCACTGGGGTCATTTCCCCAGGTCCCTAAATGTCTGGGTCATACCCTACTCTTCCATACAAAATGCCAAGACCACAAGTTCATGTAGGTAACATGGCCAACTGGAGGGGGATGCCAATCACCAATTGTTCTCACTCCCCCTGTGCTTGAGAGTCTCAAATCACCACCACCATGAAGATATCTACTATTAGAATCAAGGTTCTAACGCTCACCTAAAATAAATTCCTGACCCCACTCCTGGAAAGAATAATGTTCTCAGGGGAGAAAAGATTTGGGGTCTAAATCCACAGTGCAGCTAAAACCACATAGTAACAAGATGCTATACTTATGGTGGAATCAATTCTGACTCAGGTAGGCCAGAGCTGAGCTAGCCAGAGCTCAGTCCGATATGGGTGCCTTTCTCTACCCTATACTTGAGTTTCTCTCCATCTCAGCAGAACTTGGGGTTGAGGTGCCTCCTCCTGGGTCCAGGGCTTAAGTCCATTGGTGCTTTACTCATTCTTCACTCTGAGACTGGTTTGGGACATACACTTGGCCCAATCTATGCCAATGGGATGAAACAGAACTCTATTTAGTAGAGTTGGGACAAACCTGCATGCTTGCTTTCACTGGAAGGAAGGTAGGAGGATGTCAGGCCTGGAAACTGCTGGCAGTCATCCTGTAATTATGACAGGAGGTCATGTCTGACAATAGAGTCAACACACAGGAAGTGGAGCCAGAATGGAGAGAGAGAAACCAGATCCGATGACATCATCTGAGCCCCTGAGCCGACTCTAGATTTATCTCTGGACTGGTGAGTTATGCAAGCCTATAAATTCCTCTTTGACTTAAGCCAGTCTATGCTGGGTTTGGGCCCATTCCTTGTGACCAGAGAAGTACCAGTGCATAGTCTCACTAAGAGCCACCTGTCTCCCAGTGGACTGTGAGTTCCCTGTGATCAGGACCTCTCTTCTGACCCCCTCAGTTACTGTTCAGTGAATTGGGCTGATTCTTGGCACACTTTTGAGAGCTCCAAATATACAGGGGTTAAAGAGGTCAGCTTCAGTAGAGCAAACCTACACCCAAAGCAGAAAACAACAAAAACCTGCAAAGCCCTACAGTGCTCATCTAATCATTAGTTCTAATGTATTCCTGCTCTATTCTCCACCTCCTCGGCTGCAAAACCACCATGATTTATATGGACTACTACCTACTCTTCATCCCCAGATATTCGCCCACTTTGGGAACAGTTTTGGGAAAAGACAGGAGTGATTTCATGCCCCTTTTTTTCATATAAAAAAAAAAAGATAACACAATACTTTTCAAATATCAATTAATACACAGAAATCACAACAGGGACCATTATGCTAACTCACAATACCAGGTTCCTTCACTTCTGTAGCACCAAGGAGCTAAGCAATGGTTACCAGTTAGAGGCAAAGGAAAGACCTTACCATGAAACCTATGGTATGGCTTATTCCTTGGAAATAAACACAAGAGCTGAGCCTGGAATGTTCAGTCCAGAGTCCTGGCTAATGCAAGGGAGGATAAGACAGACCAACTCTCCTAACTGCAAAAGAAGTTTTCAGCCTTTCTCCCGAAATGAAATTTTAGGCAGAACTTTAAACATAGACACAAAGAAGGGAGGGAAGGAGGAAGCTCGGTGGATAATTTGAGTGAAAGGGTAGAATTCCACTCTTCCTGGCCACGGCCCCAGCCCCAGGTCCCTGCATTGCCTCCAAACGACCCTAGAAGCTGCCCCTGTATCATTTTGTTGCTTCTCAAAAGATATGAAAATCAACAAATAAGCAGCAAAGTTATACACAGTTGAAATTCATGGCTCAAGTGAGTGTTTAAAACCATTTCCATTTTTTTAGGCGGAAAAGGCCAGATATCCACAGGCTATGTGAAAACGAAAACAAAGGCAATGAGCCAAGTAATTCTGCCCAAAAACTTACTTTGCTCCAACCAGAGAAATGTGAGCCCTCGTAAAAACTGAACAAAGAATTAATTAACATGAAACCCGAGAGAGACTCCAAAGGCCAGGTGCACAGGTCCTCTGACCTGGGCCACATCCCTGCTCCACCACGTCCCCCTAGAACCCTGACCCTAACAACTAGGCTAAAAGCACACTAGTTGATCCCAGGATGTTCCCAATCTGTTTTTAAGATTTTCATGCAGATCTGTAAGCTGCACTTCTGAGGCTGAACTGGTGCATACATTTATCTTGCAGTTCTGTTTGCTGGCACGGTATTCATTATGCTTGTCTTTGAAAAGGGCTGTTTTCCACCTCTAGAGGAGAACACAGACAAGTTCCACTATTAAACAAGATATTCTGTGTTTATGGCATGGAATTCCTTCCATAATTCAGTGCTTGCCCCCTCCCTGCTCTGGGAACCCTTCCCAGGAAGTCCTGTTGGGCTCTGTCCACCTACTGCCCGATTCAGCCAAAGAGTAACCCTTTGTTCTCGGCAGACGTGTGCATGTTCTCCTGCTCTGAGCAGGTTCAAAGCCAAATGGGTAACTCCCCCTGCAACCAACAGAAGAATGATTTCATTTCTTCTGGTCACTATTTCCAAATTGGAACTGACACTTTCAGGACCATAGAGAAAGACACCTCGTACCTCAGAAACCCCTCCAAAAGGGAGTTTTCCCGAAAAAAAGAAATTCCACAGATGTTCACTAAATGGACACTCTGAGTCCCTGAGTAGCAACAGAGATGACCCTGTCCTTGCCCTGAAGGCTCTCAGAGTCCAGGGGAGGAAGCTGGCCTTCTCAAAAATAGCAAGTCTCTTTGTTTCCAAATGTTTTCTTTCAAGTCAAGGGCAGACCTCTCTGCAGAACATGGATCCTGGAGATAAGAAATGAGAACCCTGGCAATCCTGCCCTAACCCAGAGAGATTCTTACTACTTTCTCATTATGAGAGTGAACTAGGAGGGCCTGAAGGCAGGACCTAGTGTCTAATACGGGTTAAATAATGAACGCCTAAGCCTAGGCAATATCTCCAAGAAGTTCTTTTGCTTGTTTGTGTGTCTGAAATACCTGCCCTGTGTAAATTAAGACATGCGGTGTGGAAGGTGCTTCTGGCAAGGTGCCAACGAACCTGGGCCTCAATCTGTTTGGCCACCATGAATGTGCTATAAAACCCCTGGGTAAATCCCTCCCTGAGCTATCACTCAGACTCATCCTTGGTTGATAGTATTCTAGCTTAGTATAACCAGTGTCCCTCATCCTAAGAGATGGTGGAACATCCTGGTAACATCTTTTGAGGTTCTCTCTTTAGCTCTGGTGACTTTGGAATCACTGGCTCAGAAGACCCTCAGAATCACAGGCACTTGAAGTAAAGGTGACCTCTACCCAGAGAGCTAAGCACAAGTAGACCAGACCCTCCCATGTCATTGTCGTGGTACACCCAATGTTTCAACCTCTCCGACCTCTCTCCCTCTCACCTCCTTCCTGTAGCGTCTTGCAGATACCTGGAAGTAATTACCTTTAAAAAGAAGTAACCTACCCAAAAGGCTACCAACTAATGTTGTCAACAGAATCAAACTCAAGAGTTCTTCAACCTCTTCTCTTGTCCAAAAAGACCAATTCCTTCCTTCATTCATTCATTGTTAGGAGTCAGCCTCTTCGAGAAAAATCACATTCCTCTCAGCATCTTTCTGCTCTATTTCTGCAAGTCACAAGTATTGGCTGAGGTGAGGGAAGGCACTAGTCTCTGTACTGGCAGCCACGTCCAGAGACTATGCAAAACAAGTCCATCTGCCAGCAGGGCGAGCAGACCATTCCACCTGAGGAGTCCAGAGGCGGCTACGTAAGTAGGAAGCCTCGGTGGCAGGTAAACAAGGAACATACAGAAGGCAGATCAAGGCAGTGAGTCCCGGGCAGCAGGTGGTGGTGGTGGAGTGGACAGAATGCAACTGCTGTCTGACCAAATTCGCTGCAGTGATGGAAACACACCACTTAGGCAGGAGAAATCCAGCAAATGGAAGTGGGTAAGGGGCTGGAGCATCTGCCTAAGTGGGTAGATGGAAAAACCCAATCAGAGAAGAAAATTCCCCGCCCCAGGTAATAAAGGCAGATTAGTAGAGGGAATGTCTAGTTGATTAAGACACATTTCATAGAGGCAATGAGATCAGTGGGCCCAGACACATTTGATAGAGATGAGATGAGAACAATCAGAGCCCAGCCGACCATCAACCTACACAACCTAGATTTAAAAAGGATAAACCTTGCAGAATGCATCTGCCAGGGACTTTGGCCACACTCTGTCTGCTCAGGCCTGCCCCTGCCTCTCAGGAGTGTACTTTCACTAACACACCACCTTTTGCTTTTGCTGTTGGCGTGTCTGGTTTGATTCTTTGTCCAAAACACCAAGAACCTGGGTGTCATCACAGAAGCCATCTCGCAATGTGCACGCACAATCTACAAGAGTAGCCATACATAGCCAGGGAGCAGTGGAAATGTACCTTTACCACTGAGGAACTGAGGTTTCGATTTCACTTTATTTTAACTAAGTTCTTAGGTTCATATGACCAGCAACTGCCATTTAGACAATGTGTCCCCAGGCTATTTTCTCATATAGTCCACCCTCTGAAAGAAACAAACCTTCTCTATTTAAAAACAAGAACTAGGACCAGCAGGTAGCATGGTGGTTAAGGTACTGGATTCCCACATGGCCGAGCACAGCTCAAGTCCCAGGTCCAGCAGTTTGAAACTCACAACCGATAAATAAATGTTTAACACACATACACAACATACAGAGACAGACTATGGGGAGGTACCTTAGCGTCAGCCTCATCTATTAGGTTTTCAGGAAAGCCATGACATGTTTTTCTGTGCAAAAATGTGTCATGACTTTCCCAACAACCTAATAGAAGTAGAGCAGAGTTTAGAATCTGTGTGCTTCAAGGGAGATGAGAATCACTCTCAGCCTACCAATTCTCTTCCTTTACACACATAAACTAACCTTCCCATCTTCAGAAAAGTGACATAGAAACTGGGGATGGCCCACAGTGAAGTCTAGAGACATAACCCCTGTGTCTATGACCTTGAGCAAGGGCCCTTCTCTCTGAACCAGTGTCCCTTCCTCCCTGTCATTCAGACAAGAGAGATGGAAAAGGAAACCTTGAAGGGCCCTATTCAGCCCTAAGAGTCTAAGATAAGAAACTACACGGAACTTCATCAAAATTTAAAATTTTCACGCTGGAAGAATATCATCGTGAAAGCAAAAAGATAATCCACAGAAAGAAAGAAATGTTTGCAAATCTTGTATCCAGTAAGTGATAGGACCCAGAATATATAAAGAACTCTTGGGACCAGAGGGCATGATGGTTACATCACTGGACTTCCACATAGTCAACCATGGTTCAAGTCCTAGACTGGGCACTTAAAACTCATACCAGGCACATGCACGTGTGTGCGCATGCATGTGTACCCAAGATCCCGAGAAGAGAATGGAGGAGAAGGGACTACGGCACAGCCATCCCCCCAGGGGGTGACTTCTTGCTTTCTGTCTCTCTGGAGCCATCTCTCCAGCACTCCAGCAAGCACATGCACCCTATAGCAAAAAAGCTCTCCCTCTCAAAAAAAAAAAAAAACACCTCTTACAACTCAATAATAAAAGAAAACAAATAATACAGTTTAAAAATGAAGCAAAGGATCTGAATAGACATTTCTCCAGAGAAAATATACAAATAAAGCTCGGCCCGATAGTGTAGTTGGTACAAATTAAATTGCAGTGTGGATGCCCAGGTCAGCCTGAAAACACACTAGATGTGTGCTTGTGTAGCCAAGACTCCAGTGATCCTTGTCAGGGAGGGAGGATTGTAGTATGATAAGACTTTCGAAGGTGTTTTGCTCTCTCTTGCATGCACTATCATGAATAAAAACTTTAAAATATATATACACTCACACATACACACATAAAATGGCTAGCAAGCACACAAAAAGATACTTGACATCATTAGTCACCAGAGAAATGCAAATCAAAACTGCAGTGCAATGAGATACCACTTCACGCCCACTTGGGATCTCTAGAAACAAAAAGACAATGACAAGAGTTGACAAAGATGCAGAGACACTGGAACCTTCATATATTGCTGGTGGAAATGTAAAATGATTCAGCTACTTTGGGAAACATGCTGGCAGTTCATCAAAATGTTATGCTATTCCTAGATTTATACCCAAGGGAACTGAAAAACCTATGTTCACACAAAAATTTGTGTAGGGATGTTCATAGCAATATTATTCATAACAGCCAAAAGCGTAAGCAACCCAAATGTCCCTACGTTAATGAAAGAATAAACAAAATGTCACAGCCATACAGTGGAAGATTACTCAGCCATAAAGGGAATGAACATGGATATGTGCTACAGTATGGATGAACTTTGGAAGCAGTGCTGAGCCAGACACAGAAAGCCACATATTGTATGATTCTAGCTGTACGAAAAATCTCAAACAGCAAATCTATATGGACGGAAAGTAGATTGGACATTGCCATGGACTGGGGCAGGAGAGATTGGACAGAAAGAGGGGTGGGGGCTAACAGGTAACAGGCTAACAGGAGCTCCTTTTGGAACCGATGAAAAATTTCTAAAATCGATTTTGACGACAGCCAGCACAGTAGTGAAAATGTAGCACTCTGCAAGTCAAAATTCGCAGGGGAAGGTTCTCCATTCAAGTGCGGAGACCTCCCCGAGTACACCAGGCACATGCTTACCCATGACCCAAAACTGGCTGAAGGGCAGGAGTGCATCGTGGTGTTGGGGACCCTGCTGAGGGTGTGTGCTTGTGCTCACTTGCTCTGTCTTCAAATAAATGAACTAAAAAAGAAATGGATTTTGATGATGGCTATAGATGTCTGTGAATATAGGGGGGAAAATCACAGGATTCTATCATTTCAATTGGCAAACTGTATGGTATAGGACTTATAGTTCAATAAGATTACTTTGTGGGACCAGCAGAGGGCATAATGGTTATGTCGTTGAACTCTCATGTAGTTGACTGCGGTTCAAGTCCTAGACCCTAGCTTAAAACTCATGCCAGGCACCATGTGCATACGTGCCCAAAATCCCAAGAGGAGGATGGAGGAGAAGGGATGGCAGTGTGGCCATCTACTCTGGGCAGTGATTTCTCACTTTCTGTCTGTCTCTCCAGCAAGTGCACATGCCCTATAGCAAAATCTCTTTTAAAAAAAAGACTGCTTTGGGAGCATCAGGTGGCATGGTGGTTAAGGTGATGGACTACCCCACAGCCAACCTGGACCAGGTGGCATGCTTTCTCACTTTCTCTTTCTCTCCTTCTGCCTATTCCTCTGTCTCTCTTTGGTGAGCACATGTGCCCAATAGCAAACTAAAAATAATAATTATTATTATAAATTAATAATTTTTAAAAGACTGCTTTAAAATGAAAGTATGAGGACCAGCAAAGGTCAAGGTGGCTGGATCCCACATGACCAAAAGCACAGTTGGAGTCCCAGACCTTCTGGTTTGAAAACCATGCCAGGCAGTATGGTGAATGCCCAAAACCCAGAAAGGAGAGTGGAGGAGAAGGAACTATGGTGTGGCCATCCTCTCGGGGTGGGGAGGTAGCGATTTCTCACTTTTCTTCTCTCCCTCTCTGTCTCTCTCCAGCGAACACACACACAACCTAAATGAAAGAGAAAATATTAGAACATATGACCATGCATGGGATCAGCAGATGAAGTAGCAGTTACATCACTGGACACCCAAAGGACTGACCATGGTTTGAGTCCCAGACCTAATGGCTGGAAACTCACATCAGGCACACGTGCATGCATGCCCAAAATCCTGGGAGAAGAACTGGGGAGAAGGGATTGTGCGTGGTCCTCAAGGGGGGTAGGGGGGAGGTTGTCTCACTTTCCCTATCACTATCACTGTTTCTGTCTCTGTCTCTCTCTGGTGAGTGCATGTGCCTAAGGCAAAAGTATCTTTAAAAAAAAAAAAGAGAGAGAAAGAAAGTATGACCATGCCATCAGCCCTACTACTTAGACAAGACCAGTTAATTCTGTAATCTTTTCTTGCCAGGTCTCAAGGCCAGGTGCTGGTGACTAGCAGAGGCCATCTGAGCCTGGCTACTGAACAAGGGCTTAGGTCAGGCATGCTTCATTCACAAACAAGGGGCCTGCCTCTTTGGAAGCAGTCTTTGTTGTCACAGAGCAAAGGTGGCCCTCTGTGTTACAGCTAAGATTATCTAAGTTTCCTGGTACAAAATTACATCTTCTTTTTTTTTTTAAAGAAAAAGGGGGGCAAGAAAAAAGGGAAATGCAGAAACTTAAATATTCTTTTTGAGTCAAGTCCAGGAAGCCCTTCTGGCAACTAGAGTGACTGTGTCCACTTCTGTAAATGACCGGAATGGCAGCTGTGAACGATATGGTCACGTGTTCCCAAGGGTCTCCACACCGTGGCAAAGGTCAGGTTCAGATCATCATTCTATAGAATCCCGGAACCGAGCCTCTGATGTAACTTGAAAATGTGCCTTGTCAGGGAGGAAGGAAGGCCTTTAAAAACCAGGTACTGACCAGGAATAAAACACCTCACTTCCCATTTTCCTGGGGCCAGTGGCTTAAGGAGAAAGACCAGGTGAAGAGTTCCTGGCAGAGGAGAAATTCGGACGACACAAGAAAGTAAAGCTGCCTGGTTTAAAAGACACACTGGGATGTATAAATAAGTGTCCCCTCATCAAAGCAGGCAGCCTGGCAAGCTGGGCATATCATTCTGGCAATGTCGCCATTCCTCAGGACATTTTCAAAATGCCAGCGGAAGACCTTCTTTGGAGTCCATGATGCGTTCCACTCAAGATCTCCAAAGATAAAAATCTTGGATCTGTGAACACAGATTTGATTTCCTTACAAATACTCAAGAGTTTCTTTAAGATAAGACTGGTGAATAAGGTCAGCGATCAACCTGGATCACTATTTTTAGCCAGGAGCAAAGCAAAATGTAAAGAAATTGGCTCAAAAAGCCATTCTAAACACTAGCGGTCCCAAGTCTGTGGGGTGAGGGTGCAGCCCAGTAATGGCTGCTGGGGTGCCAGCACCATTCCTCAGGACATTTTCAAAATGCCAGCGGAAGACCTTCTTTGGAGTCCATGATGCGTTCCACTCAAGATCTCCAAAGATAAAAATCTTGGATCTGTGAACACAGATTTGATTTCCTTACAAATACTCAAGAGTTTCTTTAAGATAAGACTGGTGAATAAGGTCAGCGATCAACCTGGATCACTATTTTTAGCCAGGAGCAAAGCAAAATGTAAAGAAGAAATTGGCTCAAAAAGCCATTCTAAACACTAGCGGTCCCAAGTCTGTGGGGTGAGGGTGCAGCCCAGTAATGGCTGCTGGGGTGCCAGCACTACGTGTGTGCTGAGACTTCATGTAAGCAAGCAGGTCTCCCTCAGGAGACCTCTCTCTACCTCCAGCATCTTCCTCCCAGGATAAAAACCATCAGACACCTACTAAGAAAATTGCCAAAACAATTAACGCAACTTCAACTTCAGGGAGCCTGATGGAGACAGAGTGACGCCTCATTAAACAGTCAATCGGTTATCAAACACTCCCTGCCAGAAGCTGCAGAGGATTGAGAGAGAGGGAAGCTGGGATCCCTGCCCACAAGAAGTTCACATTCTTGCTAGGACTAAGAAAACAGCATGAGATCAAACAGGACCAAGGTTCAGGATGACAAGGCTGCTTCCACCCAGGGGGCGAGTCCTTTCAGTTCTGCAGAGGACACACCGGCTGACTGACCTCTCGGCTTCAGCACACGCTGTGCACAGCCACAGTGCATAGAGAGGAGTCAAGACCCACACATTGGAACCACACCTCGGAGGGTTCCCTGGCTCAGGTGGCGACTAAGTCCCTTACACTGGTTTTTCTTTACAGGCAAAATGAAGCCAGATCTAGAACAGAATGAAGATGTGATGTTAACTATGCTATGGTCACAAAGAAACACAGGAAGCCTCACGTGTTTGTCTAGAGGGTTGGCAGGTCACAAACCCCTCTAGGCAAAGTCCCCCAGGTACCTGGCATTCAACCTGAGGAGCTCAGAAAGGGCCAGAGCTTCAAATAACAGCTGACCTCAGAAGTCGCTGGAGGTGGGGAGGAGGGTGGGTGCTCTCAAGCTTCAGGTCTGATTGGCTCTTCAGTCCCTCTCCACCTGCTGCCCCTTTGGGCACCTTGGCCTCTCCCTCGAATACCCCAAGAGCAATCACTGTGGCTGCACTGCAGGGTTTGCCTCCTGTGTGGGGCCCGCGTGGCACCAGCATCACAGGGAGACCTGAATGAGTTGGGACTTGGGGCTCTGCACTGCTTTCCAAAGGGATTAGGAGGAAAGATGGATTCTGAATCACTTCCTGAAGTCATTTTCAAGAGGCAATAATAAGGATAATGCCTTATGAGTGTCTACTGCCCTGTAGGTTATAAAATGCATCTATACACTTCCTGTTTGCAAGCTGACTATTCGATAACCACAGAGAAGAGAGATGGCACAGATGGGAAATCACAGAGCAGGGACTCAGAGCCTGACTCCAAGTCCAGCACTCTTCACAGGACAGTCCTCGGACTCACTGCTCGGCTAGAACGGGGAGGGACTGCAGGTCCAGTCTATCATCTTACTGGCTTTTTTCCCCAGCAAAGAGTCATTTAGTTAATGCCTCTGAACTTCATTTGCCTCAGCTGCAAATGGAGAGGAGCATTAACTACCGCAGGGCGGGTTGAGAAGACAGGTAAGAAGGTCTATAAGAATGTTCAGCCTGGTACCTGAAAGCAAAGGGTGTGAGCCACCTGACACCACGCTACTGGGCCACTGTCCAGCCGAGAATACATGCCCGCTGGAACACTGACATGGGCATGCACATGACCCCAGGGCCCCAAACTGCACTCGGCCCTTCTGCTTTTGTGCCAGGCTCGCTACCGCTGCAGATGCTGACCTCAGCACCCTGGCAGGAGCCAGGCACCTTTCTGCTGTAGTCACTCGCCGGCTGCACACACACACACACACACACCCCATGCCCCAGGCTCCCCTGCAGCAATTTCTGCTGCCAGCAAGCTGAGCCAAGACCAGGAACAAGCCCCTTGCTGAAGAAAAGGGTGTGCTCCTCTTTCCACCTGGACAGATGGGGCCAAAGAAAGACGACACTCGGGGAACACAGGGCTCCAGCTGGGCCATGACTGTAGCTTTTAAAAAGCCCCACAGCTGAGACTAATCGGTGGCGTGGTGGTTAAGGCGCTGGGCACTCCCACATGGCCAACCATGGTTCGAGTCTCAGACCTGGTGGCTTGAGCGTACGCTCTCTCCCTCTTTCTCTCTCTCTGTGTCTGTGTATCTCTCTGGTCAAATTAAAATAAAATGAATAAAATAATTAACAACAAAAAAAAAGCCCCACAGCACTTCCAGGGGTTGGGGGACAGGAAAAGATCCCCCAATGCTCAGACACTGCTAAGCCCTGAACCTGACTGGGAGGTAGAAGACACTCCGGGGACCAGTCCTGGCCAATTATCTTGTCACCTGGCTTTTGGTAATGAGGGCTCACCAAGATCTCATGCTAAAGGTGAGACATTACCCCCGTTTTACACAGAAGACCAAGGCCAAGGAAGGTAAGGTCACTGTTTCGTTGCAAATCTGGGATTTGCACCAAGCTCCATCTTCCAATACACCTCTGAAAGCGTAGGCTAGGGATGAGGGAGGGTCAGAGAGAGCCCAAGAAGGTGCAGCTCTGTGGGGAAGGAAGGAACCTGCTGGGACAGCACTTGTGGTTCACAGCCCCTAAAGTCACCTATAATCCTCTCAATACCACAAGGCAAGTGTCACTCCCATCACTCCCATCTTACAAGTGAGGAAGCTGAGGTCACCGACCACACGGCCGAGGAAGACGACCAGCCACTGGGTTGGCTGAGCCCAGCTCTGGCGTGTCACCTCCCACCTGTAAGCCTCGGTCCTGAGTGATGTGCAGGGAATTCTCTGTGATGCCAGGAACACCGTGCAGCAGGAAGGGCAGGAGGTGTCGGCGTCCTCCTTGCTGCCTCCTGTCTGACCTCGGGCAGGTCACTTAATGGCCCCCACTCCACGCTGCCCCGTCTGTGAAACTGGAGCGACACTCACAAGATTGCCGAGAGAAGGAACTCAGACAGCACGGTGGACGCACCCAGGGCTGAGTTCACAGGGCCTCAGCGTGAGGGTCATATTCCAATTCCAGGAATCACACAGCTACCAAGCCCAAAGTCCCCTGATGTCTGTTTGGCTCCTAAGCTCTGCTTTTCTTCCCTTTTCTGAGCAATACTTAAATCGAAAGATCAAGGGCTCCCACCTGGGCCAAGCAGACAAGAGACAGCTGGTCAGGCAGAGGCCGCAGTTCTGCGAGGGCAGCACGCGGAGCCCCACCCTGCCTCAGAGCAGGGTGCTGAGCTTTGGACTTCATTTTTTCTTTTTAACCCTGGATCACCCTGTAGACGCAGGCTTCAATCTTCTCAGCTGTCGCAAGATCAGATCCTGACCATTAAACCAGTCCCTCACCTTTTTCACTGCCCCTCGGGAAATACCCCACCCAATGGCAGTTGGAATGAGGCTGGGGACGGCCCAGTCTAGGCCCTCCTAGGAGCAGAGGATAACCTTCAGCTCACTTCCTTGGCAAGCCGACCCCAACTCCCTCTTCGACCTCTTCTGTCAGGCAGTTCATCAGGATAGGGGCCTGATCAGTAAAGTAGCTTTGGAACAGGAGACTCTTCTGGCTAGGCTGAAGGCACACTATCATCATCCAGCCCCCATCCTGCCACCCCTCACTGGGTGACTCAGAGCAAGTCAGCAGTCTTTCCAAGCCTCAGTTTCTCCTCTGTAAGGCTGAGGCTAGCTTTACCATTCAGGGCTGGAGAAGGTTAAGCATATGTTTTCTAGAAGCGGGGTTAGCTTCTTTATTTCCTCTTTCACAGAGAAGGAGCAGATATGGAAAGGACAAGCAGCTTGCGGGGTCACACAGCGGCAAATGTCAGAGCCGGGAACGAACCCAGAGCCCAGAGTTCACAGCCTCGGCCTGGCTCCGCATAGCCCGGCTACACAGCACCTAAGACCTGACCTAAGACTGAGACTGCAGGGGCTCCAAGACTTGTCCTTCACAGGGTGACAGCTGAGGAAGAATTAAAGTGCAACAGAATGTACTCAATCCCCAGGTAGAAACTCCCAGCCTTTCACGTTTCAATTTGGTGAGCCTGAGAAGAGGGCTGCAGGGCTGAAACCTGGGCCTGGTTCTCTATGGCCACAACCCCCCCACGTCCACCTGTGCCTAGAGATGCCTCTAAGGAGTGGGAGCGAGGTGGTAGGAAAAACGTTTCTAAGTCAGTCTCCAAACTTAGGTTCCAAGCACTAACCCATACCGCCAATGTGAACGGTGCCCGGAGAGACCTGCTGTCAACTCTCCCAGGTCTGGGCTCTTGCCCTGTCCCTTGCTTCACCCTCCTCCACTGAGTGTTAAGGTGCTGTCAGCCTGAGAGCCTGGACTCCTCTCAGCACCTGGGAGCTGAGGCTGAGTCTTCACCCTGCCGATCACCAAGAGTGGGCCTCAGGCAGACAATCTAACAACCCCCAGCCTTATTTCCTCACCTAAAGTGAGGACTTAAACAGTATCTCCCTTGGGGGAGGAGGTTAACAGTAAGGATTCAATGAGAAAGGAGCAGAGCCAGCAGGTGGCATGGTGGTTAAGGTGGTAGAATCCCACATAGCCAACCACAGTTCAAGACTGGGACCCGCCAGCTTGAAAATCATACCGAGTACGTGTGTGTACATGACCAAAATTCCGAGAGGAGAGGGGAAGAGAAGGGATTGTGGCATGGCCATCCCCCCCAGGGGATGATTTCTCACTTTCCCTCTCTCCCCTCTAACAAGTACATGTGCCCTATGACAAAAACCTTACAAAGAAAAAAGTGAGAAAGGAGGTCCTGTATGGAGAGCCCAGTTCACTCTGTAAAAGTCAGCGCATGAGCTGATAACAAAGGCAACTATCTCTTCGTCTCCAGTTATAGTCAAAATGCCAGCAAGCTAACCGCATGAAAACCAGACCACGCAGGCCAGCCCGTTACATGTGTTAACTGGCTCCCAGGTTTCCTGCCCAGCCAGGGTCCAGACTCCATAAAATAGGAGCAAGCGAGGGCCGTGACTTTCCTAAGTTGATATGTATATAAAGAAAGTAACTAAAGATTTTATGAAGTTACATGGAGAGGAAGGAGTGGAGGCAGTCATCTTTGAGAAGATAGACCAAGAAAACAACTGAAGAGCTAAAGGCAAGTTGACACAATGTCCAGCAGAGACAATCTTCTGTCACTACTGCCCCTGGAGTCCTCAGAGCTTGTCCCTCAGGAGGATGGGAAGAGGCTGGCTTCCACCCAAACTCCGAGCTATAACTGGAGTGAGTGGGGAGATAGGTGCCTGGCTTAAGTTCCTATGGGTTCCTCCCTCACTGTGTGACACTGGGCAAGTCACACTGCCAGGTCTGAAAAAGGGGAAGATTCAACTGGGGGCCTCTGAGGACCTCTCCAATCCCAACCTCACTGTCTGGGATTCACCATTTGTCAGACATCAAAATCAGGCCATGTAACCTATGGTTGCCCCATCTGGCTTAAAATCAATTGGATTGGGGCTGGCAGCTGGCGTGGTGGATAAGGGCGCTGGACTCCCAGATGGCCAGCGACGGTTCGAGTCTCGGACCTGGTGGCTTGCTTGCTCTCTCTCTCTCTTTCTCTTTCTCTCTGTCTTTCTGGTCAAATTTAAAAATAAAATGAATGAATAAATAAAATTAAGTAAACAATTCTTTAAAAAAAAAAAATCAATTGGATTATCAGGACCAGCAGTTGGTGTGATGGCTATGTCACCGGACTCCTATGTAGTCGATTGTGGTTCGAGTCCCAGACCTGGTGGCTTAAACTCATGCAAGGCGTGTGTGCGTGCATGCCCAAGATCCCGAGAGGAGAATGGAAGAGAAGGGATTGCAGCGTGGCCATCCCCCCTGGGGGGTGATTTCTCGCTTTCTGTCTCTCTGTCTCTCTCTGTCTTTCTGGTAGCGCACACGCCCTATAGTAAAAACCTCTCAAAAAAAAAAAATATATATATATCAATTGGATTATCCATCTGGCCAACCTAAAATATATCTTAGCTTTCTCTACCCCAACCAGACAAGTACCACCCCACATGGCTATCTAGAAAAAGACATATTAAACACATCTCGTACCAAGTTCTTCCTGACTGCTTCCACTTCCTTGCATTCTCTTTATGAATTTCAGATGTTTTAACTTCACTCCCACCAGATAAAAATTCTTAAGAGCTCTAGACAGATTCACCATTCATTTAATAGTTCAATAATTGAGAATTTGTGTAAGCACAAAGTTCACTTTTGCATTATCCTGAAAAAAGGACTAAGGGGCTAATTACTGGTTTAAAAGAGCAGCATTCCATCCATTGACTTATTAAAGCTGTTTTTGTGTGATTTAAAAAAACAGTGTTTCATGGGAACCAGCAGTTAGCGTAATGGCTATGTCGCTGGACTCCCACGTAGTCGACCGCGGTTCGCGTCTCGGACCCGGTGGCTTAAATCTGACGCCGGGCATGTGTGCGTGCATGCCCAAGATCCCGAGAGGAGAATGGAGGAGAAGGGATTGCGGCGTGACCATCCCCCCTGGGGGGTGATTTCTCGCTTTCTGTCTCTATGTCTCTCTCTGTCTGTCTGGCGAGCGCACGCGCCCTATAGCAAAAACCTCTCAA
Organism: Tupaia belangeri chinensis; assembly: GCF_000334495.1. Classification (NCBI taxonomy): domain Eukaryota; kingdom Metazoa; phylum Chordata; class Mammalia; order Scandentia; family Tupaiidae; genus Tupaia; species Tupaia belangeri. The sequence continues at coordinate 398,959 of NW_006206856.1, forward strand.
AAAAAAAAAAAAAACAGTGTTTCATTATATGCTATTGTTAACTATTTACTGAAGAACAGTCAAGGATATCTTCTTTTAAAAATATTGATCACTTCCTTAGATTATATTAGAGTAAAATAATAAAACCACATTTCTTCCAGAATGGGCGTTTTGTGGTTAAAGCAGCTGGATCCCACACGGCCCACTGTGTGGTTTGAGCCCTAAACCCAGCAGCTTGAAAAATATGCCAGGCACGTGTGTGTGTGTGTGTGTGTGTGTGTGTGTGTGTGTGTGTGTGTATGCTCTCGAAATACTGAAAGGAGGGAGAAATGGAGGAGGGGGATAGCAGTATGACCATGTCCCATGAGGTAGTACCTCCTTGCTTTCCGTCTCTCCTTTTTTCTCTCTCTCCAGCAAGTACACACACCCTCTAGCAAATTTAAAGAAATAAAAAGAACATGGAATTTCTTTGGGAGGAGGGAGGTCCTTGAATTAATGTGTACTGCTTTTTTTGTATTTTGGCTTAAACCAAGTTAGGACAGGGTGCAAATATGTTTAATGGGCTATATTTTACACATAACAAATGCTCAAAACAGTACTTTATAAATGATTAAATAATAGCCACATTAAACTACTCATTTTTAATCTTCCCAGCTTTAATCCTATACTAATTTATATCTTTAAAATGCAGTAGCCAACAGAGGCACAGCTGGAGACCTCCCTGGGCATGTGGGCATGTATGTGCCCATGACCCAGGGCTGGCTGGGCTGAGGGTGGGTTGTGGCATCAAGATCCTATCGGAGGTACTATGTGTCTCTCTCTGTCTCTGTCGCTCAAAAAGTAAACAAACTTTTTAAAAAAGCAAAGTTCTTGGGGTCTAGACGACAACACTGTAGTAACCTGATGCTCTGTTAAGCACATGGGAAAGTTCTGGGTTTGCATCTGGAGACCTCCCTAAACATGCCAGGTGCTCAGGTACCCATGGTCCTGGGCTGGCTGAAGCTGGGGCAAGATCGTGGCCTACTTGGGGTATCTGTCTCTCTGTCTCTCTAGCTGATAGATAGAAATGAACAAACTTTAAAAAAAAAAAAAAAGCCAAGTTCGTGTGTAAGTGCTTTCATTATACCACATTTAATGCTGTGTCTAAACCTTTGGAAAACATGAGCACAGAGACCGTCTGCTCAGCTGGCGTTTCTGACCGACAAAAGACAGTGAAGATGCGGTCTTTGTGCTGCCAATGCACCTTGACAAGGACTCATGCTGAAGATCCTCCCTGGATGTGGTTCCTAGAATGAGCTTCTCTGAATGAGTCGCTGCTTCCCTTTGTTGAGAGATTAAAACTGCCGGTTAAGATGTGCTCTCTTTTGCAGCCACTGCTGGAAAACCTAAAAGCCAATTCAGTGTCCAGGTGTTGGCAATCCATTCACCTCGAGCACCTTGGCAAGCCTACTTTGTTTCAATTCTCAATGACCCCATTTTTCATCAAATTCCTTTTTTAAAAAAAAAAAATCTGCCATAGAGTGCTTGAAGACATTGGAAAGAGACAGAGAAAAAGAGAGAGATAAAGTGAGAAAGCACCCCCCCCCAGAGGGGATGACTGTGCCACAATCTCTTCTCTTTCTCCATTGTCCCCCCAGGATTTTGGTCACACACGCCTGGCATGTTTTTCTTTCTTTCTTTTTCTTAAAAATTTGTATTTATTTATTTGTTTGTTTCTTGTTTGTTTGCTTGTTTAGAGTTTGCTTTGCACTCACCAGAGAGACAGAAAGTGAGGAATTACGCCCCCCCCCCAGAGGGGATGGCCATACCACAATCCCTTCTCCTCCATTTCAGGCATGCCTGCATATGTGCCCGGTGTGAGTTTTAAGCTGCTGGGTCTGAGACTTGAACCGTAGTTGACTACATGAGAGTCCAGTGATGTAAACATCACATCAGCCACCCGGCATGTTTTTCAAGCCACTGGATCTGGGACTGGAACCACACAGTTGGCCACAGGGATTCAAGCCACCTTAAGCACCACACCACCAGTTAGACCCATCAAATTCTAATTTCTAAACCACCTCAAGCTTTTAGAAGCAGAAGAGGCAAAAAATCCCTAACTAAATAGTAAAATAATATTAATAGCAAGATTTTACTGCATGTAGAAATAAAATCAATAATCAAAGACATGAGACAGCAGACACATACCAGGTTGGACATTTTTCTCCCCCACCGAGGCATAAAGGCAGTATTCACCTTGAAATTAAACTGCAGTGAGCAAACATTCCAAAACGCAGGCTCCATTTTTTTTTATTAGAAACTCATATACTTTTTAGTTACCTAGAATGAGTATTTCATCTGAAAGAACTACAGCACTTAAGTGCCTGGCACCCAAAGCAAGGGGAAGAATAACGACAAGTTTGAGTGCCTTTTATCTGGGTCACTGGTGTGAAAGAGACTTCAAAAATCTAGTGCTTGGCTTCATAGACTTTTTGTTTTAACCAGATGCTCCAAATGCCAGCCAACATCTAAAAGGCTGCACCCTACCCTCAAGATCTCCTATCTACTAGCCTATTACACTGGTCTGGGACTCGAAATGCGCAACCAGCCATGTGGGATCAGGCCACCTTAACCACAAGGTTAAGAACAGCTGAGGTTGCTCAGAGTGAAATGACTTCTGATTGTAACACGATATGGTATGAGAGTAAAACTGTGCAGGCTTGGTGGAGGACAATGTGGCAGTTAAGTATGGAAATTAAAAATGCACCCTCAAACTTAGAGTTTACTTCTCCATACTCATCTCAGAGAAGTGTTTACGTGTATGCACAAAGCAACACACACAGGGGTAGTCGATGCGGCATTGTTCAAAACAGTGAAACTTGTGGAATTAACCTGAATGCTCATCAGAAGAAGAACAATGCAATAAACTGGTGCATACGTGCATCAGCTTATTTTACAGCTACAAAGAAATTTTGAGAGCTCTGCACATGGATGGGGAAGATGTGTAAGACACATTGAGGGGTAAAAGGAAAGCTGTATAAGCATGCATTATATCTCCACCCAAGATATTTAGAATACCCAAACTAGGGCCAGCAGATGGCACGGAGGTTAAGGAGGCTGATCCTACATGATGGTCTCCACACATGGCTGAAGCCTACCCAGCCAAACAACCTTCCAGCCCTCAGCAACCCCAGCTAGGAGGGCCCCAATCTCACTTAAATTAAAAAGGGAAGACACCGTCTACTACTTCCTTAACGCCTATCACATGAGCAGAACAGGACTCGGGGGACAAACCCTGTGACTGCTGATGGCAGAAGGGCCCGGGAATCTGAGTCTGGTAGGAGGCAGAAGTCGGGAGGGTACCATCTACCCCTAGATCACCTGCTAATCCCCCCACCCCTGCCTTCCAGGCCAGGGACACCCTATTAACATCTCTCTATTCAGTGCATCCATCCCCTCAACAGTGACACTGCACACAGTCTCTCCCTATCCACCCCACCACCAGAATTCCAGAGCTCTGCAATTTCTTCAGAACCTTCCTGGTGAGGAGCTGATGGGGGTCTGTTTGGGAGTTCTCCCATGGGTGGTATTCATTGCTACATCGGCACCTCTACTGCTGGGCAGGTTGTCTCCTCTGTACCTATGCTGCTCACATTTTGCAGACAGTTAAAAATTAAACATGGGACCAGCAGGTGGCATAGTGGTTAAGGTGCTAGATTCCCACATGGCCAACCATGGTTCAAGTCCTGGACCTGGCAGCTCGCTTTCTCACTTTCTCGCTCTCTCTCTGGTGAGTGCACATGCCCTGTAGAAAAATTTTAAATAGGGTCAGCAAGTGGCATCATGGTTAAGGCACTGGAAACTCCCACATGGCTGACCATGGTTCAAGTCCTGGACTTGGTGACTTGCTTTCTCACTTTGTCTCTCTCTCTCTCTCTCTCTCTCTCTCTGTGTGTGTGTGTGTCTCTCTCTCTGGTCAAATTTAAATAAATGAGTGTATAAATAAAATTAAATAAATAATTCTTTTTTAAAAAAGAAAGAAAAATTAAAATAATAATAAAATTAAATAAATAAAAAAATTTAAACAAATATGATGGGGAAGATTTTTAAAAAGGAATATCCACCAATCTGCTACAGGGATCTCTGTTTTTCATATAATAATTTTAAAAATATTACACTTGAACTGAAGGTAGGAAAAGAATGCATCTCCCCAAGTGCCCTCCCCAAAATGAGTTGAAAATACGCAGTGAGGGCAGACGGTGAGGCTGACCTACTAGAGGCCAGTCAGACTCACCTCTAGGGGTGGGGTGCAAGGATGAAGCCCTGAGGACATCTTTTTTTTTTCTTTTTTTAAGTTTTTTTGTTTACATAAGAGGGAGACAAAGAGAGGAGAGACAGGTACCCCAGCAGAGTCCCCCATGCCGTATCTCAACAGGCCTGGATCCCAAGCACATGTGTGCCCAGGGAAGTCCTGAGACTCAAACCCAGGATCTTTCCCACATGGGTTCAGGTGTGTCATTGCCATTTACTGTCTGACTCCTTGATGATATTCTTTAAGCCCCCTTTCCAGCTGTGTATCCTCCCATTTCTACCACCTAGACTCCCCGGACTTTTCAGCTAAGTTAATAAATTACATAGAACACACATATGCACACTTACATAGTTTCCACTATGTAAGATGCAACTATAAAACAGTGAGATCTGCTTTTCAACAAATAAACAAGTGAAGACTCCATTGGAATTCTTAAGGACCTTTAACAGTAGCAAATCTACATTCTCTGAGTTGAATTTGACTTTTGAAAAATCACCAATACTCAACCAAAGTAATGTCGGTTCAATAAAAGAGCAGGCTATGTAATGTGTTCTTTGTGGAGATGAGGTAATGTGTAACGAAAGCCATGCCGTTATTTGTAGAGCACATAAAGTGCTCCATGCTTCATTGTTAGGTAACCAGCTACGGGTAATGCCTTACTTCACAAGCCCATCGGTTCGGTCATTTTACCACCTGCTCTCCAGCAATGTGTACGTGAAATGTGGCACTCCACATCCACCCAAGGCTGGTGTACAACACTGAGCACAGAGGCTGGCTTCCCACTCCGGGATGCAAACAGCTTCAACTCGTCTTTCCTCCTTCCTGCTTCAGCCGTCAAGAAGAAAGATATAAACCTGAGATTAAAGGGGAACTCTGACAGGTGTTCCCTGGGATTTCATGACTATTAGGTCGTTGGAAAAACCATGAAACATTTTTTGCATGGAAAAACAGGAAAATATGTCACAGTTTTGCCGGCGACCCAATACTAGCCACTGAGAATCAGCCTGTCAGGTAAGCATTAATCATTAGCCAGTTGTTGAAAATTAACTAATGATCTATAAGGATACACCATGGAGCCCCTGGATGGTCATTCCTTCATTTATTTGCTCATTCATGCACATTTCCTGACGTGCTCAGTGTGTACCAGGCGCAGAGATAAGTTCACAAACCTGGAGACCCGAATCAGACTCCGGCCTCAGTCTCTGAAAACTCATGTTCTAGTTTTAGCCAAAGTCACTTGGCTAATCAGCCAAAGAGCCAGGCTGTCAGACCCCAAAGCCTGTATGTGCAGAGACACCGGACCAAGTCATTTCCCGTGACAATTACCAAGGTAGAAAGGGACTGGTACCCAGAAAGAGGAGTCCAGAGAGAAAGCAAGTACTTACACTTGGGTAGGGGGGAGTGGGAGGCGGGAGTGGGCAAGGATCCGCGGAGGCTGAACGGAGGAGGCAGCATATGAGTTGTTCTGGAAGAAGACCTAGAACCCAGGCATGCACAAATGAGAAAGTCACAGAAGTGACACCCCCGTAGAAGCTAAACCCAGTGAGCCAGGTGAGGAGACTGTGTCAGGCATTTCGATTCACAATGCCGTGCACACACCCTGCAAGGTGCTGACCTATATGCCACGCAGATTTAACAACCTTGCTTTGAAGCCCAGTTAGCACTGCACACTGGGATCTCTGCCATGCAGAAGCGGAAGGAAAGCCGGCTGCCGTCGCATTCCTGGCCGCTGTTAGGCATTGTGTCTGCTCCCCCCACTCTCAGCCACTCTGAGCTCGGGAACCAGAGCACAGAAAATGCTACACCTCAACTCCAAAACCCAGCCCTGAGGGCTTCTTCCGCCAGAGGTACACACCAAAGGTCACAGACCTCAAGCTTTTCAGGAATAAACACTTGCAACTCCCCACCCACTCCCAGCCATGGACCTCCAGGCAGTCCACCTGCCACCCAGCAAAATCCTAGGGAGTGGGTGTGGTGCTTCTCCTGGGACAGAAACTTCCTTTGCAGTCGGCGACAACACTTATTTACTGAACATCTACTATGTGCCAATGTGTCAGGCGCAGCTGGGGATTCAGAAATGGCTCACTGTGAATTGTATTCTGAGACGTGATATAAATAGCTAAAATATAGGGTACTTTATATGCACAATGGCAGAGGCTCAGATACGATTGTTCCTTCACATGAGGGTCAGAAAAGGCCTCTTGGAAGAAACATAATTTGAGATTATTCTTGAGCAGCTGTAGGCACAGTGACAAGTGAAGAAGGGGTACTAGGGAGGAAGAGGATTTCAAATGGGGGGGGGAAAAAAAGGTAGAGAAAAGGCCAGGAGATGAACAAGCAAGGGGAGAGAATCTGGTAATCTGGGGTGTGGGAGGTATGAGGGAGAGAGGAGGCGCTAAACCCAGTTAGATCTGACCACATATCTGGCCTGTCCTCAGTGGGCAGCCTCAGAGTCACTTCTCCAGCAAACATCATCCGACAGTGGTACAGAGAGGCAGAGGTAGGTGTGAGGAATTTCACAGAGGCGGAATGTCGGCAAGTTAAGAACACAAACGAAAAGCACTGAGAAGAGAAAAAGAGGGTGGGTGGGGGCAATCAAAGACTTAATGATGCTTCTCATTCTGTTTATCAAGATATTGAACACCTAGTAGGAGCCAGATAAAGGGACAGGGGCACGAGTCCCAGGCTTTGCCCACCAGTCACCTGGTGCTGGCTTCGAGGCTGGCTTAGAGCGGGCGAGCCATGAGTGATCAAGGGAGGTCTGACCGAGCAGGTGAGCAGCCCTGTTTCAGACATTTCTTATCTGAGGCAGCTCAGCACTATAGAGAACCAGGAGGGATCCCAGGGAGGGAAGATACCAGGAACAGGCTGTGCAGACTAAAAGCTCTTCAATCAGGGCCAGCCCTGTTGTGTGGTGGTTAAGGCAGCTGGATTCCAAACAGCTCTCTGCAGTTCAAGTCCCAGACCTGGCAACTTGAGAAACATGCCAAGTGTGTGTGCATGGATGCCCAAAATCACAAGGGAAGAATAGAGGAGGAGAACCACAGTGTGACCATCCCCTCTGAGGGGTACCTTTTCTCCCCCTTCCCCTCACGAGCATAGGGACCTATAGCACATTAAAAATAATAATAAAAAAAGATAAAAGTTTTTCAATCATGTCTGCTTACTTACGAAAAACTGCATTTAGTATACAAACTAAAGCCTTTTTCATCACAGTGACGTATAATACAGCACCATGCCCACTCTGACCCTCGATGCAGAAGGGCTCGCCCCCTCTGTAACCAAGAAGAAAATACAGCATGTGATGCAGCGACTGCGGAGACAGTGCTAGTGACAGAGTAGGGGGATAGTACTGTGGGAGCCGAGCGGCACTGTTTCCATGGCTTCAGCCTCCACTAGTCCCTGCAAGGCCACAAATGAAAGCTGCGTAAAACTTGAGATGGTTTATATAAAAAACAAAAACAAAACAAAACAAAACACTAACCCTGGGGAAACTTGTTGTCCCCAAGGTTTCCAAATCCCAAAGATGGTTCAGTAACATATTATCCAAGGACAAGCAAGTGGTGTAGTAGTTGAGGCACTGAACTCCCACATGACCAACTGCAATTCAAGTCCCAGACCCAGCGGCTTGAAACTAATGCCGGGCATATGTGCATGTACGCCCAAGATGCCAGGAAGAGAATGGAGAAGAAGGCGGCATGGCCATCCCCCCCGGAGAGTGATTTCTCACTTTCCTTCTCACTGTCTCTCGCTCTCACTCTGGCAAGCACACTCGCCTTATAGCAAAAACCTTTAAAAAAAAAAAAAATCCAGTCCAAATGCACTTTGGAACTATGGGGATGGCCATATTTCCTATCCCACAAAAGGAATCATTTCACTACCAATGGCCAGGTACAGGCAGAAAGCCATCCACAAAGCCGGTCCTGGATCTTGCTCTAAGTGCTCAACATACTCACCTCCCACAGTGTATCAGGCAAAGACCACCACCAGCTCCCCGAGACATACAGCTTTAAAACCCCTATCAGCCTCTGCCCTCTGCTTTGCCATTCACATTTCATGAAAGGCATTTACTACAGATGAAACATAAGCTTCGTTCAGCTGCCGCTAAACTGATCCCAAAAATAGAGCAATCACTTTGGTACAAATTGGGTCAAATGTATTAAAAAAATAAATGATAAAAAATCTGGCTCCCTAGTGAACAGACTGATATGGCATGGGACCTTGCTTAGACACAGGAGGAAATCACAAAGATTGTCCCTCCCCATTGTGGGAAAGGAAATATTTAAAGAGCCAGGCAGAGTAGAAACTCATCTGGCCATGTGACCATCCAAGAGTAAGCAAGCCGCGAACTCAAATGCCAAGCATTGCAGAATACTAAGAGGGCAAAGAAATCTGCACTGGGTTTTGGAAAGGCCTGCCAAGCTAACACACTGCCCTCCCCACCCTTAAAAAAATAAATAAATAAATAAATAAACTCCAGTGTCTAAGAATTGTCAAGAATGGATCCACTGTGGAGAGGGGATGACCAAGGGGAAGAATACAGATACATCCAATTCCTGTATTTTATTCCCTTCTTAGCTGGGAAATTCAAATGATCTGACAGGACTTATATTGGTGTCCTGATTTTCCCTGGGAAAAAAATCAGAATATTAATTGGCTTACACATGCGGCTACATTAATTATTCCATTGATCTGAATTAATCTGCCTTTCTGAAAGGTATTTATTTTCTAAGTTTGTTTAATCATGTTCTCTTGAGCTACAAAAAGCAACGAACTGGGTCACCATCCACATGGTTAAATTTGGTAACAAGGCTAACACCATCTGTGGCCCTAGACTCCAATGATCACCAGTGATGGGGAGGTGGCCTTTCAGTACTTCTGCGCTTCCTTTAAAACGCTCATCTAACGTCACATGTCTACAACCAAATCAAAAGCTATTTAAAACATCCGAAGTTGCATGAATACTCTGTAGCACAGCATAAATATAAACTAATGGTAAGAGTTTATATATGAATCCATCTCACATTTGCAGTTATATCTTCAGTGGCAACATCCGCAATTCTTTACAATTCTCTAGAAATCCAAAGCCCAAACACAAAATAGGCATCATATTACATCTGAAATATGCCACATGTTAAATGTAACATGAAATGCTGCACAAAAACCAGTAAAGCTTACTCACGAGAGCACAATTTCACTTCCTTCAAGAAGGCAGCTGAGTTCTCCCTCAATAGGGAGAGCCTCGACTATCTGCCTTTGCAACAGTCACTCAGTTAAGACCGTCCAGCGCTGCTGAAATGCAGCCCTGACATGAAAAACCAAAACCAAATGGAACTAGCTAAAAGGAAAAAGCTTTTTATCACCCAACACTGGCTCCCTCTACCTGCTGTTCTGTATGGCCCTTAATTAAAAATAACTGGTTCAGGGCCAGCAGGTGGTGTGGAGGTTAAGGCATTGGATCCCACATGGCTGATTGCACAGTTCGAGTCCCAGACCGGGCAGCTTGAGTATCACATCGGGTGCAAATATGAGCATGCCCAGAATCCCAAACGGAGAGTGGAGGTAAAGGAATTTCTGTATGGCCATCCCTCCTGAGGAGTGATCTCTCTCTCTCTCTCTCTCTCTGGTGAGTGCACACACCCTAAGCAAAAAAGAAAACAAACAAACAAAAAAAATTGATCCTAGAAGGAAGGATGCTACACCAACAGAATCAGCAGAAAAATCCTGAAATGGCTTTTGAACCATCCGAGAAGCATTACAGAATGTCAGAGATAAATACAATCCTCGTGGTCTTCTTAACTAGTCTTCCTAATTGCCACGCAGGTGAATGGCAATGCCGAAAGGGTATGAGAAGTACCCCAAAAACAACTATGGACTTGACAGCTGAGTGGGACAGGCCAAATCTAGCATTCTCCAGTGCCTTTCTTTAAAAAAAAAAAAAATTCATTATATCGACTTTTCCCAAAGGAAGTTCCATGGAACACTGGCTCCACTTTGCTAAAGTCTTCTGCCAAAAAATAAGTTTTAAAAATCTATGACCAATAACTTTTAGGGACTAGTTGAGTTAAACCAAATGAAACCTGGTTTTTAACTGCAGAACTTCCCAGAGCTTTTTACTGAGCCACCGTGCACTACAAATCTGTAAGAGGGCAATAAAGTATATGGAGGTCTCCAGATTTATTTAACCAGAGGATCTTTTTATCTTGAGGCACTTCATAGGACCTAGAATAAGAGCTTCAGTACTACAGTGTCTTATTTTCTAAAGCATGCTCTGTGTAGATTCATTGGTTTCATTATAGTCTACTTCTCTAAAAATTCATTGTTTATGTTCAAAATCCATGATAATTTGTCTACCAGAAAAAACTGACCAAAGTATCTACCACTCCCAAATAACATTGGATTTCAAAATAAAAAGAAATGATCAGGATGGTAAACAGCAAAAGCCTGCACGCAGAGAAAAGTTATTTTAAAATCTGCTCCAGATCTCTTCCATCAAAAGTTCCATAACTACTTCTACAAGATCCGTAGCTTTAGAAACACTTTCATTCAGTATCAACTTCAGAATACAGGTCAAAAAAAGAAAGGAAAAGAGAGAGAAAGAAAAAGGAAAAAAAAAAAAAAACCCATGGTTGCTCAGCTCCAGGAAACATCACATACATGGCTGTAAAGTTCGAGCACGCAGAAAGCCAGCTGCCAGCTTCAGTCTAGAAGCAAATGATAACCACATAGAAGAAAGGAGGACTCCAAGGACACTTACCAAGTTATGATTTGTTGAATTAGAATCATCTTCAGGGAATGGGATGTAAATAGCTAAGGCCACACAATTGGCAAAAATAGCCAATAATATAAATATGTCAAATGGTCTGGAAAGTTTGGTTAAGGTATATATGTGTTATGCAAACATAAACCACCTTTCTTGTCACACTCCTGATCACACCACTTCTGCGTGGCTTTCCCAATGAAAATGGCATACACTGCTCATTTCCTGGCTGACTGCTAAGTCTTCAGCACTGGTCACTTCACAGGAGAGCTTCCTATCAAATGACCTCTCCATGTCCTTTTCTTCTGTTGCAGGGACATGTTACACTCATTCTTCTGCCATGCAGTACATGTTAAGACCTAAAAGGGCATCCAGTTAGAGCCTTGTGTGTGAACCAGGTTTCTGCTTCTTGTAGTTTTAAATGCAATGAGTGAATTACTAAATTCCTATCTGCTATAGACACAGAGAAGGTACCATGGGATAGATCTCTTCCACGGATCCTGGCCTCCATGCAACAAAGCCGTCTTTCTTGGGGGCCCTTTTTGGGAGGGAGGGGGCGCTTCCATCTAAATCTTCTGTCTGGATGGGAGAGGGCCAAGTCACTAGGACCTTCTGCATTCCACCTGTGACTCGGGGACATGTTCCGAAACCTTGGATGCTGTGCTAAGCGGCCAGGCTTCATCCCCCTCTTCTCCTTTCTCTCCTAGAGTAATCAATAGCTATAACTGTTTCAGATTAGAGCTGGACAGCAGCTCAGTTTATAATGTGTTGTTATTGTGTTCAATTTATAAACAAATTAAATTAAAAAGCCGTAAGTGATCAGCACCAGACACTTTCAAAGGAGGCTTTAACGATTCTAAATCTCGGAGGCTTGTCTGGAAGAAACACTTTCGGATCAGCCTTCCACCGATACTTGGTTAAACGTTTCGGGGTTATTAAGAGACGTTGTCAAAACTGGCGACACATAATTTGACACCTGCCAAAATGACTGTTTTTCTTCTTTTGGTTTTCAGCCTTTCCAAATGGAAGGTTTCGTGAGCACGGGCCTCATCTGCAATTCCTGGGCTTGATCTTACAACAGTGTTTCTCCCATACATGTGCCCACAAGAAGCAAGGCCACTTTTTAACTAAATACCTCGAGGTGCTAACGATTCCAACATATGAACAAAATGTTCGCCATTCATTCTGCTACCCTTCTGGGAAATCCAAAAGGCAACAGCAACAACAAAAAAAACCCTTACCTCTCCGGAAATACCTTGTTTCATAAAACTTCTACCTTGCGAAGAGCTTTCGATAACTCATGGAAATATTGATATGAACGACTTCATTCCCTTGGTAATTTTTGATGGTTTTATTTTTTAAGCCAGTTAGCTTAAATTCACATTAATTCTCTTAACCCACCTAGTATTACCACATCTTTTATCCAGAGACCCAACTTTCAAACAGCCCACCTTAAGACGACTTTGGATTCCCCCTTTCACTTTTTCTCTTGGCAGGTTCTCACTGAAATTTAGGAAGTTAACTGCTCCAGTGTTATTCTCTGTAATAAATACACTTCATCTCCCCCTCCCACCTCAGTCTTCCTTTTCAGTTCCCTGATATCAGAATGATAAACCAGCACGTCTGAGACACATGACTAACTGTTCGGGAAAGTCTAAACACATGGTGTATTTTTCCTTTAGCTGGTCTGGCTCCAAGTCTCCAGATTCTGGTGGGGACCATTCCACTGCCATGGACCTTGACAAGCCGGGCAGAACAGAGCACCAGAGAAATAGATGGGTCTGAGTGTAACAACTCCTGGGGAGAGGAACATGCCTCTCTCCCCCGGAAACAGGACCCTATGCCTGTCTTGACAACTCCTGGGGAGAAGAACATCCCTCACTCCCCCGGAAACAGGACCCTATGCCTGTCTGAAAAACAAGCTAGATTCTTGCGCTCCCAGTCCTAACGGCGCCTGACAAACTGTCTTTGGGAGGCTATCACCTGCTCCCTGAATTAGAAGGAAACTACTACTTGCAAAAATAAACAAAAGGAACCTACATCATTTAAGGGTCTATCTATTCTAGAAACTGTACTATTTGCAAGCAGGCTTCTCCCTGAGTTAGCTGCCACTCCCCTAATTTTTGTACACGTGTGTCTGGCAACTCAGGAAAGGGAGACAGCAGCATGATCCAGGAATTCACTCTACACACATCAACTGCTGTGTATAAATTACTGTGCACAAAGAGAAACAGCATCAGGCCTCCCACCTCACTGCACATAAAATTAATGACCCCACCAAGAGGTCTTTGCTTACTCAGAGTCACGTCAAGCCAATCTAAGGAACAAGAGATCTTTCTGGCAAAACACAACCAGCCACTGCCTGAGACTCCAGAGATGCCACTGAGGCACATGCTCGCTTTACCTAGCTCCCCCTCGGCCTGACGTGATTATTCTATCCTCAGACTAGAACTTGGAAAATTCACACACACAACCCCAGCTATGTGAGAGACATCAAAACTCACTAGAGAAGAGACATCTGTTCTAAAAAGAAAAAGCATATGAAAACCCTTCAAATCCTACTCTAGCACTCTGCTGTTCTCTCCCAAACCATCTTAGACAGTTATCACATTTTAACTCCTGTCCACGAGCAGAAAAAATAGTCAGCTAAGACAAAGGGCATGCAAATAGCTGCTACGCTGACCACACGAACCACTGGGGGGGGGGGGGGGGCGCGGTCTCGGCCGACCCCCAGGGCCCCGGGGGGGGGGGGGGTTCAGCTCTACTTCCTAGCTGGCTGTCAACATCCTCCTTTTTATGGTGACCCCTCAAGGGGAGCCCCAAATTCATACTCTTTCTTATGGTTAGGAAGTGCTCAAAGGCCCCTGTCAGGAAATGCTTTATTTTACACACACCAATGAATCATCTAATTAGAAAGTCATCTGCTCAGAAAGAAGGCCTTGGTCAACCTTTACTGAAGGATGGCAATAAGTGGGGCCTGGCCCCCAGACTTAGGGAAGGGGATAAGCAGGCAGAGAAGCACGACAGTTTTCCAAGACCTGGAAAATGACAACCGTCCTGGGGCATGTGGAGTTCAGTTTTAAAAATACAAAGAGACACCCAGAAATGTAACTCCAGTCCAAGGACATAGACAGAATTTTTTTGTAAAGGCAGCAACTGCAAATTCCTCCACCATGAGGGCTGTTCTCCAGCTCATTAGGGCTCAGACGGAAGAGGCAGACACAAACCTCTCCCTTCATGGGCTCCCTCACGCTCACATTTCAAATGCTTTTTTGGAACTTGTCAAAAGGAAATTCCAGGAAGTCATAACATTGATCAGCAAACAAAAAGGAAAAAAAAAATCAAAAGTATTCCCTCTCTCTGAAACAAATGTTCATATTGTAACTATCTGAACAATTAGAACCACCAAATGTCAGAGCTAGAAGCAACCTGAGCATTTAAAGATTGGCTTCTGCCAAGACTGGAATGAGAAGATTCCATTAAAGGTCAAAAATACATCTATTCCAGTAGAGTCTCATACTGTGACTTTCATTGTTGTTTTTTGTTTTTTGGGTTTTTTTTTTTAATCTGTTTGTTTGAAACAGCACATTTTACTTGCAATAGGTTTGATGCATTCCACTGCCCCAAAATGACAGTGGGCTTAAGACCAGCCATCTTGTATCCGATGATAAAGGTCACCTTATTATTTGAGTCATCTACCACTTTGAAGTTTCAGGCTGTCACTCCCTCCCCCTACCACTACACACACACAGTAGGTTAAATATACCCATAGAGTCAGCCCTCTGCAACCCAAGGACATAGGGCATATACCAGGAAACCCCTTATATCCAGCTGCTTCTGTTGCTCACATTCCAGACTGCTACCGCTATGCAAGTGTCATTTCAGAAAGCGAATCATTTTAAAGAACAGATGGTAAAAGAGAAAATGAGAACGACTCCCCCCCCCCAAAAAAAAAGGATACTTCCATTCCACTATACTGATGCAGGCTCTTCGGATGGGGTTATTGAGTGATAAACAGAAAAGGGCGCGGGCAGGTCGGCTATTGGACGAGTTACCCTGTTTTTTGCTCTTGGCGTATTGCTGACGTTTTCTTTGGGAGAGAGATCCTACAGGTGGGGGTGCGGAGGTGCTCATAGTCTGGGCAGCCTTGGCCTGTCTAGCAGCATCGATTGCGGCTTGCCAAGACAGGACAGTTTGCTTGGAGCTATTCGGCTGAGAAGTTGGTCCTTCACCAGAAAGTGGGAGTCTGGTGCCTCTTGCATAGTTTGCCTCTGGGGAGAAGAAGAAAAAGAAAGATTAAAAAATGAAGAAGAAGAAAATGATAAACCAGGGGTGGGGGGAGGCATGGGAACCAAAGGTCATCTCCCATCAATAACAAGGGGAGCGTTGCCGTGTCTGTGTCCATTTAGAACCTCATGTTCTGTTTTCAGAAGCAGAGGCTTGATCAAAAAAGTGGGGAGGAGACCAGGCGCTCTGCTTAAGTGCCCATCACACAGGACACAGGTTGGCTCAGGAGCACTACAGTGTCACCCCCAGCAGGGCCAGTACTCCTCCGCCCCCACGTCTTCAGAAGGAATCTTTTAGTGCATTTCTTCTGGCAAGCCCAGGTTGTTCCCAAACTTACCTCACACCTTTTCTGACTTCTAAAACCCATCTATCTCTAATGAGTTAACAGATACGTACAACAGCTTTTCTCTAAAACTACTAAATAACTACCACTATCACACACCAAAAAAAAGGCTTTGCCAATAATTCAATAGTCTTAATCATTTTTAGGGTGTTACTCCAACATCTTTCCTCAGCCACAGATGCTTTTTTTTTTCAGCATGGGGAAAAAAAGAAAAGAAAACCAAAAGCCTCCTCCACTGGCGCCCGGGCAATACCAAAAGCCCCATAACAAATATCTAGATTATGCACTGACACTTCCTGCAAATGAAAATTCATGATGCTGGGGACTCATTTCCTCCACAGGCTTCCGAAAACAGAAAACATCTTTAGGGCTTTTTTGCATTTTAAATTGCAGCAGCATCAGCCAGGCCAGGATCCAGAGAGACAGACAAGGCAGCCTGCACCCTCCACCTAGCACAGACAGCTGGATGATGCCAGGGGGCCTCCAGGCCCAGCAGCAGTCATCTGAGTGTAGGCTGGCACCCAGATGCACACAAGGGGCTGTATGCGACCTAGGGGCAGGCCACCCCTGAGGCAAGTCTCGCAGGTCCCTGCCTGCCTTGGGGCACAGTCTCCTCGCTGAAGCAGAAGTCCCAGTGAGAGGGAGAAAGGCCAGGGACTAGAGGAATGAGCATTTGCAAAAACCAATTACTGCTAAGATCAGAGCGAGCACAGGTCTGCCTGCCCAGGAAGCCTGAAGGGGGACAAGGCAGGAGGGCAGCAGATAGCGCCCAGGGCACCCTGCCAAGCTCTTCTCTTGGGGAGCGTTCACCGGGAAAGGCTTGCGGCCAACAGGGGTTGGGGGCGCCTCCCATCTCCAAAGAAGAGGGCTGGCCAGAAACTGCTCCAGCCTCCCTTAACCCAGCCCCAGCCGGCGTGGAAACTGCACGTGGTGCTCGGTCAGGGATTGGGAGGGGAGCCCGAGAGCGGTGGCGCCTCGCGGGCATTGCTAGGTTACCGATGTGTGCACAGCCAGCACCACCCGGAGCGGGAATACACGCGCCGCCCGACCCCCTTCCCCTAGATTCAGAGACCCGGCCTCCTCACCAGGGGAGGGGTGTGCTTCACCCACCGGTGCTGCGAAGGGTGAAACGGGCAATCCTAGAATTTTCCGGATGCCACCAGGGACCTTTTTCCTAATCACCCTTTTTCCTAGGGAGCGGGGGAGGAAGAGAGATCAGAGGCTGGAAAGGGGGCCCGGGGTCGAGTACTAACCACCCCTCTCCCGTCGCGCTCGGGGGCGTTGAAGGAAAGTTGAGCCCGAGGACACTGAAGCCGAATCACCTCGACTCGCCCCCCTCCGGCTGCACAGTTTTCTACACACTCAACGGCCGCCCCCACCCCACAAATGCAGAATTAACTCTGACATTCAGGGCCTGAAGGGGAGAACCGAGTGGCTGCCACGCATCTCCCCAGTGGATGACACCGACCTAGAGGCATCCTCTCCAACGCCCTCAACCCCCACAGCGCATCGCAGACGGGGAGTGGGGGTGGGGAGGAGGGGGCGGAAAGGGGAGGACAGTGACAAGGATTAGATTTGGCAGCGGGGGCCCCGGCGGGGGCGGGGCCCGGCTGCTCACCGTTCGCGTGGTCCGCTTGCTGCTGCCGTTGATGCTGCATTTTTTTCATCATCATCATCATCATCATCCACGAACATTTATTGAGCGCCTACTGTGTGCAGGGCATGGTGCTGAGCGTCGGGGCGGGGGAGGAATGGGTAAGGGGGTACCAATAGATAGGAGCCGCGGTCCCTGCCCTTATTCTGGCTTCAGCAGGGGGTGGGGAGGGAAGGGGACAAATAACAGAAATTAAGGATAATTTATAAAAACCGCTCACCACCCACGCTCCCTCTTTTTTCAAAAATGGAGCAAAATAAACTTTTTAAAAAAATAAAATCAGATGTATATATTATCTTGAAAATATATACATGTAATTTTTTGCTGCAAAGGAGAATTGGCTTGGTCTCTCCTCTAGCGGAGGGACGCCGCGGTGATGCCGGCCCGGCCGCCGGGGCCGCTCGTTGCGCCCCCCATGCTCGCCCGTCC